>NW_025764926.1:1200000-1800000 GCF_003918875.1 Haliotis rubra | reverse complement strand
GTACATGGGGATAATTAGTATAATGCTGCCATTCTGACAGTGTGTATGTTTGGGAACAGTTACCATCGTCGTATCTGACATCGGAGTAGCAGGCGGTGCCACATGGACAGGTTATGACTTCACCGGGGTCAGTTCCAGCAAAGTTGCCGTTCGCTGGACATCGGGCGTTTCTGGACGTACACACATGACACTTCCTGGATACAGTGCAACCTTCAACATACATAAAACTATATAGGGAATAACTGAATGAGTTTAGTTTTACGCCACACTCAGCATTATTCCAGCTATCCATTCTGTAAATAATCGAGTCTCGGACCAGACAATCCAGTGATCAACAGCATGGGCAATGATCTAAGCAATTGGGAACCGATGACATCTGTCAACCAAGCCAGCGAGCCTGACCACCCGTTAGTCGCCTCTTAGGACAAGCATGGGTTACTGAAGGCCAATTCGAATCCGGAACTTCACGGGTCAGTAACTGAAGGATGATCGTTATGAAATGAAAAGATCTAAAACGTTTGTTGCATGCCAACACCGACCATCGACCAGTCAGGCCCGACTGCGGGTCTTACGAATACCAATGAGGCCATAGTCAGTTACGTGTACTTTCCAGTCCAGTGACCTTGAACCTGTTTGGCATGGTTCAAACATTACACACTATAGCCATGATACAAATTACTGGGTTATATATAATTTTCATAATGACATATACCACGAGCACACTTCATTTACCTTTGTCTGTGTCTGTTGTTGTCGATGTAGTAGAAGTCGTAGCAGTAGTAGTTGTAGTCGCCGGCGCAGCGGTAGATGTAGTGGTCGGTGCAGCGGTAGATGTAGTGGTCGGCGAAGCGGTTGAGGTGGTGGTGGGCGAAACGGTAGTTGTGGTGGTCGTCGCAGCGGTAGATGTAGTGGTCGGCGAAGCGTTAGATGTAGTGGTCGGCGACGAGGTAGTTGTAGTCGTCGGTGCAGCGGTAGATGTAGTTGTCGGTGCAACGGTAGATGTAGTTGTCGGTGCAGCGGTAGATATAGTGGTCGTCGCAGCGGTTGAGGTAGTGTTGGGCGAAGCGGTAGATGTAGTGGTCGGCGAAGAAGTAGATGTAGTGGTCGGCGAAGCGGTAGATGTAGTGGTCGGCGAAGCGGTAGTTGTAGTGGTCGTCGCAGCGGTAGATGTAGTGGTCGTCGCAGCTGTAAATGTAGTAGTCGGCGAAGCGGTAGATGTAGTGGTCGTCGCAGCGGTAGGTGTAGTGGTCGGCGAGGATCGAGTGAAGACAAGGTTAGAAATAATCCCATCATGTGGTGGTGTGCTTGTAGGTTTCGTCGGTGATGACGCCATTGTTGCTGATGGTGTTTCAGTTGTATTTAGATTTGGCAATGATATATTTCCTGCTCACATTTTATCATATGACTGTGTTGGCGCCGATGACGCCACTTCTCAAACACATAAACAAGCAAGAACATCCCTACCATATGAAACATCTCTACTACATAAAACATCTCAGTGTACGTGTACTTTTATGAAAGCACATTATTTTTAAAGTGTCACATTTTGAATTTCAAACCTTAACGTCAGAGAATAATCAGTCTAACATCCACTCCACAGAATAAACTGTCTAACCTCAACTCCAATGAATAATTAGTCTAACCTCCACTACAGAACAATTAGTCTAGCCTGAACTCTACAGAATAATCTGTCTAACCTCAACCCCAAAGAACAATCAGTCTAACCTCAACTACACAGAATAATCAGTCTAACCTCAACTGCACAGAACAATCAGTCTCACCTCAACCCCAAAGAACAATCAGTCTCACCTCAACCCCAAAGAACAATCAGTCTAACCTCAACTACACAGAATAATCAGTCTAACCTCAACTGCACAGAATAATCAGTCTAAATTCAGCTACAGTGAAATAATCAGTTTAACCTCAAAACCACAGAATAATCAGTCTAATCTCGACTCCACAGAAAAATCTGTCTAGCCTCAACTGTACAGAATAATCAGTCTAAATTCAGCTACAGTGAAATAATCAGTCTAACCTCAAAACCACAGAATAATCAGTCTAATCTCGACTCCACAGAATAATCTGTCTAGCCACATCTCCGCAGAATAATCAGTCTAATCTCAACTCCGCAGAATAATCAGTCTAATCTCAACTCCGCAGAATAATCAGTCTAACCTCATCTCAACAGAATAACCAGTATTACATCAACACCACAGAATAATGACTCAAACCCCAACCCAACAGAATAATCAGTCAAACCTCAACTCCACAGAATAATCTGTCTAACCTCAACTCCACAGAACAATCAATCTAACGTCAACTCCACAGAATAATCAGTCTATCCTCAACTCCACAGAATAATCTGTCTAACTTCAACTGCACAGAATAATCAGTCCAACGTCAACTCCACAGAATAATCAGTCTAACCTCAACTGCACAGAATAATCAGTCTAACCTCAACTTCACAGAACAATAGGTCTAACCTCAACAGCACAGAATAATCAGTCTAACGTCAACTCCACAGAATAATCAGTCTAACCTCAACTCCACAGAATAATCTGTCTAACCTCAACTGCACAGAACAATCAGTCTAACGTCTACTCCACAGAATAATCAGTCTAACGTCAACTCCACAGAACAATCAGTCTAACCTCAACTCCACAGAATAATCAGTCTAACCTCAACTCCACAGAATAAGAATAATCACAGAATAATCTAAACCTCAACTGCACAGAACAATCAGTCTAACTCAGTCAACTGCACAGAATAATCAGTCTAACGTCAACTCCACAGAATAATCAGTCTAACCTCAACTCCACAGAATAATCAGTCTAACCTCAACTGCACAGAACAATCAGTCTAACGTCAACTCCACAGAATAATCAGTCTAACCTCAACTCCACAGAACAATCAGTCTAACCTCAACTGCACAGAATAATCAGTCTAACGTCAACTCCACAGAATAATCAGTCTAACCTCAACTCCACAGAATAATCTGTCTAACCTCAACTGCACAGAACAATCAGTCTAACCTCAACTCCACAGAATAATCAGTCTAACCTAACCTCCGCAAAATAATCAGTCTAGCTTCAAGAACAGAATAATCAGTCTAACCTCAACTGCACAGAACAATCAGTCTAACCTCAACCCCACAGAACAATCAGTCTAACGTCAACTCCACAGACTAATCAGTCTAATCTGAACTCCACAGAATAATCAGTCTTATCCCGACTCCACAAAATAATCAGTCTAACCTCAACTCCACAGAATAATCAGTCTAACCTAACATCCGCAAAATAATCAGTCTAGCTTCAAGAACAGAATAATCAGTCTAGCTTCAACTGCACAGAACAATCAGTCTAACCTCAACTGCACAGAACAATCGATTTAACCTCAACTCCACTAAACAATCGGTCTAATCTCAACTCCGCAGAATAATCAGTCTAGCTTCAACTCCACAGAACCATCAGTCCAGCCTCACGTCAACAGAATAGTCAGTCTAACCTCACGTCAACAGAATAATCAATCTAAACTCAACTGCACAGAATAACCAGCCTAACCTCAACTCCACAGAATATTCAGTGTAGCTCCACTTCACAGAACAATCAGTCTAACCTCAACTCCACAGAATAATTAGTGTAACCTCAACCCCACAGAACAATCGGCCTAACCTCATCCCCGCAAAATAATCAGTCTAACCTCAACCCCACATAATAATCAGTCTCGCATCAACTCTACAGAACAATCAGTCTTACTCAACTGACAGATCAACCAGTCTTACCTCAACTGCACAGTACAATCGGTCTAACCTTAACTCAACAGAACAATCAGTGTAACCTGAGATCCACAGAATAATGAATATAAACCTCAACCCCACAGAATAATCAATCAAATCTCAACCCAACAGAATAATCAGTCTAACATCTACTCCACTGAATAATCTGTCTAACCTCAACTCAACAGAACAATCAGTGTAACCTGAGATCCACAGAATAATGAATATAAACCTCAACCCCACAGAATAATCAATCAAATCTCAACCCAACAGAATAATCAGTCTAACATCTACTCCACTGAATAATCTGTCTAACCTTAACTCAACAGAACAATCAGTGTAACCTGAGATCCACAGAATAATGAATATAAACCTCAACCCCACAGAATAATCAATCAAATCTCAACCGAACAGAATAATCAGTCTAACCTCAACTCCACAGAATAATCTGTCTAACCTTAACTCCACAAAATAATCGGTCTAACCTCAACTCCACAGAATATGTCTAACCTCAACTCCACAGAATATGTCTAACCTCAACTCCACAGAATAAGTCTAACCTCAATTCCACAGAATATGTCTAACCTCAACTCCACAGAATATGTCTAACCTCAACTCCACAGAATATGTCTAACCTCAACTCCACAGAATAAGTCTAACCTCAATTCCACAGAATATGTCTAACCTCAACTCCACAGAATATGTCTAACCTCAACTCCACAGAATATGTCTAACCTCAACTCCACAGAAAAAGTCTAACCTCAACTCCACAGAATATGTCTAACCTCAACTCCACAGAATATGTCTAACCTCAATTCCACAGAATATGTCTATCCTCAATTCCACAGAATATGTCTAACCTCAACTCCACAGAATATGTCTAACCTCAATTCCACAGAATATGTCTAACCTCAACTCCACAGAATATGTCTAACCTCAACTCCACAGAATAAGTCTAACCTCAATTCCACAGAATATGTCTAACCTCAATTCCACAGAATATGTCTAACCTCAACTCCACAGAATATGTCTAACCTCAACTCCACAGAATATGTCTAACCTCAACTCCACAGAATATGTCTATCCTCAACTCCACAGAATATGTCTATCCTCAATTCCACAGAATATGTCTAACTCTCCTAGTAACAACATGCACGACCATGTACTTCAATATAAGTTTGTATCTCAAGGACACTGATGAGGCACACAAGTCTTACCTCCTTTATACTGCAATATTAGAACTGTAGTCACGGTAAGTCCACTGATGAGGAACATGCACAGCATCACTAGTGCAATCACCACTCTTCTCATAAAGAAGCATCTGCCTGGTGACGGGGCATGACGGCGATGAGGCTGCTCGGATACAGAAAGGTTCCAACAGATAATGATTAAAAAGCATTCCACGTTCATGTTATTTGACGGGGTGGTTGAATTTGAAACAGTGCATAGGTGGATCCACCCCCCACCCACACACCCCACCCACACACCCACCCCTCCCTTTTTACCTCGAAAGTTTATTAAATGACCATTGAAACTCGGGTGAGAATGACGTATGCACCCCTCCTTTTCTCAATAGTGTGCGCCCCTCTCCCCCGGGGGACACCAGGAATGGGCTTCACACTCTGTACCCATGTGGGGAATCGAACCCAGTCTTCGGCTTGACCAGCAAACGCCTTAACCACTAGGCTATTCCACCACCCTAACGATTACGTGAACAGTAGCCCTATATTGCAATCTGACCACTGTTTGCTGAATAATACTATCGCTGACTTTGTTCCTATTACCACTAAAAAATTTACTGTCTTTGTTTACTGCCTTTACTTTTTCTACTGCCACTCTTTTGTATACAGGACACGTGAAGATCGGGCTTAGAATTGATCGTCAGCAACCCATGCTTGTCGTAAGAGGCGACTAGCGGGATCGGGTGGTCAGGCTCGCTGACTTGGTTGACACATGTGATGGGTTCCCAGTTGCGTAGATCGATGCTCATCCTGTTGATCACTGGATTGTCTGGTCCAGACTCAATTATTTACAGACCGCCGCCATATAGCTGGAATATTGCTGAGTGCGGCGTAAAACTAAACTCACTTACTAAAGTATACAGCAATTGTAAATACTCTGCAGTAATTCGTATTGATTTGTAAAGCAAGTTAATATATTCTTCAAAAGTTGGCTGTTGTCATGTCATAGAACAGCATGGACATCAACTTCTATTTCAAGGGCAGGTGGGGTAGCCTAGTGGTTAAGGCGTTCGCTCGTCACGCCGAAGGCCCGGGTTCGATTCCACACGTGGGCACAATGCGTGAAACCTGTTCCTAGTGTCCCCGCCGTGATATTGCTGGAATATTGCTAAAAGCGGATAAATTTTGGATAAGCATATGGAGGTCCCATTTACCTTCTCTCACAGCCCTGGTGTTCTGCAATAGGATGTTCAGCACCACACAAAAAATAGTCAAAGTCCATAGGTTGGAGAAAAAGAGAATATTACACTGCAGTATCTACCACGAGGTTCATTATTACGAATTATACGAATGAGTGTCCTTCCTATGGTATCTGACCGAGCGAAAGCGAGGTCAGATAACATAGGAAGGTCACGAGTTTCGTATAATTTGTATGTAATGAGACCGAGTGTGGTATTTTATTTATTACCCACGTCTTACATGCATTTAAATTGACAAAATAGCGTATTTTTGTTATGTTTTTGGTTTCAAACCGAAACCGGTTTCATAAAGAGGTTGCGGAAGAGTTTTTGTACTGTAGTACAACATTTGCATGACGTCACACTGTAATGACGTCACTGCCATGGTAACCGACGTCACGATGCATGTCAGTTGTCATCGCCTCGTACAGCCTCCTACAGTAAACTACCCGTTGCACCTCGTTTCTTGGTTTCCAGTTGCTTCATCTCGGCTAACATCACTGGTGGAAACATTGCGTTTATGTTTTCGACAGATATAATGTCTCAGTTCGACTCACAATTAAACAGCGACACGGCAACGTTCGCAATGTTTACATTCCCACAATGCATTTAAGTTGTAGAATGAATGAATTCACGTGTTTGTTATGAATGAAAAATAGTTACGTCAGAATGTGACCCAATTGAGAGGTCATCGGTTATCCAATCAAATCGTTAGAATTTCAGGTCAAGTCGTTACGACACAGGTCAACGCGATACGACACTCGTGTGACGTACGAGATTAATATGCAACTACCCATACGTTGACCACGTGGGTAATAAACCAAGGTCAAGTCGTTACGACATAGGTCAATGCGATACGACACTCGTGTGACGTACGAGATTAGTATGCAACTGCCCATACGTTGACCACGTGGGTAATAAAGGTGATTATTACCATCACCGTCTCAATTGCTATAACCACTGCTTTAGCATTATCTATCTTTGAATCTGTACTGGTAGTAGCTACTGTAATATCTGTAATAATTTGTTTTAATGTGTAAATTTAGAATACAAATGTCAATTACAGCACATAGTTTTGGTGTTGGTTTTTGTTTCACAATGACTATCAGTTGACTACTGCAGAACTTTCAACATGAACATGAGAGCATATTCCGCTAGCCACCATCTCCTTATAACTTTCCAAGAGAAGCAATGTAACGGCAAACAGCATAAAATCTCCAAGGTGACATTTAAAATAGGTACATACATGTTCATTACTCTCATCACAAAAATGACTATACAGTCAGTGTGTTTCTATAAACCAAAATGGAACAGCGTTTGTACAGATCACCAGCCAGTAAATTTTAGGTCTTTTCGGGGTCTTTTCAAGACCCAATCAACAAATTTAAGGAACTATAAAAAATACATATAACACATAAGTAGTTGAATACAGACAAGATTGGTCAAATGTGGGACCGACCATCAGGGGAAATAGCATTTAGCTACATTGCTGCACTGGGATGGAAATTACCACGCCCACTGTCACTGCAAGGCAGTTTTATTTTGTATGTTTCCTGCACATGACAAGTTTTGCTATATTTAGGGCCATTTAATCACAAATCATGGTGATTAGGACCTTTTCAAGGCTGAAACGTACGTAGGACCTTTGTAGGGAAAATATTCAGGTTTTTTCAAGACTGTGCGCACACTTTGGCAATTATACCCTGTATTGTTACTTTCTGAGCATTAATACATTGTGTAATGAGTCATTGCATTTCACAATAAGATATCTGAAATAAAGATAAAATTACTATGTATAATATTTGTATGTATTATGAAGAAGAATTAAACTGACTTATTAAAACTGTTAATAAAAAATACATTTTTTTTAAAAACCTCATTATTTCTTATCAATGACTGGGTAGTTTGTTAGCTCCAGGTAAACACATTATGTATCTGACGTAAGCTTCATTGTATTTCATCATTACAAATTGTATAATTAACAACTGACTTCCCATATTTCTGATTTGAGTAAAAGCAAAACAAAACAGGGTGCTGTCACGTGATCTCGATTTCTTAAAAAGGGGACCACTTTTGACCACCACATCATGGCACATCATAATCTACATACAATTAGACTTTCCAAAGAGCTAAAATATGCCCATACAAGAGATGGGGGCATTAAGTCGACTCTAAACCTTAGCCTACTGCTCTCCTATTAGTCGTCTCTTACGACAAGCATGGGTTCCTGAAGATCTTTAAGGGTCAAGCAGTGAAAGAAGGAGTACCAGCATCCTGCCTTAAGCAGCAGTCACTGTTGCAGTCCTACCGTTTCGGGTTCACCACTGCGTACAAATGATGTTTCTGTGATGTCCGTGAACTGGTCAGTACGTCCTGAACTTTGTGTCAGCGCTGAGCTCCTAAGAACATCACCGTGACCATATCCGGTGGGCAGAAGGTCTATCCGATCCATAGAGCGACCATAGTGTGCACCAGTGCCTCTGGGAATGCCCGAGGTGTATCTGCTGAAGATTCTGCTGGTGTGAGCCATCAGAGACAACTACTCCTGGAAGTAGGTTAGTGTCAGGAATCACATGCACCACAGACTAAATAGCTACTTTCTGAGATTACAACTGAATGTCAAAATCTGTTCCGTTTTGTTCACACCCTTGAATGTAAAGGTCCCCGAAAAAACCCTTGCCGTTGCAGATGACAAGAACTGATTCAAGCTCTCACTGTCCAGACCTTGTTTTGAAGGGTTGACACACATCTGTTCAAATGTTATTTCACACACATCTGTCCTCCTTCCCTCTATATCCCGACACAATCAGGGAACGGACACACTGGAGCAGATCAACGTCATACCCAATATCTACAACTTTCGGAATGAACTCGGCAGACAGCGACGTTCCATTCCAGCAATTCGAGAACAGGAAGTAATATTGACAATAGGTCTGACGTCAGATCAATTGTTCTTGTGGGAAAACCATCAGGACTATATATAGAAGGTGGAATTACCAGATTCTTTTGGAATACAGTACCTGTAACAGAAACCTCTCGGTCCCTGTGACCCCAAAATATAGTGTTACATAAAAACGACGATCGTCAAAGTGACGTATTGTGGAACTGACAACTCTATGTTGTACTGCACGCTTGGTGATTCTGTATGTATGAGTTCCCTGGAACCTTCTTATGCGTTCTTCAGTGATTGCGCTCAATGGTATAAACATGACATACATGTCATTTCGCGTTTGAAGATAGGTCAGGGATATCTCTCTAAGTAACACGGAACAAGATTGTGTTACCATACTCAAGGTCTCAGTGGTTATCAAAATCCATCATGCGTGACATGTGGAGTACACTTGGTAAGTTGATGTAAGTTGATATCCGATGCAAATCCATGTATCAAACACTTCCGTGAATTGACATTATTCTTCTTTTATATTTCGTTTAGAGAGGTGTGTGTGTGTGTGTGTGCGTGCGTGCGTGCGTGTGCGTTAGTGCGTGTGTGTGCGTTAGTGCGTGCGTGTGAGTGTTTGTGCGGTGTGTGTGTTGTGTGTTGTGGGGGGGATATTTCGGTTGGTTTTGTGTTGTTGTTTTAGTTTGTTTGTGTTTTGTTTTGTTTGTTTGTTCGTTGTTGTTGATTTGGTTTTGGGGGGAGTATTTTTTAAGGGGGGGTTGTTTGTTGGTTTTCGGGTCTTTTCGGTTTTTTATTAGGAGTACGATTGACTTGCTCTTGCATGCGTTTGTGACTGGTGGCAGCTTTGGGGCAAGGCACCCTCCCCTTTTCGAGAACACCCGGTATTATCACTAACTGATAGTGATTCACATGCTCATGACTGAATGCATTTGAACACATCCAGATACAATGACAGATGACAAATACAAATGAACAATAGGAGGCACATTTTATTATTCTGACAATATGATGAACATGTGTTTACGCACCAATAGCAAATAGTGATGATAGGGAAGTTAGAGTATTGCTCTAATGTATGGAATCCTGGAAGGGAAATTGTGGCGTTTTGGTTTATTTTGCCTCACTTTACTTGTTTTGGAGAGGACGACAATGCGACATAGCGACAATGTCCCTTCTCGGATTCCATACTAATGCGCTGACGGAATTCAGTGTGAAACCAACTAACACCAATTAACAGATGTATTTTAAAATTGGTTTACAAATCAAAACAAATCCACGTTAGCACGAATCACCAATACATATGTGTTTACTATACATCACCAGTACATCTGTGGTCACTATACATCACTAGTACATCTGTGTTCACTATACATCACCAGTATATCTGTGTTCACTGTACATCACCAATTCATCTGTGTTCACTATACATCACTAGTACATCTGTGTTCACTATACATCACCAATACATCTGTGTTCACTATACATCACCAATACATCTGTGTTCACTATACATCACTAGTACATCTGTGGTCACTATACATCACTAATACATCTGTGTTCACTATACATCACCAGTACATCTGTGTTCACTATACATCACTAGTACATCTGTGTTCACTATACATCACTAGTACATCTGTGTTCACTATACATCACCAATACATCTGTGTTCACTATACATCACCAATACATCTGTGTTCACTATACATCACTAGTACATCTGTGTTCACTATACATCACCAGTACATCTGTGTTCACTATACATCACCAGTACATCTGTGTTCACTATACATCACCAGTACAGCTGCGTTCACTATACATCACCAGTACAGCTGTGTTCACTATACATCACCAGTACATCTGTGTTCACTATACATCACTAGTACATCTGTGTTCACTATACATCACCAGTACAGCTGTGTTCACTATATATCACCAGTACATCTGTGTTCACTATACATCACCAGTACATCTGTGTTCACTATACATCACCAGTACATCTGTGTTCACTGTACATCACTAGTAAATCTGTGTTCACTGTACATCACCAGTACATCTATGCTCACTATACAACACTGCAACTGTTCGCTGCATATCATCCCCACATCTGTGTTTACTGAGCAGATACAACATTAATCACTGGGGTATTTCAAGATATGTGCGGCGTCATGTCGTGTGTGTTGCACTTATCACCAAGACAGAAACACAGGAAGTCATCCTCCCCGATTTTCCGACACGATAGATCTGCAGAAGACGCTCTGTCCCACGTTGGATTCTGGTCTGTGCATCCTCTGTGAACAACGTTCTCTGGAACAAATAACATACTTCATATCGACAGCCATTACCCACGAGTGCAGTAAGTTGTAGTAGTATATGATTTGTGTATGAGCTTATTTTATTACAACATATTCTATAAATCAACCATGTACAGTTTCTGTGGCAAACTTCATCACGAAAAGATGTATTAATAAACCTCTGACATTGTGACACATGCTCTGACACTCACCATCCGTGAACCTGACAGAAGAGAAGCAGGCGGTCCCACATGGACACAGAATGACTTCACCGCGGTCAGTACCAGCCATAGTGCCGTTTACTGGACATCGTACATTTCTGGAGGTACAGGAATGACACTGCCGGGATACACTACAGCCTACAAGGACAATGTAAATAACCAGGTAAACAGGTGAGAAATAAAGTAAAAGTATGGAACTCAACGTCCATTTACAAACCACGTAGGCGCGAGACCAAGGAGAACCTTAAAGCTAAACAGTTCCCAAAATGAACGCTTTACTTTCTTCAAATGGGGACATTTGTTCCTGAATGTGTAAAATTACATTTACAACTTGTGAGGTTGATGACAATTTATCAAAAATGAAAGTAATTTCATCAAAGGTTCATCTAAAAACATTTGAAATGCTGGACTTCCTCATTGATAAAAAATATGTAAAATTGGGTGTATGACAGTTAGGCAAGAAGTAGTCATCCCGATGGGCACCAATGGTTCTTTTCTTGCTGGTGTGGTTCTTTACGCAAATGCATGAATAGGAATTTCTGCTCGGATCCTCTATGTCTATCTAAGGTAATCTGGCATAGAAGCTGAACTTAAGTCTCGTGTATATTGACTTCATAGCGATTTGATACCATTCAATAATCGCCAAATAACACATTTCCCTCCCACTGATTTCCTCCTGAACTTGAAACAAAGGAGACAAGCGAGACTTGTCTGTATGATAAGAGCGATGACTACAACTTTGAAAAAGTCAACTGTCCCTTTATGTCCAGCAGTATTCTACTAGTTCTAGCCTTTGGTGTCTAGTAGAATGTCCAGCAGTATTCTACTAGTTCTAGCCTTTGGTGTCTAGTAGAATGTCCAGCAGTATTCTACTAGTTCTAGCCTTTGGTGTCTAGTAGAATGTCCAGCAGTATTCTACTAGTTCTAGCCTTTAGTGTCTAGTAGAATGTCCAGCAGTATTCTACTAGTTCTAGCCTTTGGTGTCTAGTAGAATGTCCAGTATTCACTAGTTCTATTCTTTGGTGTCTAGTTCTAGCTACTTTCTAGCCTTTGGTGTCTAGTAGAATGTCCAGCAGTATTCTACTAGTTCTAGCCTTTGGTGTCTAGTAGAATGTCCAGCAGTATTCTACTAGTTCTAGCCTTTGGTGTCTAGTAGAATGTCCAGCAGTATTCTACTAGTTCTAGCCTTTGGTGTCTAGTAGAATGTCCAGCAGTATTCTACTAGTTCTAGCCTTTGGTGTCTAGTAGAATGTCCAGCAGTATTCTACTAGTTCTAGCCTTTGGTGTCTAGTAGAATGTCCAGCAGTATTCTACTAGTTCTAGCCTTTGGTGTCTAGTAGAATGTCCAGCAGTATTCTACTAGTTCTAGCCTTTGGTGTCTAGTAGAATGTCCAGCAGTATTCTACTAGTTCTAGCCTTTGGTGTCTTCATTTTACACCTTTTGGTGCAAAATCAATTATGTTCTTTCTACGAAGATTTCAAAAAGCGTTACACAACTCTTGCTCAGAAGTGGTTTCATCAAGGTTACAAGATTCAAGGTGTAAGTAATGATTTTATAAAATTGTTTAAAAAAGGCATATAGAGGACAATTCCAAATTTGAAGCATTTGTAATTTATTTAGAATTGTACAATATATTCCCTTGTTTCTTCCGGTGAACAATTGACGTTCTTGTGCATGTGTTTGTGATGTGTACCACCAAAATTGCAGTATACCCTCATCACTATTCGATGTTTATTTATAAACAAATGCTTATGATATAATCATAAATGTACAATCGACTGTGCTCTAAGCAGAGATTCTTTCTTTGTGGACATGAAAAGTCCTTGTCGTTTTAAGGGGCGGCGGGGTGGCCTAGTGGTTAAAGCGTTCGCTCGTCACGCCAAAGACCCGGGTTCTATTCCCCACATGGGCACAATGTGTGAAGCCCATTTCTGGTGTCCCCCGGCGTGATATTGCTGGAATATTGCTAAAATGCGGCGTAAAGCTCAACTCACTCACTGATGTTTCTATATTCCACACCTCACTATGGCTGTACATGTACCGCCACTCCCCAGTATATCCGTACTTCTATCGATACTTCCATACGTTCGTACGTCCATTCTACCTCCATTCTTTACAACTAATATACTATTCTAAAAGCGGCGTAAAATACAACTTACTCCCTGACTTTCTGTGAGAGAGTCATTGTACTTTCCTGCTTA
This sequence comes from Haliotis rubra, assembly GCF_003918875.1. Lineage (NCBI taxonomy): Eukaryota > Metazoa > Mollusca > Gastropoda > Lepetellida > Haliotidae > Haliotis > Haliotis rubra. Next base: position 1,786,190 of record NW_025764926.1, on the reverse strand, counting down.
AAGTGATTTTGAGAAACTTGTTACGACGAAGTAGGTATTTCCACTGAATTCACGTTTGAGCTCTCGCGAGATAGGACTTAATTCTAAGAGCACGTGAACTGGGTGTCACGCCGCTTTTCATAATATTCTAGCAATATCACGGCAACATCACGGCATTATTCTAGCAATATTACGGCAATATCCAAGCGATATCCCGGCAATATTCTAGCAATATCACGGCAACATCACGGCAATATTCTAGCGATATCACGGCAATATTCTAGCAATATCACGGCAACATCACAGCAATATTCTAGCAATATCACAGCAATATTCTAGCAGCATCACGGTAATATTTTTAGCAATATCACGGCAACATCACGGCATTATTCTAGCAATACCACGGCAATATTCTAGCGATATCACGGCAATATTCAAGCAATATCGAGGCAATATTCTATCGAGCGATATCACGGCAATATTCTAGCAATATCACAGCAATATTCTAGCGATCTATCACGGCATTATTCAATACAATATATCACGGCAATATTCTAGCAATAGCACGGCAATATTCTAGCAATATCACGGCAACATCACGGCAATATTCTAGTGATCTCACGGCATTTTTCTAGCAATATCACGGCAATATTCTAGCAATATCACGGCAATATTCTAGCGATATCACGGCAATATTCTAGCGATATCACGGCAATATTCTGGCAATATCACGGTAATATTCTAGCAATATCACAGCAACATCACGACGATATTCTTGCAATATCACGGCAATATTCTAGCGATCTCACGGCATTATTCTAGCAATATCACGGCAATATTCTAGCAATATCACGGCAATATTCTAGCAATATCACGGCAACATTACGGCAATGTTCTAGCAATATCACGGCAACATCACGGCAATATTCTAGCAATATCACGGTAATAATCTAGCAATATCACGGCAACATCGCGGTAATATTCTAGCAATATCACAGCAATCTTCAAGCAATATCACAGCGATGAATTATTAAAGGAAAAAGCAAATGCTGTGAAATTATCAACATATTGTAGTTACCTGTAGTCGTGGGTGGAGTAGTCGTAGATGCAGCAGTAGATGGAGACGTTGAAGGACTTGTCGTCGAGCTTGTATTGGTACTTGGTTTATTGGCTGTAGTAGTTGGAGAGGTTGAAGAGGCGAGAACGATGGTAGTCGTTGAAGGAGAAATAGAGGTGGTAGGTGTTGAAGGAGATAAAGAGGTGATAAAGGTAGGGGATGTTGAATTCAAGGTTGGGGTGGCTGCTATTGAAATGGAGGAAGGGGCTGTTGACGTTGAAGCGGAGGTAGAGGTGGTGGGTGTTGAACTTGAGAGAGAGACGATAGTCTTCGAAGCTGTGGGAGGAGTCGTAGGTGGTGCAGTGGAGACTGTCGTTGATGTCTTCGTTGATGTCTTCGTTGATGATGGTGGTGGGTTAGCCCCCGTTTGTCCTTCAGAATGAAAACCAAAAAAACGTGAAACCGTTTGTCTTAGGCTACCTGTTGCCGTTAGATGGACACGCATATCAGTTCTGACCCGTACCTTCTTTAAATTATCAAAGGAACACATTGTCTATCAAACTGGAAACTTGAGATCAATAACAGTTTAAACTGTTTATTGATTTTAACATAATCTTGATTTAAATACAGCAAAGATATCCAAAGTCACAAGATTCAGTTGCACCCGAAATTGATAAGCCATTAAATGTCATATATTTCAACACACAGTTTGCCTCATTTTGTTCATATACAATGTACTTAAATGTGACTGCCTAGAATGACTTATATCCTCACTTCCAAGTCAGTATGTACTGGTATTTTGTATCATCTAAACACAAGCCATGCGTGTTTCATCATATCACGTATTTTCCATTAACAAAACGGCAGAAAATGCGAAGCATATATATATACTGAGAGAAACACATAAAGGATCACAGGAAAATTCAAGCGTTCCTTTATTATTTTCCAGTTTTCATCGCCACAGTGCCATTCAAAGCTGGTGATGAAAACTGGAAAATATTAAAGGAACGCTTGAATTTTCCTGTGATCCTTTATTTGTTTCTCTCAGTATATAACTACTGTCTGTTTTGCTTCATACAAACATAATCAACCTGGTCAGTCATGACACAGGTTTGTTTGTTTGTTTGTTTAACTTTGCACTCTGCAGTATTCAAACTACATAGCGGTCTGTAAATAATCGAGTCTGGATCAGAAGATCAGGTGACTGACATCATGAGCATCGATCTACACAACTGGGATACGATAACATGGGTCAACCAAGTCAGCGAACCTGACCACCAGATCGCCTCTTCCAACAATAATGGGTTGTGAATTTCACATATGTGAAAACATTTTCTTTAAAAACTAAGACAATCAAAATATGCTGTTTGAAATATCAAAACACGGAACTGAATGTCCATTGACCTACCTGATTTCCCGGTGACCAGAAGCGTGGTGGTGACTGTCAAGGCGGACACTAGTACCAGGATGAATACGACTATGCCAGTTATCATCACCCGCTTGCGGGAACACCAGCCTGGAGTGACGCCAGAAGGGGGCGGTTGATTCTGTACATACAACAAACAAACATACAGTACAGTGAGTGAGTAAGGTTTTACGCCGCTTAAAGCAATATTCCAGTAATCTCACGGCGACCTTGAAAATTGTCGCTATGTCGCATTGTCGCCTTTTGGATGAATAGAAAAATATTATTCAAAGCACGACAATGCGACACATGGCTAAAATTTCGCGTTGTCGCACTGTCGCATTTTGGTTAAATTTGCCACCTTTTGCGTGTGTTTGTGAAGGCGACAATGCGACCCCGAGACAATGTCCCTTCTTGGATTCCATAAAATGTGGTGATGAAAATCAGCCATAATACCTTGCGCTCGCCCAAACACAATCATTTCCTGTTTCTAAGGTGAAACAGTAAAACAGACCTGGGTCAAGATCCAGAAAACGTTCGCTACGACATTCGTAAACCTATGAGTGAGTGAGTTTAATTTTTACGCCTCTCTTAGCAATATTTCAGCAATATCATGGCGGGGACCCCAGAAATGGGCTTCACACATTGTGGGGGATCGAAGCAAAGTGACAAGCTCGTAAACCTATGATAAACTATAGTTTCGACACACGAACCTTACGAACGCTTTGAGGATCGGGACCCTGCATTTTTAACACTATATCATTTGGAATATCAACCACGTACTAATTTGCATTACATGCTGTTTCCATCATCCAGGTGCAAGAGTTGATGATGATGAAGATAATGATGATTTAATACAAAGCACACGCATGACAATGATTTCAGATGCTTTAAAGAACTAAAGTCTAAATGCAAATACCACATTTGACACATGTATGCATTGACGCAATGAATCGACTAATTAATGTTTGCAATATATGAGGGGTTCATTTTCAAACGCATGCGCACAGGTGAGCAATAGTGACGGAACTTATATTTTAAGAAGTGGATATTTCTTTCCGTTTGGCATAGTTGATGGAAATGAGATCGTTATAAGAAATATGTTCTTAAAAGTTTCATAATGTGATTTGCAAAAACTAAAAGTTTGAAAGTAACATGTAAATAACAGAAGCACTAAACTGCACCTCAAAGCATACATTGGAACGTTCACTTTCATGAATGATTTAACGCACGAGACACGTGCATCATATGTCATTGGAAATGCATTAAAATAGACCCAATAGAAGGTAAAAAGCAAGTTTGCCAAAGAAAATTAGAAATAATTTTTTCGTTTCGTTTCATTTTCATTTTATTATGCCACTGTCTGGTCACGCGCTGACATTGAGCTATTCGGATGAGGGAGACAGAAAAAATATATACGACATACAGCATTGCCGTAACAATACACCATAACAATGAGTGGGCGAGTATGGTTTTACGCCGCTTTTAGCAATATTCCAGCAATATCACGGCGGGGGACAGAAGAAATTTTTACCCATGAGGGGAATCGAACCCGGGTCTTCAGCGTGACGAGCGAACGATTTAACCACTAGGCTACCCCATCGCCCCTCGATAACAATGGCGCAGAAGAGGATGAGGCTTGGAACAGGGTGGTACTTCTGGATGAAGTCTATCAAACATAAGGCACTGTTTCTCCGCTGCTATAGGCCACACGAGAACTGAAAGTTTATTCTTGCCTCAGCTGGGAGTCAGTAAAAGGACTTAGAAAGGAACAATATGATGCTTCGTTGAATCAGCGTACAGTACATTGTTTGCAGCCCCACAATATATAATCATTACCAGTATGTCAGCTTGCTCGTTAGCTTTGTGGTCGGTCGTAGGATAATAGCATTAAGTAATTAAACTATCAAATGCAACTGAGCGCATCAGTGAACCACAAAAGGTAAGGATATTACCGTCCAGCGATGTGCTTATCTAATACTTGCATTGTACCCGCGCAACACGGGTCTACACGTTGTCTGGAGCATCGAATCTACAATAAGTAAAGCATCATAGAAATAGTGGTTTCGATTTACATACGTCAACAAACCGCAAAAAAAGCTGAGTTTGTATATGTACTTGAAGCCTCGTCACACCAAGAGACGTTATAAGACGTACTCGTTGTTACACTGTCTTGTAACCTGAGTACCTGAAACGAACCTGGGTCAAACAATTACTTGTCAGCTTGAAGTCAGTATACAGTGCCTGAATGACGGTTCTCAGAGCGTTGGCACTGTAAACCCGTCATAAGTCTGGCTGAAGGGGTTGGTATGGGTACTACAGATGTGCACCATATGCAGGTACCCTAGCCTAAATCAGAATACAGAAATGTGCCCCAGCCAAAATCTGGATACAGAAAAGTACCCTAGCCAAAATCAGAATACAGAAACGTACCCTAGACAAAATCAGACTACAGAAACATGCCTTAGCCAAAATCAGAATACAGAAACGTGCCCTAGTCAAAATCATAAAACAGAAACGTGCTCTAGCCAAAATCATAACACAGAAACGTGCCCTAGCCAAAATCATAAAACAGAAACGTGCCCTAGCCAAAATCATAACACAGAAACGTACCCTAGCCAAAATCAGAATTCAGAAACGTACCCTAGCCAAAATCAGAAAACAGAAACGTGCTCTAGCCAAAATCAGAAAACAGAAACGTGCCCTAGCCAAAATCAGAAAACAGAAACGTGCTCTAGCCAAAATCAGAAAACAGAAACGTACCCTAGCCAAAATCAGAAAACAGAAACGTACCCTAGCCAAAATCATAAAACAGAAACGTGCCCTAGCCAAAATCAGAAAACAGAAACGTACCCTAGCCAAAATCAGAAAACAGAAACGTACCCTAGCCAAAATCATAACACAGAGCATTACCCTAGCCAAAATCAGAAAACAGAAACGTACCCTAGCCAAAATCAGAAAACAGAAAACGTACCCTAGCCAAAATCAGAAAACAGAAACGTACCCTAGCCAAAATCAGAAAACAGAAACGTACCCTAGCCAAAATCAGAAAACAGAAACGTACCCTAGCCAAAATCAGAAAACAGAAACGTACCTTAGCCAAAATCAGAAAACAGAAACGTACCCTAGCCAAAATCAGAAAACAGAAACGTACCCTAGCCAAAATCAGAAAACAGAAACGTGCTCTAGCCAAAATCAGAAAACAGAAACGTACCCTAGCCAAAATCAGAAAACAGAAACGTGCTCTAGCCAAAATCAGAAAACAGAAACGTACCCTAGCCAAAATCATAAAACAGAAACGTACCCTAGCAAAAATCAGAATTCAGAAACGTACCCTAGCCAAAATCAGAATACAGAACCGTACCCTAGACAAAATCATAACACAGAAACATGCCTTAGCCAAAATCAGAATACAGAAACGTGCCCTAGCCAAAATCATAACACAGAAACGTGCTCTAGCCAAAATCATAAAACAGAAACGTGCCCTAGCCAAAATCATAAAACAGAAACTTACCCTAGCCAAAATCAGAATACAGAAACGTACCCTATCCAAAATCAGTAAACAGAAACTTACCCTAGCCAGAATCAGAATATAGAAACATGCCCTTGACAAAATCAGAATGCAGAAACGTGCCCTTGACAAAATCAGAATGCAGAAACGTGCCCTAGGACGAGTCCATTCCGCACTGTGCGTTTTTCTTGATCGGAACTGTCATACTGTTGTATCAATTGCATTTGATTGCGTTATATAAGAAACGAGCATACTCGATTGCGAATATTTTGCCATGCAGTCAATCAGTTGAACGGGAACAACTACATACGGTTTAGGGTTGCGGAATATGGGCTCGTAGGGTACCGGGTAGTTTTCTGTAATCTGTTTGATGGATAATAGAAAAGTATGATACTTCTGATACCGTTATCACTCTTGCTTGACAACGGTAAGGAAGCTATACCGAAACGTCGCATCATAACAAATAAAGAAGTTGTTATCCATAAAGTATTATACTTTTCTGGTTTTCTGTGGTTTGATTAGGGTACATTCCTGTATTCAGAAATGTACTGGAGTACATATCTGTAGCACCTGTATCTGAAATACAACGACCCCTTCAGCATACGTCTGGAATAGTACAGGTACACAGACTCAAGCACAAGCACAAGCACAAGCACAAACACAAGCACGCCGGCGAACACGCACACTAACGGCATTTTGTGGAAGCCGCGGTGGCTGAGCGGCCTAGGCGTCTGACTTTGTGTGCTGGCGATTAGGTGCCTGACTCTGAGGGTGTGGGTTCGAATCCCGGATGGGACTCAACCCAAAAGAAGTACTAGAATCTGTACTTTACTGAGAAAGAGTAATCCCTAATATAACCTATGTTTCTGTAAAATATGTTCAATTCAGAGACTAAATGTTATTCTAGCAGTGTTCCTACCGTAGGGAATAACTGACTCCAGGCGGCATAGGGTGCCAAAGACTGATTGCTGGCCATGTCGCCTTCAGATTCTGTAGATGGGGAGAGGGTGTATCCCCTGTTATCCTCACCGCTGTACGATGTACCGTTTGGAACCACCGAACTGAGATCTTTGGTCCTGGGTAGCGTCCCAACTGAACCAATCGTATCATAGGGATCCTCGGTCCTTTCATCACCGCCATTGTTCTCACTGACCACATCTGGCAAGGCACGGCCAATGGGATTTAATTGAACCGCGTGGCAATAAGTTTCGGAATCACGACCGGAGCCGCAATCAGCTCGCTCTCTGATTGAAGATGTACGCAGTTCAACTGCCTCTTCGAATGACTCGGGTCTCATGGTGTTGTCACAGAACGTACACGGCAATGTTTGTGATTTTCACATTTCCAGAATGTACCATGAGTCTCTGATAGTTCCACTTACACAAACACAACCCTGTGACATCGAGTGTCTATTTCATATGTAGACACTTGTAATGACTTCCTGGTCCATAGATAACAACCGGCAAAACATACACCCTGTTAAGTGTTGTCAGCAATGGCTGTTGTCATTCAAAACTTAATTCCGGCTGTAATTCAATTGTTCATCGACCCATGGACAAACACAGTATCACAACAAAGGAAAACGTATAACAGCATTGCGGGGTATGTTACCGCACCCTGAACATCAAGCAATGTTTATGTTTCAAAATGACTCCAACGAGCTGTGAAAAAGCTCACAATGCCTTCGAAAGTTAGACAATGTGGACACAGAACAAAATACTTCATTCGAACTCGGCTTTGATTTCGAGTGTGAGACACACCCCTCCCTTCCCCGTTCTTGAAATCGTGCGGGAATTTCCAGACCCACTTTTGAACAAGGACGTAACTTGAAGGCAATTGTAATCATATATCGTGTTACTTAATTTGGTATTCAGACAAGGCTTTGCCTGTTCACGGGGTCGTGAACTGTCTTCTTAGATATCACTGCCTTCTCACAGATCAACATGAGCGACTAAGATGGTTGAGAGACTCCATTTCACTCTGATGTATTCAGGATGTTTGTGGGCGAATAAGAAATTGTATAGGAAATTGAGTAGTGTACTCAGCCGTGCATGCTGTAAAAGAGCCCTTTCAAAACGACCTGATAGATTTATTACCGTATGACGTAAGAGACGAAAAACCTTTTCAAGGTTGCGGAGTCGATCTACTCACTGTCTTCGGGTGATATGTTAAATATTTATTGAGTGAGTTTAGTTTTACGCCGCACTTGGCAATATTCCAGCTATATGGCGGCGCTCTATAAATAATCGAGTCTGGACCAGACAATCCAGTGATCAACAGCATGAGCATCGATCTACTCAATTGGGATACGATGACATGTGTCAACCAAGTCAGCAAGCCTGACCACCCGATCCCGTTAGTCGCCTCTTACAACAAGCATGGGTTACTGAAGATCAATTCTAACCCGGATCCTCACGGGTCAAATATTTATTGACTTGGACAACAGTTCGAATGCTGCCAGTCCCTCAGAATTAATCCAGGTCCTTCCTGAATAAGGGTTAAAACTAGAAACATTAGCAGAAATTTGATGTCATGCGCTTCATAATGGCTATCCCAGCGCTGGAATATGGTAAGTGAGTATGGTTTTACGCCGCATTTAGCAATATTCCAGTAATATCAGAACGGGGGACATAAGGAATGGGCTCCACACATTGTACCCATGTGGGGAATCGAAACCTGGTTTTTGGCGTGATGGGCGAGCGCTTTAACCACTAGGCTGCTTCAGAGGAGTAAGCATGTGAGTGTAAGTACAATAAAAGTGATAAGAGTACAGGTATATGGACTATTGTATTGGGAACATTGAGGACCGCCCTTACTTGAATATGACACGGCGTTGTGCAGTGTTGTGAACTCTGTCCATAAGTTGGTTAGTTGGTTGTTTAACGCCGCACTCGGCAGTATTCCAGCTATATGGCGGCGCTCTGTAAATAATCTAGTCTGGACCAGACAATACAGTGATCAACAGCATGAGTATCGATCTGCGCAGTTAAGAACCGATGACATGTGTCAACCAAGTCAGCGAGCCTGACCACCCGATCCCGTTAGTCGCCTCTTACGACAAGCATTGGTTACTGAAGACCAATATTCTAAAACGGATCTTCACGGGTCCTTTACGCAAATGAATAGGATTTTCTATACTAGGCACATAAAGAAGCTGTGCATACAAAAAATTAAAATCTAAATTTATCAAAGCTGTGTAGACACATAAGGATTCAAACTCAGAGATTAGTGACATGTATCCAACATGTATGCACGTGCCACGTTCCGTGACGTCAGTGGGTTCGTCCTTGAGACGTGCAATACGTTGTTGCACGTGCATTCCGGGAAAGAGAAACAGAGCAAATGAATGCCACACAATACTGTCAGTTTGGAAAGCTCAACCCCTACCCTTGCGATCGTTCAAAAAATTAAACGGCTATTGAAACACATAGCATGCCAAGGCTCACGTCTGCACAACGTCATGAGGCCATTGGGGTGGTCCGTTGGGGAATGTCTCAACAACAACTGGCTGCACATTTCCACTGCCACCGGAACACCATTTCTGCACTGGTGAGACGCTACCAGAACACAAATGACGTCATCGATCGGCCACGTTCTGGACATCCAAGTGTAACAACGCCAAGACAGGACATATGGATAATGGTGACCCATCTTCGCCACAGGTTTCAGACTGCAGTGATGACTGCCCGAACCATCCCAGGACTTCGCCGTATCCACCCCAACACAGTTCGACAACGTTTACGTCATCACGGGATCAGACCACGACGTCCCGCCATACGGCCTATCCTGACACAACGTCATCGACAAGGTTGCCGAATGTGGTGCCGAAATCATGTCTGCAGACCCTTGTTTTGGGGGAGAAATGTTGTTTTTACAGATGAATCCAGGTTTAACATTTCCCATAGTGATGGAAGTCAACGTGCCTATAGACGCGTGGGAGAACGTTATGCACAGGCCTGTGTCTTGGAGAGGAATCGCTTTGGTGTTGGTTCCGTGACGATCTTGGGTGGAATAACAGCACGCCAAAGAACTCCTTTGGTGATTGTTCAGGGCAACTTAACTGGTGTGGGCTACAGTGATCAGATTCTTCGACCTGTAGCAATTCCTTTTCTGCAACGTCATGGTCCTGGGTTAACATTCCAACAGGACAATGCCGCCCTCATACGGCAAGGGTTGCTATGCAACACCACAACGTTGACTTACTGCCTTGGCCTGCAAATTCACCGGATCTCTCCCCGATAGAGCATGTTTGGGACGAGATGGATCGACGTCGACGCCGTCTTCCTCATCCGCCAGATAACGTCCTTGACCTTGCAACAGAACTTGAGAGAATCTGGCGTGACATCCCACAAGCCTTCCTTGCACGTTTGATAGGCTCTATGCTTCGTCGATGCACTGCTGTTCTCAATGCCGATGGTGGACATACCCGTTATTGAGCTTGTGACATGGTCGTTTGACCCCTGTCCCGCTTGTGGACTCGTGACGTCATTGTGATTGACTTTTCAATTGAACTTGTTATGGTCTCATGATCCCTCCATTAAAGTTTATATGTACCTTTGACATTGTCATCGTACTTATCAACTGGGATAATATTTTGACAATGCACAGTTTCCTTATGTGGCTAGTATATATGGCGGCGGTCTGTAAATAATCGAGTCTAGGCCAGACAATCCAGTGATCAACAGCATGATCAATCTACGCAACTGGGATATGAGGACGTGTGTCATCCAAGTCAGCGAGCCTGACCACCTGATCCCGTTAGTCCGCTCCTTAAGTGTTAAAACTGGTCGCCTTATTCAAGGTAATACGATGACGCGCTTGTGTGGATTACAATACAACCAAACAGGATTCCGCCTTGGTATTTATACTGCTCAACATTTGCTAAGGATATGTATGTATACTGTTCAACATTAGCTAAGGAAAGCTCGTTTAACTAGAGATGACTACTTTTGTCCATGTATTTTGTTGTGTCGTTCTCATGCCTGAAATTGACCCGTGAAGATCCGGGGTAGAATAGGTCTTCAGCAACCCATGTGCTTGCCATAAAAAAGGCGACTATCTTGTCGTAAGAGGCGACTAACGGGATCGGGTGGTCAGTTTCGCTGACTTGGTTGACACATGTCATCGGTTCCCAATTGCGCAGATCGATGCTCATGCTGTTGATCACTGGATTGTCTGGTCCAGACTCGATTATTTACAGACCGCCGCCATAAAGCTGGAATATTGCTGAGTGCGGCGTAAAACTAAACTCACTCACTCACTCATGCCTGAAATTACCTTAAATGCACTTTATTCGCTATCCAAAAATAGCCCTGCCACGATAAAAATGCCCTTTCATATGAGTGAGCTGGGTTTTTTATAGCTACTGATGTTTCCACCGTGCCCGTTCCTATGCTTACCATCTCACCATCTATTGTTTTCTTTTTATTTGTTTGTTTGTTTGTTTATTTATTTATTTAACCTCTCGTAACACCAATAAAACATTCATTTAAACTAGTGTGCATACGTATGAAAGTAACTAAGGACGGATACGGCCACTGTGCGAGAGGAACAGACCAGAGTTATCCGGTTTGGGAGCATTATCATCTGTGGAGCATCACGAGTACAACGGGTACCACGAGTGTAATGTTGATATACCCAGAACATAATCACGGCAAATCTGGGATTCGAACACAGGAACATATATAGGCTTCGAGAGGCACGCTTAAGTGAGGTAAAGCGATTTAAGCTATATTCCAACAATATCACAGCGGGGGACACCAGAAATGGGTTTCACATTGTGTACCCATGTGGGAAATTTTGAATTCGGGTGTTCGGCCTGACGAGAGGCCGCTGTAAGGTTATCCCATCGCCTCTAACAGATCAGGAAGTTTATTAGTCTGAAAGAATGCCAACGTCATCCTTATACAACCTGTCTTCAATTGTCTCCCTAATATAAACACGGATGTCCTGCTCTCCTGGCAGAAGCTGATTCACTACACATCAGTGCTTCTGTAACATACCCTGAACACTAGGTAATGTTTTGTCACGGGTGAATAACGATGTTCGGGTCCTGTTTCACCTTGTTATCACTGCTTTGCGACTGTCGTATGTGTTAAACTGTGAGAGTTACGACAGTCGTAGCATTGACATCGCTGTATGAAAGGCCCCGTGAAGATTCGGGTTAGAACTGGTCTTCATCAACCCATGCTTGTCGTAAGGCTTGGTTGGCACATGTCATCGTATCCCCATTGCGTAGATCGATGCTCATGCTGTTGATCACTGGATTGTGTTGTCCAGACTCGATTATTAACAGACCGCCACCATATAGCTGGAATATTGCTGAGTGCGGCGTTAAATGCAAAACAAGCAAACAAAAGCTTTTTGAAACGGGACCCAGGTCTCTACATGTGCCCCTCTTGTAACTTTGGATTCCCGGTGAGAACTGGAATGAGGCGACTAAATGAAATTGGTTTTGAGGCCCACTGACTTGGATGACTGTGTGGTTCACTGGGTCTGCCAGCCCCTTTTGGCGCACGGGACTCGTGATCTATGTAGAGGGTATACAGTAATCAGCAGTGTCCTGCGTGTCTTATACAAATGAAATTTAATTTTTTGGGGTAAACTTGGTATGCAGATTCGACATTTTCTAAAACTAACAAGGTCAAGATATACAAAGTATAACTTAAGATAGTCCTTCCGTGTGGGCAAGCGGTCTGAAGCGCCTAGCAATCTCAGGTGCTGAGATAGTATCCCGCCAGAGATCAGGGGGTCCTTTCACGAAGCAACCGTTACTAAGGTTAACCTTATCTCCCATTCTTTAACATTGCACTAAGGTTACCTTAGCGACTTACGATCACCTTAGTGCTTTGTGAAAGGAGTCCCAGGTTGTTATTCAGCATTTAGACCAACCGGGAGTTGAGAATGATAAATAGAAAGCATGCAGGTCCACTGGTCGGGCAACACATAAACCGAATGTGAACAGGAACTTTCATCTGGGTAAGTGCGGTATATATACATGGAATGTTGTACAGGGAATGTAAATGTTTATTGAGGAATCGATACAGCTTGTATTTTGTGTTGAGTCATATATTGTTGCTGTTGACACGGATGTTGCATGTGACACGGATCTGATAAAACACAGTTGTCTTTGTGTTTTACAGAACCAGATAATTCTCCAAACATATACTACTCAAAGTTTGCTTGGGATATAAATAAATCATCCCACAAGAAAACCTCCAAACAGCCCAATGACTGGGTAACCCTAATACCACCTAGGTTCAACGATAAAAGGATTGCAGGCTACAGTTGTGGGCACGGTGGACACAAGGTGCGTGAAGACCTCCGTCTGACTGTATCAAGACTGAATCGTGACATATCATCCTCTCAATGTCAAAGACAAGGTTTGGCGATCAAGTTAGTAAGCAAATGCAGCAGCATGCTTGAAACTGGGTAAGCACAACCATAGTGTTTCCCCGGGATTATGAAAGGCCAGGGTAGACTCATAGAAAAAAAGGGCACTTTAAAATTCAAAAGGGCATTCACCAAACCAAAAAGGCACAACAAATAAGGGTACAGTAATTTATTCAGGTTGACATTTTTTTGGGGTCTGTTCATAAAATTCATTCATATTCTCCTCTTCTTTCTTGCCAAGAACTTGGCCACACACTTCCTCAAGTCAATGTTAGTAGAAGACTTAACATTCATACTGGCCACAAGTAGCTTCGAGCAGTCTTTCAGCCTGTTTCTATGGTCTGTCACAATGAGTTTCACCCTGGAGAAGATTCTCTCAACCTCGGATGTAGAAAGGATCACAGTAGCATATATGCTGCCTCATGCTGCTAACGTCTTTGATGTAAGGGAAAGAATGATTAGCTGGGCATGGAATCAATACCAAACATCTGGATCACCAACCCAGCGACATGCAGGTGGTCGACAGCGTTCCACCACACAATGGGAAGATTGATAAGCAGCTGAACATCATCACTTCTTGAATGTCATCACAGATGACCTCAATCACTGAACAATCAAGACAGTGTCTGAACCTTGTCTTGCCCGACTGTGGTGTACGCAAAGAGGCTGATTTCAGCATTCCAGTGGAGCCGAACATGACCTGTGGAGGAGGTTCAATCATTACCTGGAGTGGGACCAGTTGAGCTAGAGGAACTGATCCCATGTCCTACAGCAGGGCATCATGAGAGTGTGTGCTAGAGATGACATTTTCTATTTCTGCATGTGAACATGAGACAGTATGCTGCTGAATTCAGACAGGACTTCATCCTCATTGACGTCAGCACAAAAATCTCATCTTGCAAAGTCGTTGATTCCTACTCAGAGCGTGAGACCAATGGATGCATCACTGACTTCAAACCTACATGGATCAACTGCAGGTTGCCTTTTTATGACAACATATCTTTTCAGCAATGCTCTAACTGATCCTTGGCAACCATCATGACACTTTCTGGGAGTATGAAAACGTGATGTCAGGCCATGATCACATATCCTTGATCACCTACTCACTAATGAGATTTGTTGTCTAATTTGGTTGATGAATTTGCTTCCGAGAAGTCTTGACGTTTCATTTTGGGTCACATAGTCTCATTTTGATAGATGATTTAAAGATGAAACAGCTGAGGTGAGGTGAAATGGGATTTAACGTCAAGGTACTTAAGATTATTTCGCTCATATGACAACATGCATGCGTGTGTATGTGTGGATGCTTGTACTATCCCAAACTTTAGCTGGTTTTATAGTGCTAGAGATACCATGCAGGAGTTAAGCATGAATACCCCACATTATACTGACACCAAGCCAACCAGTCCTTGTTGAACCCATTAATGCCCAGCGCCAGGCGGGGAACAACAAGTACCATATTGTAACGTCTTTTGGTATGATGCTGTCGGGGATCCAACCCGCGACCTTCTGCTCTTCTGGCGGACGCTCTAACCACAATTTGATGAATTGTCATTATATAATACGCACAGTATCACATTTAACCACCATGAAATTCCATCTGAAGCTTTACTCTTATATACACTGTTATGCTTTCCTGCTATAAAATAGTAGTGACTTAAGGTGTCGTCTTAAGGAGGGTAGAAAACCCAAATGGGTTTCATGCAAACCGAGGAACATAATATGTACAGACTAGGATTCAAAACAATCATTGGTTCCTGGTGAATCCAAGGGGAACAACTCCACAGAGCACAATGTGCCTTAGACTACTGCACCTCTGGTGACCCTACCCAGTATATGAAATACTGTTCAAATCAGCATTAAACCCACTTTCAAAGAGAAAGTGTTATATCAAACAGCTGGCAAATATATATTTTTATAAGTATGTGTCTCAAAATATAACAAAAGACACTCAGGAAAATATTTATTGAAGTATAATCCACACACCACATTCATTCACCCAGAGAAAAGGACACACAACAAAAATTAATGACAGAATTAGTATGGAGTAAATTGACAATCAGTATAAAGAAGCAGTCGGAACTGATGGAAGAAGATGGTGCTGCTTGTTACAATGATTGAGGAACCACTGGATTACTTCAGTGATTGGTGCACAAACTGAGTTTGGAACAGTACCAACAGTTTGTGATAAAACAAAAGCATACACAAAAATGTAGGGAAAACACAGCCTAACTTTACAACATTCTTGGACAAAATTCTGTAGCTCACCTTGACAAGCAGTCTCTACAAACAGTTCAAAATGTAAGTTTCAACAAAAATGTAAGTTGGTATCCAAATATTTTCTGCATAAATAGAGGACCTAATTGATGAATATGAATCAATCATTAGAGCCTCTGAATCCGCCACAAACAAAACCAGTAATAGTTTTCATCTTAAATAATTATTATTTTTGTTAGATATAATTATTATGGAGACAAATGTCAATGCTTAGTTTCAGCATATTTGGCTGAAATAATTTAAAACAAGAGAAAAGGAAAACTCATATGAAGTTCCTGATTTTTTTAAAGATGTCTATGACGGTTAATGCATGACTGACATAACTCAAACAGGCCAAACATAAGTTAACTTGACTATTTTCACATTCATTGGAAACAGAAACACAGATATTTTTACTGTTATAAACTTGGTCACTGCTTCAGTTCTCACATATGAAGAGAACTGTCCTAACTTAAGAACATTAGCTGAATAACAAATAACTAACTTCTTCTGCCCTAACCATGGCAACTATGATAGTACAGTTTTGGACTGTTCCACTGTCAGGTTCTAGCACTAACTTCTTTACACACAAGAAAATGCTGCAGGCAACGTGAAATAGGACATCAATTTCAATCTATCTATTTGAATGGAACTGCTGTTTTCCCTTTTGTTATTTTTGTATTTCATTCATTGAGACAGTTTAGTACATGGTCTCCACAACAATGAGATCCTATTGTTCCTGTGTAAAAGAACAATACAGAGAATCGAAATATGCATCATCTGTATTATCAAATAAAATCAAACATAACAGAATAAAGACAAGTGCCATTGATGACATGGGGTATTACATGTATGAACTAGCAAGGCATCCAGTGCACCGATGTGACAATGACATAATACATGTCACTAATTCAATATACTTGACAGATGTGACAAAGATGGTCTGTTGTATAGTACAATACATTTATCTCCCACTAACACTCTATATCTGATGAATGTGACAAAGATGGTCTGTTGTACGGTACAATACATTTATCTCCCACTAACTCAGTATATATGATGAATGTGACAAAGATGGTCTGTTGTACGCGGTACAATACATTTATCTCCCACTAATTAACTCTCTATATCTGATGAATGTGACAAAGATGGTCTGTTGTACGTATGGTACAATACATTTATCTCCCACTAACTCAGTAACTCTGATGAATGTGACAAAGATGGTCTGTTGTACGGTACAATACATTTATCTCCCACTAACTCAGTATATATGATGAATGTGACAAAGATGGTCTGTTGTACGCATACAGGTACAATACATTTATCTCCCACTAACTCAGTATATATGATGAATGTTACAAAGATGGTCTGTTGTACAGTACAATACATTTATCTCCCACTAACTCAGTATATATGATGAATGTGACAAAGATGGTCTGTTGTACATAAGGTACAATACATTTATCTCCCACTAACTCAGTATATATGATGAATGTGACAAAGATGGTCTGTTGTACGGTACAATACATTTATCTCCCACTAACTCAGTATATGATGATGAATGTGACAAAGATGGTCTGTTGTGACAAAGTGGTCGTTGTATGGTACAATACATTTATCTCCCACTAATTCAGTATATATGATGAATGTGACAAAGATGGTCTGTTGTATGTACGGTACAATACATTTATCTCCCCACTAACTCAGTATATATGATGAATGTGACAAAGATGGTCTGTTGTACGGTACAATACATTTATCTCCCACTAATTTATCTCCCACTAACTCTCTATATATGATGAATGTGACAAAGATGGTCTGTTGTACGTACGGTACAATACATTTATCTCCCACTAACTCAGTATATATGATGAATGTGACAAAGATGGTCTGTTGTATGTATGATGAATGGTACAATACATTTTATCTCCCACTAACTCTCTATATCTGATGAATGTAGATCAGAGCTGAAACGTCCTGGTGTTAAAGAAAGCTAGATACCCATGTTAACACTGGACCTTCACCCTAAAAGAGATCATTCTTCACATCCACTTTTCACACACACAGTCATGATATTAGTTCTATCCTGAGGAACATCAACCAACAATGTAATGTCTGGGGCACCTTGAAGTCTAAATACTGAAACATCTCCTAAAGTATTCATCCACCCATCACAAAATAAAATATTATGAAACGTTTCTAAATCATTATAAAAGTCCTGTGAGAACAGACCTGGTTCTCTTTTAAATAGACACAGATCATATCCATTAACATGAAGATATATACTTAGTTCTTCCCAGTCACCCATGGTAGAGTAGTGAGTGAGTGAGTGAGTGAGTTTAGTTTTACGCCACACTCAGCATTATTCCAGCTATATGGTGGCAGTCTGTAAATAATCAAGTCTGGACCAGACAATCCAGTGATCAACAGCATGAGCATAGATCTATGCAATTGGGATACAATGACATGTGTCAACCAAGTCAGCGTGCCTGACCACCCGATCCCGTTAGTCGCCTCTTAAGACAAGCATGGGTTTCACCCATGTTAGAACTGTTTTGCTTCCTGTTTCCTCCAAGTCAACAAGAGACAGATGATAATCTTTAATGCAAAGAAAAGGTTCTGATAAATGAAGGTCATGCATTATCAAAGACTCATCTTTGTCAACCCAGGCTACCAAACAGAGTCAGTTATTACTATTACAAATAAGACTTGGATAACAATGACCAACACAAGACAAGTTCATGGGAACTATAAACTCCTGTATCTAAACACATGTACTTGTGCTCATTTTCCTAATAACAATAATAACAGTAGTAATTCACTCATATAGCGCCTAGTATCCATCTGACTAGTTGCTCACTGGACGCTGTAATCAGAATCTGATTATTATCACCCCAGATGACCCATGCTGCCTGTGAGGCTTAGAAGGTTATAGTCACATGACTTGATACATTTGTTGGTAAAAGGCAAGAATACTCAATGCCCGAAGCAAAACAAAAAAAAAACATTGGGAATCCTCGACTGGCTGATAACTGATAAACAAACTATTAAAAAAGCATTGTTAGCAATTGAATCTGGAACCTATGTACCGGTAATAAACAACAATGAAACAACTATTTGTATGAGTGGGCCAAGGCTATGTTGGCAATATGGACCATACACCAAGCAATCGTAGCGCTACAACTGTCATAATATACTGAGAGACACAAACAAAGGAACATAGAAAAATTCAAGCATTCTTTTAATATTTTCCAGTTTTCATCACCAGATTTTAATAGCGCTGTGGGAGGAAATCTGAGAATAAATAAAGGAACACTGCCATGAAGTGGTGTTCCCTTATTTGTTTCCCTCAGTATATATAAAAAGCAGTCTCTGAAATCGATAATATGTCAAAGCACTAACATCACATTGTAGAATATGGACTCATGGTGTTTATCTGATCTGATTCCTGAATTCAGCACCAAAAAGACTAGCAGGATACCGGTAATTTAGCACCAACTGGCTGGTCATCCTTGACTTCATCATCTACATGCTGAAACTTACACTCTGGACTAAAGAAACTGACCACATTTACATTTAACAAAGAACAGGGCAATAAGTCAAAAGTGAAATCTCAACCGAATGTCCTTTAAAATCAAAATCAAAACAAGTTTAAAATTTTTGAATTTCCAATGATTGCAAAGGAGTTATAACTTACATCAACAAGTGTTGACATGTTGCAAATCTAATGACGCAAGGGTGAGATTCAATTTATCATCCATAATTAATTTTTATTCCAGTTTGTTAACAGCAATAAAAGGTATCTTAAGTGTACAGATAACCAGCTTCAGTGGCAGAGAGGCTAGTGATGTCACTGTGATGTCACTATGAGATCATAGTAAGATCTGACATCACAATGTTCTGCAAAGCAGTGTGATACAATTTCATTTTTAGCAATATGTCTCAGAGATACTTTTTAACTCTATAAAATGACCACAAATACAGTTTGGGAAGATTAAACCAGAAACTAAGCTCTCTAACACTGAAACCAAATACCGCAACAGGAAACGTGATGTCAGTAAATTACCATAAGTTATACAATAAATGAGCTATTTAAAACAAAATATAATTATATGTATTCTAACAGCCACACATACATGTAGATGATAATGTATATACCACATAGACGGACACAATCATCAGGTTTCCAGACTTTGTTAAGTATGTAGACTCACACCTGCTAATCACAATTATTGCACAAAATATGTAAGTAAGACCTTTAAATGGATAGTACTTACCATAGATTATGTCATGAAGTAAAGCTGTCATGATCTGTTAAACATTGGAACCTCGAACTCAACTGAGACATTGTCATAGTTACCAATGGCAACCAAACACTATTCAGAAACTATTGCCAACGGTTTTAACAATTCATTGTGTTCATACTGATTCTCTGATTTACCCTTTTATGCCATTGTTTTTTCAACATGTATGGTAGGTAAATGAAATGAAAATGCAATCACACTTTTCAAAACTTTATCTACTGTCAGTCTGTTGAAAATAAAGAAGCATAGTAAAGGAATTATCTCCTTATCAATAGACCTACTTTATCAGTAAAATTGGTTAGATTTGGCCAGAAAGACCACAGCCATTTTATCAAACATTTCTGAATTGGTTACAGACTTTTCACTCAAAACGGTTGAAAATAAACCAAAAAATCCCACAAAGTCATTCCTTTTACTCTAATCTCTGAAACTTTGACCATATTTAAATTGGAAACTATGAAATCAAACATTCAAAACAACTGTCCTACAGAAGTTCTTTTAGACCATTAAAATACCTCCACAGATGGTCTAATGCCTGTAACACTAATTTGGCTAAGTGAAAATATTCACAGACTAGAAACAATTAACATTACTCCCTCATAATGTAGTTTTATTCCTTATTTATCAAACTTAATTATGAACCAAATATGAAAAACACTGGACACTAAACAAACAACAAATCTATGACAACCAATCAAACATAAAGTCACTTGAGTGAATTGCAGTTTTTCCAAAAAACATTTTTTGAGAGACCGGTCATTTGTTATTAAGGTGGGTGGATTAGATGAAATGAAAGTGAGTGAGTGAGTTTAGTTTTACGCCGCTTTTAGCAATATTCCAGCAATATCACAGCTGGTGGACACCAGAAATGGGCTTCACACATTGTGCCCATGTGGAGAATTGAACCCGGGTCTTCAGCATGACGAGCGAACACTTTAACCACTAGGCTACCCCACCACCCAAATAAAATCAGAGGGAGGTCACCAAAATTTATGACATACTCAAGTGGAGGGTCTTAAAAACTAGAAACACATATTTTGGGAGGGTCATTAAAAAATAGAAATTTTAGAATGAAATATAAAGTGCATTTTCATGTTGTTGTTTTTCAGGAAAAGGTAAAAAAAATACAAGCACAGGGTCATAGAAAGTATGACAAGATGTTGGAGGAGGTAATTATTTTCACAACATTACTGCACTGAAAAATGTCTGCAATTACTGGCTTGTCCCATACATTTCAATATCAAAGAGAAAACTAATGAAAACAGTACAGAAGTCATGGTAAACAAGACACATAGTATAAATATCTGGCATGTCTACCACCCTTGTAACAAGTAACATACATGTATATCATTGTCACTGAATAACAACATCACCTGAATGTTCTAAAGCGGCCTTCACACGGCAAACTAAAGTTCAACAACACATGTTAAAATTTTAAAAGTTGTCAAACTCCCATTTTCACACTTACATAAGTAGGTTGAGTTGACCAAAACATCACATGGCAATTTCGTTGTTTGACAACACTTCACACATCAAACTGGAGTTTGCCAACACCAAAAGTTTGATGGAAAAGTTGGTGAAAATAGAGAGCGATTTTATTTCTCGACAACAGTTTGACAACTCTGAAATTGGAGTTGGTGGCACGTTGTTGGAATGTTCACACTCTCAAACTAGAGTTTCACAACATGTGTTGTGGAACTTTAGTTTGCCGTGTGAAGGCCGCTTAACATGTTAGTAACACATCCATAGCAACACAGCTAACTCACACATTCACATCAATCAGTCTCAAAGATTATTAAACATGAAAAACATCAACCCCAAACTCAATATTAGAACAAATGGCTAGGGTGTAAAATGACATGGCAACCATTATCGCAAAAAGTTGACAAAACAGAACAAAAGTTATGTAGCTATTGAGCACTCATTTCAAAAATGGAATGGGTGTTGGCTCTCTGGCACAAAAACAAATGGCATCACAAAACATTTTCTCTGAAAAATTGTTGTCTTTTGTTTGTTTCATTATTTTGGATTTGTGTTTGATCCAAATATTGTACGGCCATCACTTGCAGAAAGGGATTCCGTTTTACATATCTAGGTCAAATGTAGACTAACATTTAGTCTCTGAAATGAACATATTTTTACAGAAAACAAAAACTGTTCATAAAAAATAATTATAAAATATAATGAAAAAGGAGCCCAGTGACTTTCTTCATTTTCAGAAAGTTTGGAAATCTGGACATGCCACATACAGTAGAACACGGATATAACGAACTCCAAGGGACCAAGAAATTTAGTTCGCTATATCCGTTGTTCGTTATTCACATTTGACCGCCATCTTGGATTGTAGAGATGTAGAGACATGTATATGCTGAGGCTACAAATCTTTATTCTTGTACATGTACATTGACATAACATTAAAATTCTGAATTTATCATTCACAGACATTAGCTAGAACATGTTTAACAATCACAACAATCTCAACAATACATGTATATAATTTAATCAAACAATGTTGATTCTGCCGCCAACAAGGTTGATGTATACTGCTAAGTGGCTGAGCTGACACTGAGTGAGTTCCTCGCTAATCACGTCGTTAATTGGGTCATGGGGTAGTAAATCAGTTCCCTATAGCCGTTAATTCGCTACTCATGAGTTCAAGTTATTCGTATAATTTAATAATATCATAAAAGGACTATTGACGGACTTTTAAATTTGTTCGCTATATCCGGCTTTGTACGCTTATATCCGTGTTCGGTATATCCATGTTCTACTGTATTTTTTACTTGTATCGGCTTTCTTGGATACATTTGTTTCAGGGTCTGTATGACAGACCAGGTCACATGGTACTTTAGGTCCTCCAACCAATCACTTGATGATTACCTTTATTTAAAGTTCCTAGGGTAAATCCACTCATCTATGACTAGAACTACTAAACACACTGTACACATGTACAAACTCTCTAACAGCATCTCACGACAAAACTTCTACAACTATTTCAACACAATCTGCATCCACAAGCAAATCAAACATCTCGTCTCACCTCTAAAACATAACAAGTGATGCAATATGTCATTATCGGGGTCGGAAAAATTGGCACAAAATAAAGCAGGAATTTATTACACATTGTATTCATTTAATAACAATATTGTTATTATTAACAAAGTCTATGCCTTTGGGGCTTTTGTTATTTCACACAAAAATATTCTGACAATTTCAAAATTTAAACACACTGGTTGAAGAAATATTCATGAACTGTAGTTCACAAACTCTGGGCGATATTTGTTTTATTTCTTTATTTTTAAATATACTTTTCAGAAAAGTAGTAAATAACCATTTCATTGTTTTTGTATATAAAATGTACTTTCAGTTTGATACATTTTGTGCAAAACAATGTTTGTGGTGAAAATTCATATTGGAATTCAAAGGAAAAAAAAGTGCTTTATATATTTTGAAGGTATTTTTCTAAAATGATTTTATAGTTTGTGAAATTCAAAAATGAATTTAATAGTTTTGTCCAGATACAGTCAAAACACTACGATATAGTCCCCTTCACCTGTCATAACAAGTATTATGAAATAATTTCTAGGGTTCCAGCTGACAAGTTTCAGTATGGATTAACAGCTACAAACTCAACACATACCATATATATATACAGTTTGGCTGATACTTTCAATATTTTTGAACATGTGAAACATTCTGTCAGCAAGTCTATGGGTAAATACCAATTTAACTAATGAAATTAAAAATATACATAACCTTATTCAATTGTTTACTGAACAAACAAGTGTCTTTGTCTAGATTCCACATGACTTTACAAAATTTCCACAAAGTATTTTTGCTTTTGGTGGTTTCAAGTTACACCAAATTCAAATGAATATGATATTTGGTCAATCTGGTTGAGCTGTGTGATACAAAAAATGGTGTAACATACTCTTCTCCCAGTGTCTTCGAGTCTGAGAGCCATCATCTACATGCTTACATTACATTGGGAGGTAACCATGGCTACTGTGTTACAAGGATAAGGTGATGAAGCTTGCAATGCAACCGCTGAACATACATGACTGAAGAATGGTGCTGTCATCCACAAAATATATGTTGGTTTGTTATTTTACACTGCACTCAGCAATATTCCAACTATATCACAGCAGTCTGTAAATAATCAATTCTGGACCAGACAATCCAGTGATTGACATCATGAGCATCAATCTGATGTACACAATAATGATACGATGACATGTGTCAACCAAGTCAGCGAACCTGACCACCCTCTCCCGTTAGTCGCCTCTTACAACAAGCATGGGTTACTGAAGACCAACTCCAACCTGAGTTCTACATGTTTCACCTACAAAATATTCGCCAACTGCATAATATAGTGAGCATATACCCTGATGATGCAATCTAGCTGTTTTGCTCATCTTTATCATTGACTGTCTTCTATTAGAATGTCATCAGTGTCCCCATTTAAGGACATAATTCTTTCTATGTCATATGCAATAAACCCGTATAAGATATAACTACATCTTCAGAAAATACTTAGTCCCATGCATGTATGTCTATATACAATACAGCAAGTCTACGATCTTGTGGTTTTAGATTAAAACAGACATGTCCAAATATGTGCAACATCCAGCCATGATATATGAACAATTTTTCAACTGATCTCCAGTTTTCAACTAATAAGACTCAGTCAACACACATTCCTGAATAAATGTATATTTATCATGTATGATATCCTATTACCACAAGATCCATCCTCGACCATCAAGGGTGATATATTCCATTTCATGATGACACATATGGTGATGGGGATGAAACTGTATTCATTAATTTATTCTGGCCTGGCCATCGCTAACACAGCTTTTCCCTGGGTACTGCTGCAGGGGATGTTGGACAAGATGTAGATGGTTGATTAATCGTGGAGTTTTGCTGCATCTCATTCATGGAAATGTGAAGTTGTCATTCAAGATATTTCATCACTTCATAGAAAACTAACATAGAAAACTAACAACCATAAACTTTGACCAAAAAACAAGGTCCAATGGATCCTTACGTACCAATTTCAACGGTCCATATAGGATATATATGAGGGTCCAGTAAAGTAACGAAATGACCTTGTGTAGTGAACCGTAAAATTTATTTAGCTATTATTTTAATCAAAGGAACCTTATATTTTTTTGTCAAGAAATTGGTAAAATGAATATTATTGTGCATCCCTCGGACACAATATATATTTATTCTACGTCCATTGTGTATGTGCAGACTGGACATTTCTGCATCAAGTAAAACCTACATATCATATTTGTCATGGCCTGATGTCACTCCTTCCCTACAGTCTACTCTAAGAAGGAAGATTTTCTAACGATGCATTGTAAACCATATCAGTGTTTGTACTTGAACATGTCAGATAAACAAACAATGACACTGACACCAGGTGTCAACTTCATGGCAGCTTGACCGACCCAAAGGATAACACAAACATACAGGTCACTCTACTATCTGAAGTATTGTCAGTCAGTTCTCTCAGTCAATTTTCTTTTCTTCTTCTGTTTTAGGATACTGGATTTCACCTGCAAAGAATAATTACCAGACAGTTACCAAGTTATCTACACTGATGTCTTCAAATCTAATATGAACCATAAAATCAGGGGCTTAGCTGCCATTGTATGAAAAGCCCGGCTTACACACACGATTGTTGCTGAAAAGGTTGGGCAAGCCGTCAATACTATCTAAATATATAGCTTTGCAACCTATCAGGCTTACACGAAAAAATTGGCTTGCTACACGCCTGAAAATTTATTACAATCCATAAAGATTTTAAGCCACATACAAATATCTTTACACAGTTCATTGTTTGGTAAAAAAAACACACAAAAGGGATGCTTTGGACCAGTGATAGCCTAGTGATTAAAGCATTGGCTTGTCATGTCAAAAACCTGTGTTTGATCACCCCATGGGTACAATGTGTGAAGACCATTTCTGATGTCCCCCATTTATTGCTGGAAGATTGCTAAAAGCGGTCTAAAACTTAACTCACTCACTCACTGGAGCAGTGGAGCAGAGCACTTGGAAAGTTTCATAACTTATTTGGGCCAACTTACCTGAAATGCTCTCAACACAACCGTCCCTACCTGTATTCTTATCACTTCTATTGTGTTTACACTTCTGATTCAGCCTAGTGGTTAAGACATGAGTTCAATGCCACCCATGATGCTGGAATATTGCTAATAGCAGCATAAGACCATACTCTCTCACTCTGATGCTGCCTGGCACTCACCTACTCCCTCTTCCTCCAGCATATAGTCCTCCTCATCATCGTCCTCATCCTCGGCCATCTCATCGTCAATGGGCTCCATGCAGCACAGACTGTAGCAGACCACGCTGATGATGATGGTGGGCAGGCCAAACATCAGCAGGAACAGCCAGCGGGACGCCTGCCAGATGCTCTGGGGGTACACAGGGAATATGTCATTGCTTTCCCAAGTCAGAAATTACCAATTTGTCACCACAGTCAAGGTATGAATACCTCCGAGTTCCATAATTATATGAAAGCAGATTCCATTGTGTGTACAGGGGAGGAACCAGTGTGTGCGTCTGTGTGCCTGTGCGTGTGTGCGTGTGTGCATGCGTGCAAGCGCAAGTGCACCACCTCAAAATAACTTCCCTGAGGAACATTTCCCTTTAACCTTTGGACTTCATCATTTCTGTGCACCCCCCTTCTCCAAAATCCTGGATCCACCCCTTTTGTATCTGATGAATCATTAGTGTATGTTTAAGAATCACTATCAGATAGTGACAATGCCAGGTGTTTGCCAAAGGATGAACGTATCCTGCCTTTTGAGCAGCACCCATCACAAACACATGCACAGGCAAGTCAATACTCATGTGAACAAACACAAGTCCACAAGATTCCACATAGGGACTTTAGACAGCATCTTGGTTACTGATGCAACAAATTTAACATACATAACAATGTGGAAACAGTTACTGTGTGCAAGGAAGAAAGCAGGAATCATTTCAAAGTTCAAGTGCATCACACACATAAACCAGGGCTGAGTTACGAGTTCTCACTCTTGGAATAGTTAAAAAACGTCATGTGACATGTGAAACTGTCCATACTCACCACAACTGTAGACACCAGGTCATAGCCGAGTCTCAGGAGTCTCTGTAGAAAGCCAGTCCCTCCAGATCCCTGCAACAACATACACAACGTCCAGTCAGTAACTAACTGATTCAGACATCGACCAGGTGTCAGCCTGCTGGACCATAACATTATGTTGAGTGAGTGAGTGAGTTTAGTTTTACGCCCGCTCCAGCAATATTCCAGCTATATGGCAGCAGTCTGTAAATAATTGAGTCTGGACTAGATAATCCAGTGATCAACAGCATGAGCATCGATCTGCGCAATTGGGAACCGATGACATGTGTCAACCAAGTCAGCGAGCCTGACCTGCCGATCCCGTTAGTCAGCCTTTTCACGACAAGCATAGTAGCCTTTTATGACAAGAATGGGTTGCTGAAGACCTATTCTACCCCAGATCTTCATGGGTCACTTAGATGTTGAAATTATCATGGATTATGTTTGGTCATCTACAAACATCTGGTCTATATGTAGATCCCTCTCACTCAGGTTTACAACTATTCCATGTGTTCAGGTAACAGGAAGAAGGTGAGTCTAAATGTGTACTAGTGGACTCAAAGACAATATCATGGATTCTATAGATTATCCTTTCAGATGAAAATATGTTTGATTACTGTGTATCCCTCCCTCCCTCTCTCCTTCCTTCAGTCCCTCCCTATCTCCCTCTTCCTTTCTTCCCACTGCCATTCCTCTCTCCCTCTCTCATTTCTTTCTCCTTTGTCCCTTATTATTTCCCTCTATCCTTGCCTTCCTCTCTCATTCACTCATTCCCTCCATTCCTCCTCCCTATGTCTCTGTGTCCACCTCAGCAAACCTGACCACCTGATCCACAAATTGACCCATAGTTCCATTAATCAAACAGAGATGTCACATTTAAATACCTCAATTTTTCCATCCTCCACATCCTGGAGGAACTGCTTGAAAGAAGCTACTGTGAAGTCTGTTACACTGGACTCTGGGAAGTAGTGCATGTGCTTCTCAGGGTCAAGGACAAAGACGGTGGGCGTGCTGAGGAAGGACATGGTGATGGTGTTGGCGGTGTCCACGCTGCTCATCCACAGAAACTGGTACTTGCTGGATCATACAAGAACATGGTGAGCCAGTGAGTGAGTTTAGTTTTACGCTGCACTCAGCAATATTCCAGGTACATGAACATGGTGGCGGTCTGTAAATAATCAAGTCTGGACCAGACAATCCAATGATCAACAGCATGAGCGCTGATCTACTTAATTGAGATAATGATGACACAAGTACATGGGAAAACGGTTAATGGGAAATAATGTAGAACAACATCAAAATATGCTGCATAGATTCTGCACTTTAATTGGACGAAATGTTATACACAAAGACTTAAAGTACAAATATAACAATTTTATCCTTTAAGAATTTACATATTACTGGGAATCCTGTAAAATATTTCTCAGAATATGAGAAAAAAATAATTTTAACTTTATGTTTGTCCATTTGTTAATTATGGGAACTAGAATGTGAGCAATATATATGATGAATTTGACAGAGTAATTTGAAATAATTAAGTTATTAAGATGAATGTTTGTCTTACCTGTGCAGGTGCCCTCGGGGCTCTGTGGCAATCTGCTGTGCTATACTTTTATTCTGAAAGGTAAAAGCTACAGTTAATCTACAGCATTCCATGTCAAACAGTTCGGACACTTAGAACAGTAAAATACAATAACTGCTTCAACATACCATGACATACATGGAAGTATATGATTGAAGTAATGAATGCATGTTCGCAGTAGTAGTTGATTTTTTTTGGTTATTCTTTAGCAACAATATTAATAATATTCAAGCTGAATGGCAGCAGTCTGTAAATAATCAAGTCTGGACCAGACAATCCAGTGATCAACAGCATGAGCGTTGACCTGGATCTTCATGGGTTATAGAAGCTGATAGTAGCTAACAGTATACAAGATATTGACCTGTCAGACATTACTTGGATACTTGAGAGTTGATGGCCCCTATGTCCAGTACAAAATATCCATTGTAAATTGCATATCATCATCATCATCATCATCATCATCATCATCATCATCATCATGCACAAAGTGCACATCCGATAGCATGCTCAACAAGTCATTATTAACCCCTCAGTTGGTCCAGAGTGGACTCAAATTCACTCTCAGCTCCATGGGGAAAATGACCCTCTTGAAATTTCACAGTTACATAAACATCTATACACAACATACAGACATTAGTAAATGGACATACAAGTGTAAATATGTTTATCAGATTTAAGAGGTGAGGTGAGGTGATATTGGGTTTAAAGTCGGCTTGAGAATATTTCGCTCATATGACGATGTGCATGGGTGTGTATGTGTATGTGCCACTGCTTGTACTAGCCCAGACTTAAGCTGGTTTTATAGTGCTAGCCCACTGAGATACCATGCCGCAGTGAAGCATGAATACCCCACTACATTATACTGACTCCAAGCCAACCAGTCCTTGTTGTACCCACTAATGCCGAGCCCCAGGCAGGGACCAACAAGTACCATATTTTAACATCTTTTGGTATGACGCGGTCGGGGATCGAACTCGCGACCTTCTGCTCTCCTCGGTGGAAGCTCTAACCACTACACCACGGAGGCGGGGTCTCAGATTTAAGAGACTGCAGTGAGTGAGTGAGTGTTGCGTCGTTTTGGCAATATTCCAGCAATATCATGGTGAGGGACACCCGAAATGGGCTTCATATGTTGTACCCATGTGGGGAATCGAACCCAGGTCTTCGACGTGATGAGCAAACACTTTAACCACTAGGCTACCCTACCGCCCCTTAAGGGACTGTAAACAGTCAACAGCCATGATGGCCATGCTATCCTCACAACCAGCTTTATTGGGACCTACCCAGACAGACAACCAGTAGATGGGGATTCAGCCAAAATACACCATCTTGTGTTCACATTTCAATACAGCTGCTGTTGGAATTTCTCCAAAGAGAAAGTTGTTTGTCAAAAATGTTCAAAATACCAGAAATCATTTACCCATTCAGTCAGTAGGAGGAGGATTTTATGAATGTTTCCATGATTTCAGAGAAAAGATCATTTGAACTGACAAAGAAAGATAACTCCTCCAGGACTAAAGATGCATCAAACCACTATTTTATAACACTTCCACTTGTACTTCATTAGTGACATTGCTACATAACTCTTGCTGTTAGTTTGTTTATATGTTTGTTTTTAATACTCCAATCCACAATATTTGAGCTACATTACTGTAAATAATTAAATCAGAACCAAAGAATCCAGACATAGACACAATGAGCATCAATCTACCATCTGAACCCATAAGTTACTTTTAGAACAAGCAGGGGTTGCTGAAGAGCAATTCTCACCTGGATCTTCACAGGTATGTTTTAACAAAATTATTGAATGTGCATCAAAAACTACATTTACTGAACATATTACATGGCAAACACAAACAATTACTATCAGCCAAATCTCAGAGTCTAACCCATACAGGTACAATCCATATGCACCACCTTTTTGTCCAGCCAAGCTTCAAATATTTTTCTCTGAACCCCAATCCCATTTAAAAGTCCAGATCAATGATAAAACAATTCACCACCTGTGACTCAAACTTGCTCAAAATATTCATTTCTCTTCTTCAAAGCCTTATTAACACCTTCAGGATCATTGTTATCCACAAACATATTCAGCATATTGGTAAAATCTAGTTAGGCACCTACATTTGCTTACAATCACCCTTCTATTCTAAATGCAAGAAATTTGAGGCCTAAACTCTGCAAATCCTGGATGCACTTAACTTGAATAGAGTTGTCTTGAATGCAGTATCTAATATTTGTCGTCAGCACATAGTATCAATCTCCACATTGTTTCATCATGTGAGCAGAATGTACAAACAAACTACACATCGACAGGGCTATCCACACAGTTCACCAAACCACAGTCCAATGAAATATTAACTATAATAAGGCAATGTATATTAACATTAACAATTACATGTATACAGACAAATAGAAGGAACCTAATGTCACTAAATAGTTTAATTTGGGCATTATCTATTGAATACAGGTGTCTCTCGTGTCTGAATTAAGTTCAGTCATGTGTATCTGATTTGTTGTCTAATCTGCCAGCACCTGAACAAGCAGACGTAATTACAAGATCACGTCTGGAAGTGTAGTGGTGTTTACTTCAGACATGGATGAAACTGATGCCTCTCTCTGTATGCCAGAAAGTGGCAATAAGATGGACAGTGGTAATACATTTACATCTGACTTCAGTGAAACTGAAGCAGCAAGGAATTTGAGGGGTAATCCCTACCGGATATATTTCTCCTTCAATGAAAACCAAATGTTGTTATCAGTGCTACGTGCTTAGTTCATCTCTGGCTATCAGCAAAAAACTGTTGTTTTACCCAAAATGGAATCTTTCACATTTTAGGAATATTTGCACTGGAATGTCACAACCTTAGATGTGTTACTGTGGAATGGGACATTTACTCTCGAATGAATGAATCCTATTTTCCATCTTCTCATTCATCCAAACCATCCAAAACCATCCATCCATTATCCATTTTCTGTCCATCCTACCTTCCAGCATCCATTATCCATCACCCATCCATCCAGGAACCCTCCCATTCGCCAGTCTATCCCTCTATCCTTCCACAATGGTTTCATATCAACTCTCCTTTCTTCCATCCATTCATCCATCGATGTGCTCTTTCATCCCTTCATCTAGCATCCAATTATCCTCATATATCAAACACACACTACAAGTCATCATCTATTCATCGATCCATCTATAATCCATCTGTCTACAAATCAAGAAATGCAACAAAATCATCTGCACCATTCAGCACATCTAATTTCACAATCTTCATCACTCATACACAAGATATTCGACATATTAAGTCAATTCAACAACTCATAATTCAAATATTTACATATTCATTTTTCAATCCCATTCCTCAACAAAGACAGGAGTAGTCAATAACACTTTACACCGAAATAACCACAAACATCTCCCGAGTGTCGCCCAACACCCACACCACATGTGTCTGATTATCTTTATGGAGTGTGTAGACGAACTGTATGACTGCCGATCCCTGCTTCCAGCCGGTAGATATGGTAATGTACCCTAGGGAATAACTGGCTTATATCACAGCTTTATCATATAAACAGTGTTAATAAAGAGCCTGTAGCCACCCTTCAACCTCTTGTAATCACTGATAGGTGTCACTTCTGACACTGGTGCTGACTGGTGCAAAGATACTGTCAACATTACATGTACATTTTAGGATCTTTGTCTATAATGATGATCAATAAAACTTCAATTGATCAGAAATCAGATCAGGAAAGGACAGACAGTAAGATCTTAGTTGAACTCATCCCACCGATATAACACTGTTATTCCTTGTATCCATATTCCCCTTCAGATTTTGTTTTGTGTGCGAGGTAGGTAATTAGGTCCTTTCACAGGCCAATTCAATTGTTGATGCGATGTTTAGTTTGATGAAAATGATGCAGTGTACTTTGGTATACTTTCTCATAACCTGAAGGTGAGGTGAGGTGAGGTGAAATTGGGTTTTACGGCGTACTTGAGAACATTTCGCTCATATGACGACATGCATGCGTGTGTATGTGTATGTGCGGCTGCTTGTACTAGCCCAGACTTAAGCTGGTTTTATAGTGCTAGCCCACTGAGATACCATGCCGCAGTGAAGCATGAATATCCCACTCAGACACATTATACTGACTCCGAACCGACCAGTCCTTGTTGTACCCATTAATGCCGAGCGCCAGGCAGGGACCAACAAGTACCATATTTTAACTTTTGGTATGACGCGGTCGGGATCAAACCCGTGCCCTTCCGCTCTTTGGCGGACGCTCTAACCACTACACCACGGAGGTGGTCCATAACCTGAAGATTCAGAACCAATGTTATCAGAATAGTAAAGAAAGCTTTGACCGATCTGCCATAATATATGATAAGTTGACAATATGGCTGTCGACGATGAATTTGATTTCATTTTGGGTTGTCCTTACTATAATATTAGCAGAAATAATTCATTCCAAAATATTTTCATCACTACCCTTCCCGAGAAAAACTACAACAACTTATGTCTTCAACAAATGTTGATATTTTATAGGGACTCGCATTGTATTTGAAAAGAAATCTTTATGCAAAATGATCCCCATATTTTTGCATTAACACGATTTCATGTGTTATATAAACTGAATTATCATTTCTTGTACAATATAACCATTTCTACATGTCTATAATGTATTAAGCATTCCACACAGACATTTGTATTTTAACACAGTTTGTAATCTGGGCCACGCCGCCTCCAATACTGAATAAAGACTTTAAGACTTCCAGCAGTGTATGACTGGTGCATGATGCAACATGATGATATCATTGAAATGAGACTTGCTGCTGAAGCTGGTGGATGTCTGCATTTAAAAACATTATTTTTAAAATCTAATTAATGATGTAATTTTTCTTCACCTCCATGGAAAGAAAGCACAATTATTTTCAAAATTTGATGAACAAAGTAATTTTTCTCCACCTACAAGGACAGTCCACTGACTTTTTCAGGGTATTGAAGCCTCTTTTTATTAATATATGCATCTCTTCAGCCTTTCATATACAAGTTTATGAGACACCTTTCAGCCTTTTAGATACTGCCGGGTAAGCAAAGGAACCTGATCAAGCTTGAAATACATACAAACCAATAAGCATGTGGCAAACTTGGGGGCAAACTAAGAATCCATTCATGGAGGTCCTTTACAACAAGCATGGGGGCAAACTGAGGATCCATTCTGTCCTTTACAACAAGCATGGGGGCAAACTGAGGATCCATTCTGTCCCTTACAACAAGCATGGGGGCAAACTGAGGATCCATTCTGTCCCTTACAACAAGCATGGGGGCAAACTGAGGATCAATTCTGTCCCTTACAACAAGCATGGGGGCAAACAAAGGATCCATTCTGTCCCTACAACAAGCATGGGGGCAAAAAAGCATTCTGTCCCTTACAACAAGCATGGGGCAAACTGAAGATCGATTCTGTCCCTTACAACAAGCATGGGGGCAAACTGAAGATCAATTCTGTCCCTTACAACAAGCAGGGGCAGGGGCAAACTGAGGATCCATTCTGTCCCTTACAACAAAAGCATGGGGGGGCAAACTGAAGATCCATTCTGTCCCTTACAACAAGCATGGGGGCAAACTGAAGATCCATTCTGTCCCTTACAACAAGCATGGGGGCAAACTGAAGATCCATTCTGTCCCTTACAACAAGCATGGGGGCAAACTGAAGATCAATTCTGTCCCTTACAACAAGCATGGGGGCAAACTAAGGATCCATTCTGTCCCTTACAACAAGCATGGGGGCAAACTGAAGATCAATTCTGTCCCTTACAACAAGCATGGGGCAAACTGAAGATCCATTCTGTCCCTTACAACAAGCATGGGGCAAACTGAAGATCCATTCTGTCCCTTACAACAAGCATGGGGGCAAACTGAAGATCAATTCTGTCCCTTACAACAAGCATGGGGGCAAACAAAGGATCCATTCTGTCCCTTACAACAAGCATGGGGGCAAACTGAGGATATCTTGGTTGTCATTAACCTCTTTTGCCTTTCCAAACCAACATAGCATCGAAGGAAACAGTCAGCCTTTCAAACTGTCACTCCCATAGGAAGAAGAATGTGGTACTCTTGGTGATGTCTCCAAGAAACATCAACAGTATCATCCACACACTACTAATGATATACAAAATATATCAAAAAGTTTCATCATAACCCAAAACCATGCTCTGGTCACTTCACAGTACTACCTGAAGACATCTGGAAATCTGACACCTTGATATCATCTCCAGATGAAACTGAGAGGGACAAAAGAGTTA
Organism: Haliotis rubra; assembly: GCF_003918875.1. Classification (NCBI taxonomy): domain Eukaryota; kingdom Metazoa; phylum Mollusca; class Gastropoda; order Lepetellida; family Haliotidae; genus Haliotis; species Haliotis rubra. The sequence continues at coordinate 1,751,262 of NW_025764926.1, read as the reverse complement.
ACCCAAGAGCTATCACCCCATCACATGTAACCCAACCTCTAGCCACAACATTGGTTTCATTCAACTCTTCTGTTTCATCTTATTCTTCATCAAGCAAGACCATGACCTAAATGAACACTCACAACATCAATAAGTGACAATTAATGCAATCTTAATTCAGATGAAATCTGTTTCACAATTTTCAATCAGTGTTTGCCTCAACTGATAAAGCCACACTTTTCGCATCTATAATTTGTTCATCTTTAACTGATAATTAGCACTTAAAAATGAAAAAAAAACACCAAAAATGATTATGTTGCTGATCATTTTCATAATACTTAGCATAAAGTAGTTCAAATTGACAAATTGGAAAAACAAAATTCAATTTCTGCCCATACTGCAAGAGGATAATTCAAAAATACAACATGACAATGAAAAACAATATTCCCTCTTGACATTCCTAAGAAACACACGATCATGAAACATACAGTGAACTTTACCTTAAGCGGAGATTTCTATTGATTATGGAAATGTTTTTTATCCTTTTTATTTATCAAGTAAATTATATCGACTATTTCAAATTAACCTTATGCTTGCTTTTTCATAGTTTTACTTTTTAACCAAAAAGTAGGATGGGCAAGAAAAATTCAATTGAAACTACTTTTCTTTAATTTTAAGATTGTGTCTTTTAAAGCTCCAGTTGGTTGAATCCATTAAACGAAAAAATTAAAAAGTGTTGCCTGATGTCAAGGCTAACCATGAATATGAAAGTCATGCTAAAGATGCAGAGTCAGCAAAATGACAAATTCCAGTTCAACTTTCTTGAAGTCCCTTGTGAAATGATCTGCCTCGTTTGTTCCACCATTCAGCACACAGATGAGCAAAACAACTGCACCAAAGAACCTCATGTTGTTTTTAACCGTCTAATTGGCTGAATATTGCCGTCCTTTCTTTATTTACATGTGGAAAAAATATTTTTCAGTTTTTTTCAAGGATTTTCAAGTTTTTAAGGCTACCAAATTCTGTTTTTAACGATTAAATTTTAAGAAACTACTTCTTCCATGAACTTTCATGAACTACTTATCGTGAACGAAACACTTTCATATGTATATACATATATAAGCATATTACACAAAGCTTGTGAAGAATCACCACTTTAAAGGGTAATTTGTCAACTTGTGTGTCATAGAAAATATTGAGCAAGTAGAAATATTGGGTTTCCACTATTTTAAGTTTGTTATTATTGTAGTTCGCTATATGCATTTTATCTAACATATACAGCAAGCGTCTGGGCCTGAAAAACAGTCTGTTATTTCCATCATTTTGTTTCAATCATGTCAGATATATATATAGTTTACTGTAAGTATCCCTTCTGCTTTGGGCATGAAGTAAGGTTGGAGGGCCTCAAATCGCCCCATCATGATGGTATAGGTACAGCCTGTCTTAACTAAACCGTCGCTTTCAGAAACTTCAATTGGCAAGGTAAAATTATGAGGATTCGCAATCTTAAGTTCACTTTATTTGATTTACTTTTTCGTTTAAAGTGAAATTTATGGGTACGTTTTCACTGCAAACAGACTGTAGTTATTGTCAATAATCAGTAAAAAGGGGGAAATATATGGATGTCAGCTTCGTAGAGTGAGGAACGTTTCAGAGTATATTCTTACTACTTCATCCTTGACATCCATTTATAAACTTCCAGTGACGTCACTCTATTGTCTCGCCAGATTCTCGTTTGAGAAAACCTCTACAGGCAGTTTAGCAGGCATTCTTCAACAAATCCCAGGTGTTTTCTACAGAACTGCCTGCATCCCCAGGATTTATTACAGAACTGCCCGCATACCGAGGATTTTCTGAGGAATAGCCCTTGAATTTGAACTATTTTACTTGTTTTGAAGATTGATATGACTGAATATGATCGTAAAATATCACATTATTGAAAACATCCATCATATAGTGCCGATGTCTGGTTTCGAACCTGCACTTCTTCGCTTACTTACTTTTACCCACTAGGCTACGAAGGATCGCTGTGAAGAATAAGATTGTTTGTCAGTATGAACCATGTGTTCCTCAGAAGACAGGTACTGCAGGCAGCACACATGCAGGACACGGGTAGCACGTGCAAGGCAAGGTATCGGCTGCCAGTCTCATCCCAGTTGATTTCAACAGTAAATAACAAATTATATCTAAACTATATATATTCGGTCGGTTCATAAGTTGGATTAAAACCACATATTTCCCTTTATCATTTCTAAATGCCATTCAAAAATCAATATCTTCTTTGAGTGGCATTTAAGAGTTGAGATGTACAACTAGCAAACTTTATGGATAGAAACTTCTTTTATTTTGTGGGTGCGACGTTTCAATACAGATTCTTGTACCCTGACAATGGTTTGACAACAATATAAATGTCAAAATGTTGCACTCGCGAAATAAAAGAAATTGTCATCCATAAATTTTGTCAATAAAAATTGATATGTTATTTGATATGGTGTGACAGATAACTGTGTTCATTATTCACTGGGGCAGTTGGGTAGCCAAGTGTGTGCTTGTCACACTGAAAACCTGGGTTCAATTACCCACATGGGTACAATGTGTGAAGCCCTGATTTCTGGTGTCCCTCGCTCACTCACTCACTCACTCACTCATTACTCATTCACTTCACATGTTTAAACAGGAAACAGATACTTCTGTTGACACTGGACATCAAGCTGACTAAACTGTCAGGAGACTCCAGCCTCATGTTTGATGATTTGTTAGTGTTTTTCATTCAGATTTCTAATGATCGGATACTGCTGGGCAAGCAGCTTTCATATTATATTTAGTTGACAGCAAGTAGGATTTAAAAAATGTTGATATTGTATTTAGTTGACTGTAAGTAGAATTTAGAAATGATGACATTTTATTTAGTTGACTGCAAGTAGAATTTTTTTTTAATTATTCTCGACAGGAATTGTCCCCAGAATCCAACGCTCTCTCCCACACGCAGTGGATATGATAATCTATTTATACACACCTCGTGTCAACATATAAATAGTGATTCACAAACACATGCACAGGTGTCAGAATCGTACAATTGTCTCTGTGGTTTGCAGAGACACCTTAGAATATGGAAAGTGTTTTGACACTATAATTGTGTAAGTCAACAAAGTTAGTCTTAGGGTAAGCTCTATCTATCCCTTGGTAGACTGCATGTCCCCATTCAGTGATGGAATGGATCATTTCTGTTGTCTGGTTGGTCTAATATTGCTGACCACAACATAAAACAATGTAATAAGGAAACATACAACTGCTGGATGACAACTTCTTGTTAATTAACTGCATACAGTGATGTTTCGATTTAGATTCTTACACTTTTAGTGTCACTTAAAGCTTGATAATGATGCAAGTCACTCAAACCTTGATAACAGGGTAAGAATCTAGACCGAAAAGTCGCTCTATGCAATAAACTAGAAATTTTATCCATAAAGTCGTATGCTCCATTATTGACTCACCAACTTCTAGACTGCCGATTAATGTTTGCATATCTTACTAATTGGCAAATGGACACGAACTTCATATTTAAACTCAAACCTAGTTTCACTTATTTTTAAAACATTTGCTATTTATACCAGCGTACATGTAAGCTGGAGCCATTGGTGTTTGATTTGATAACATAATCGTTAGTTTCTCATTACAAGGCCTTGCTAATTGTTTACTCATCTGTGCGCAGTCTGTAGAGATTCATTGCAACAACTTGCCATATTGTAGCTGAGATGCTGGACATTTTAACTTTCCAAGCTGTACAAACAACATAAACAATTCCAAAAGTTGACATTAAATGTTCAAAACAAAACATTGTCAAAACAAATGTGTTGAAAAATATCGTTAGAGGTTCGGTATTATGTGGAAACAATGATTGTAATATGTGTCCTGCAAGTGGTACGTTCCTCTGAGCCACGTGTAACTTAATCACCATTTGAGACAAACCACATTTTATAAATAACTGTTTAAACCTCCCTATGCGGTAGTTATGTTTTAGACAGACTTGTACGATCAACAAGTTTTGTTTGTTTGTTATTTACTGCTGTAGTCAGCAATATTCCAGTTCTTCCGACAGGCTGGAAATAATACGAGGCAAAACCGTTGATTAGGCTGACATCCTCGTCATCTGGGTACAGGGACACACAAACAACCGAGTCAAGTCTGACCACCATATCAGTTTAGTCAATCCTTTTTTAACCTCAAGATGCAGTGGGCAATGTATAAAATAGTTTTGAAATATGGCCTGTCCAAGGACTGGCTGTCCAAACAGGTGACCAGTCCTGAACAAACACAGCCAGTCCCAAAAACTAAAACAGTGAAAAAATAATAGATAAGACAAAGTTCAAACCAAGTTGAGTTTATTTTTTCAAATATTTTCCCCGACCATAGGACAGCCTTACTTATTTAATACACTGTCCTTCACAATAATAGACCGTCAAGGACAGTGGGACGGGCTATGTTTTATACACTGCAGTGGGGTAGCCTAGTGGTTAAAGTGTTCACTAATCACGCCAAAGACCCAGGTTCGATTCCTCACATGGGTACAATGTGTAGAGCCCATTGCTCATGTCCTCTGAGAGTGATGGAATATTGCTGAAAGTGGTGTAAAGCTAAACTCACTCACTCACTCCTAATCACAAGCAAATGTTACACTTTTCTTTACTTATAAGCAATATATAAATCTCTGTGCTTGTGTACAGCAAGTGTTTATAATTAAAGAACCACTAAAACTTTGTTTATAACTCTTTAACCATTACATATGAAAGATTTGTGGTTGGTCTTATGCGGGAACACCAAATTTATTCTTTAAAACTTGTGGTTAATTAATACCGGCGATTAAAAGTGGCCAAAAGTCGCTTCGCTTCCTCACCGCCAACGAAAACCACAGACAGGTTACGTAACTCTGTCGCCAGAGCACTGCAGTGCGTCATATGAGGAACGATTTTCAGTTAGTTGTATAGAAAGTGTGTAGCACGCTCATCATTTTGATGATTTCTCGACATGAACACTTTTACATGCCAAATCGCTGCTTTGTCGCCAATTGCTCCTAAGGGGTCGGGTGATGGTGTCACCATGCACAGATTTCCACAGGATCCCCGTTAGTTCGTGCTAAATGGGTTATGTTTGTGAGTGCGGCTGAAGCGTTGTGGAAGCCTGAAACGATATCTTACTTGTGTTCAGATCGCTTCACGGAAGTTAAAGAATCAAAACTACTTACTAGTTATAGTAAAATATGTATATGATTGATGACCATAAATATTTTCCATAACACAACTTGTAACATAACGATTTCTTCCTCGAAGTGAGGTTGTGGTCGAAGTAACAATAATATTGTAAGTAGTATTATATTGACACCCACCTCACTGCCAGGAGAGAAATTGTTATGTTATTATCGCTATGTCATGCAAAATCCTATTGGCCATCAATAAAATATATATTTTACTACCAGTAGAAAGTAGTTTTGATTTTGTAACTCAGTGAAAACAAACCTAAATACCATTTATCCACAGACTGGCTGGATGTTCCCGACAGGGCCGCCATTTTAAAATCGTGAAAGTCTGTTAGAATTAATGAGATTATAGTTTGTTTTCATCAAGTTAGAAAATCAAAACTACTTTCTACTCGTAGTTAAATATGTATTGGAATCATAACCAAAAAGGATTTTGCATGACACAACTTATAACATAACGATTTCTTCCATGGAAGCAGGTGGGGGTCGAAGTCACAATACTGCGCCGATAAATTTCTTGCTACATTCACATGGTTAATGTCCACTCACCAGTATGTAGATACTAGTCAATGTGCGCCTTTATATTTGGTCTTATAATCCTAATTAGTTTATTATCATACTTGTATGCATTTTGAAACTAAATAAAAAGCTGACGATCTGCTGATACTTATAGTGAATTTATAACAGAACTGTAATATCTAGACATTTTATAGTTTGCCAATGTGAATCATAATTCGCGACACACACCCTAGTGTATGTTGTCTGTCTCATTACACTTCACGCTTAAAACAATGATTCTGTTGAATGCTACGACAAATGAATAAAACAAAATGCAAATATTAAAATTAAAACAGATTAAAGTTATAGGAACAATATCAGGCCATTACCTTGTTTAAGGAATGTATCCATCAATATCCACAAAACTGTTCCAAATGATGTGTCTTTTAACAGTTTAATATACGAAAAAGTGATAAATCTTTTCAGGTATTGGTGTATAGTCTCATTGGTCACCCAAGATAGCACACCTGGCAACTAATTGCATAATGTCCGCCTTTCATTAAAAACAGTAATTTAGTTAGCCAATAATGGGCAATCAATCAATGTATTGCCGGGTTAATCTTTGAAAGAAGGACGTTTTTTTTACGCAGACACCGACATTAATGGCAGAGTGTATTCAGTATAGATTAGTAAATCTACATACATAAACACTACCTTTGACAAACTGGGCTGTGTAAGATAAAAGTAATTAATCAATCAGCGTGTTATCGGTTAATCCTTTGATCGATGTTTATAATGTTGAATATTTACTCCAGACACAAGAAATGCCAAATGGGAACCTTTGTCGGTAATCTAAGTGTGTTACCACTAATTATACCTGTTATAAATTCATTAACTGACCATCAAGTGAATGATGACAAATAACATGTGTAGGTTTATACCACCTAACACGGGTTACAACAAGGGAGTATTAATTGCTGTATTGCATGTGAAAACTTATGGGCCGACACTGTTTTGAGAATACAAACAGATTTTACATGACATGATTAAATATCGAGGTAAAAAACACAGAAATGGGATCAATTTGATCAGTCATTATACAAATAGGGCCTAACGACACCAATCAATTGTGACAGAAGCGCCTATGAAAACAAGTTGTAACTCGAAACTAGGCAAAGCAGGAGACAAAATTAAATGCCAGTAGATTGTGAGAACATATAGCTTCATTTTCCACAACAATTGTCACGATTTCAGGTTTATACAAGCCTGTAAACACGATAATTTACCCCTAAAATGTAGATGAATTCTGCATCGGCCCTCAAAGCTATTCCCTCATATGACGCCACAGAGTCGCTACCGCCTGATTGGTTGAAATTTCGCTCATGGGTGAGAATTGTGCACTGTTGTCAAAAAGGTCGATTTAAGTCAATTAAAGGTCGAAATGAGTAGTTTTAATGACGGGTTTCATTTATAACGATGCCAGGTAGTGATTTATGTATTTTTACCCCTAGGGTTTATGTGACCTTTAACATATAAGTAGTAGTATGATGGGGGTTCTGCAGCAGTTTGTGTTGTTAGCGTGATTTGTGTCTGAATCTGCTCCCAACGATGATAAAAAATGGGTGTGTTGTCTGTGTGACCATCGTTGGATGCGTCCTTGTTTTAAACGTAGCTGAGCTGAGTACGGAGCCTTAAAATAAACCAGCTCGCCAGCTTAGCCATGTTAAATTCGCTGTGTGTCTGACAGGGGGTCCCGGCAGCGTAATGGTAGAGTGCTGGACTGACAATACCAGCCGTTCGAGTCGGGCTAGCGTCGGAAACTTTTGCAAGCAGAGTGAGGTTTGTAGGTCACGCCAGCGCTCATGTATGAGCGTTCTAGATACCCTATGCTGGGTATGTCCTATGCTGGTTGCCATGAGTGTAGTGTCTATCCTGTCGAGGACAATCGTTGCCCTATGGTATTTTTTGTGTAATCCGATCCGCACATCGCGTTCTAGTTCCAGTTGGCGTCGGATCTCGCTGATTTGTCGCAAACGAAATCCGTCCACGGTTTTTGAGCGTTTGGGCCACTTCGTCCATGGACGGATACAATCCCATCTCGAGTATAAAATTAAGTTAGGAAATAAGCTTCCTCCGACAATTGGTCCTCTGACAATCTTTGATGAATATACCTAAGGCTGATTAGGTTTATATGTCCGGATAAATAAATGTGTTCGAGTGAAATGACAGACTCTTCAATATCAATGACCCCCTCGAGGTTTGTAATGGTGTTTGTTCCTGGTTGTACATAAATATGACAACGTTTATTTTGATGTCGAACATGCCAACGTATTTTTAACCCATCCAGAAGTTTCACATCTTCTGAGGGGTAACTTCCAAGCAAGAGTTCAACAATAAGTGTAGAGCCTGGTATAGTCCTGACCGACGCACTTTCGAAAACATACAATTCACTAAATTGCAAACTTAACTGGTTATATTTGTTTTCCGGTTTGGTGGTTAACATATTGCCACTCATGTCTGGCATTATTGTTACATACGTCGTCTTTTGTGGAGCCTCAAACCTCCCCAGTAGAAGTCCATTATTTTTCTAGTTCGATGACATTACCAACATCATCCATGACAAGATAGGGGTAGGTAAGGACAAGATTGATGATCCAGTTCAATTGAGATTCGATGATCACTTCTCGTCGTTTGTACACATTGTTTGGTGAGTGCAATACGTATAAGGCATTTTCCGTACCGGGTTGATCGAATCCTTGCATGTCCCCGAGATCGGAGAACGTGATGGTAGCGTGTAGACTCAGGTTTGAAACATCACCCATGGTTATACTCGTATTATGGAAGCGTCTTCAATTGGTTCTCCGACAATATAAGTTTTAGAAAATAATATTTAATTGGTTTTCCGTCAGTCTTTGATTGATGTATTTGAGGCTGATAAAATTTAGATCTTCGTACAAGTAAATACTTGGGAGATAAATGGACTTCTTCGTTTCTATAACACGAACCCCATCGAGGCTTGCTAAGGGTGTCGATCCCGGTCGTATGATGATCCGGCAACGTTGGTGCTGCTGTCTGTCGTCCCAGCTTATTGACAGTCCATCCAAATGTAATCGTGGCACGGAAGCGTTTACGAGACAGACTTCTATTACGAGCGTGGTGTGTAATTTGATAGCAAAATTTGAATCGAATAAATACTGTTGGTGATCAGGTATGTCGTGCATTACAAAAGTTGCATACTCGTTAACTGGAGCTAACGTGTTGCCCGTGTGACCTGGTATTCGCAATACTTGTATGGTATTATCTCTTGATGGACTAAAAGACGTGAGAATGGTCCCGTTGTTCATTATTTCGGAGACGTAATCATTATTTAAGAATATTTGGGGTGAAGCTATGGTGATGTTGAGCAACAAGGCGGGCTCTTTGAAATCAGCCAGTGACACTCGCCCGTACACGTTATCTTTAAGTGCAGGACGTACAAGGTGTTTTCCTCACCGGGCAGATCGAATCCCTTCGTGTCCCCAAGATCACCGAGCGTAATTTTGGGGTGGTTCATCGTATACACATGTTACAAAATAGTTTTCAGTTGGTTTTCGGGTAATTTCTGGGACGTGCATTTCAAACCCAATAAGTGTACTTTAGTTCAAGTGCAAGTATATAAGTGTACTTTAGTACAGTAAATTCTAGTACCTTTGTGATGTACAAGAATTTGTGCTTTACTAAGAAATTGCAATCCAAATTATAACATGTGTTACATTGAACCACTTTCTAAAAATCATCATGTACTTAAACTCATGATCATCAAACAACAATACTAAGATTAAAATACTGAGAATATTTCTGTCTGCATTATTAATAAACATTCTTTTAAAGATGACTCACAAAAAAAATTGACATTTCAGACATATTAAACAGTCACTATACCATATTTTCTGTATTTATGTACACTTGAGGTGGAGCAAGTAACTTATTTTTAAAATGCATCCATATTCAATATAATTATCCACTTGCCAAAATATTTAATTAATAATTCAACGCTAATTTAATTGGGTATTGGCAAACCGTGTTGATATACTGATCTACCAACTGAAATCTAACTGATACATCTTGGATACAGACTTATCTCTTACCTCCCAAGAAACAATTAAACATATCAAATACAACAACAATCTTTAATCAAAGCTATGCTTGCAACCTGCTAATATGTCAGTGCTGTTTATAGATTTATTTTTACTATGAAATTGATTATAGTTTCATGTTACTTGCTTCATTTTATCATTAAAGTCAAACATGTCTCATCCAAATAATCAAAATGACTAAAAGAGTAATAGGTTTAGCTGTTCCTAATTTAAAGATAAGAAAGTGGATGCAAACACAAAAGATCATTGTAACTTCTGGTCATTCTGACCTATCTTGCGTCAACATTACACAAACATAATTTAAAGGATAATTATCCATGGTGAAGTTTGATGAAATTGTGGCCAATTATTTGTTTCTTCTCTTCTCATCATTGTGAGTAAGTTAGTTTTACGCCACTTTTAGCAATATTCCAGCAATATCACAGCGTGGGACACCAAAAATGGGCTTCACACATTGTACCTTTGTTGGGAATAGAACCCAGGTCTTCGGTGTGATGAGCGAACACTTTAACCACTAGACTACCCGACAGCCCCTCATCACATTGTGACTTTAGATGTTTGTTTCTTCACTTTCATGACCTTAATCATTTTGATTATCTTGGGTTAATAATCCATTAGAGAATTCAGATTAAGGGTTTCAATACATAGGGCTTTAACTAGTTCCAGTGTAGCATTGTTAATCCATTTCTTTTTCAAAATTGAAGACATGTGCATAGATCATCATGTGCAGCCAGCCAGTCAAGAGTAAGCAGAAAAATTGAAATACTGTAAGAATATGCACAGCAAACTGATCAAAATAACATCAGTTTTCCTATGACCTATACCAGGCAACTATTAGTCAGTCAGCAGGAATCTATGGAATGACACAAATGTATTTTAATATTTTTTAGATAAAACACATATGAAAAGAATTTAACAAATGAATACATTGGATACTTTTAACACTTGTCAATTTCAGTTTGAAGGCAAAGAGCAAGGATGCATAGCCACAATCAGCAAGTCAGTCAATCACTGACATCAGCAAGAACGTATAGCCACAATCAGCAAGTCAGTCAACCATTGACATCAGCAAGAACGTATAGCCACAATCAGCAAGTCAGTCAACCATTGACATCAGCAAGAACGTATAGCCACAATCAGCAAGTCAGTCAACCATTGACATCAGCAAGAACGTATAGCCACAATCAGCAAGTCAGTCAACCACTGACATCAGCAAGAACGTATAGCCACAATCAGCAAGTCAGTCAACCATTGACATCAGCAAGAATGTATAGCCACAATCAGCAAGTCAGTCAACCACTGACATCAGCAAGAACGTATAGCCACAATCAGCAAGTCAGTCAACCACTGACATCAGCAAGAACGTATAGCCACAATCAGCAAGTCAGTCAACCATTGACATCAGCAAAAAGACATACCCAATAAGTAGGTAAGTCAACCATTGCTAATTGTCCCTATGCATTCTTGACATTGCCAACTGTTAAGCCAACCACTGACATCTTCAAGAACACGATCATTCAGGCAATAACACTGCTAGTTTTGACAACCTGATGATGATGCAAACCTTCCAACTTATAAAGGTTTCTGAAACCTTTCCAAACAGCAGCATACAATAGAACCACTTTGGTTTCACAATGACTTTGCCATTCAGGAACAATATCAGCATCTCCTGACCAAACATCACTGACAATCAAGACTACGGTATGGTCAACCCATTCAAGCACAGACAACAGATTCCTTCTGACCCCAAGCCAAGATGAAACAAGCCTTATCACATCACTGAACAAACAGAGCTCAAATTGCTTAAATATTTGCTGCTGATAGACATATGACAGATGCCCACAGCCTCACAATATCCCAAAACACACATCTCATCTACCAGTGGACTGGATACTGGGGCAGAATGACCTTCTGGCAGTAATCGCAATGTGCAGACCAAGAAATTTGTAATGTTTTTTGCCAGTCATGAACATTCCTAACTCAGGAAGCTAAAACGTGATACTTCAATAAACTGGAAGACGTATATATCTTTCTTGTTAATTCTACAGGTGATCAGACCAAACTTGTGACAACCATGTGTGTTACGACTTTACGACTTGGTGTACAGAAAACCATTGCTCTTAAAGGAGAATACGAACGAAAACAACTTTTGATATATTGTAAAGGATATTCTAAAAGTCACATTCCGTGATTAAATATAACAAAAAGTTTGTAAAATAGCCAAAAAGCACAAAAACGTACCCGTATTTCCGCCAATTATATAAACACCTGACAGTTAATGAGCAGAGGGGGTATCACGTGACATGACGTCACATGTGCCTCACAACTTAACAGTGTCCGTGGATTCTGAAGCAGTAAAAGATGTTCCTGATGTCATTTCTGAAATGGATGTTAGACCGTATCAATACGTATCTTGCAAGACAATTTTCCACTGAAGATGAAGAAGAAGAATCAAGCGAAACGAAGGCACCGCTTGAGGTCAAAATAAATTTAAAAATAGACCATATCATTTAACAAGATTACTATTTTTCAGCAAAATTTCATACAGTTCCAGCCAGCAAACTCACCCCTATAAATATATGACCAGTCACAAAGAATTATTTTTTTAAAAATGTGATTACAGTTCATTTTGTGTCTGGGGTTTGTGTAGGGTGTCTGGGATTTAAAAACAAAATAATTGTGCTTCAGACGAGGGAAAATAAAAATTATCTTCTTCAAAAATTACTCTGGAATTATTTTGTTGAAAAAAAATTAGGATCCTAGTTCTCATTAATAACGTATCAAGTATCGATACAAGATCCCAGCCTGGTCGAGCAGAAATAATATTCACAACGCAGATAAGTTATTCCCTGAAAACTGGTGAATTATAAAATACTAGTCAGGACAACGTAAGTTTCCCCATTGTTTGGTTATGGAAATAGTTATGGTACTCGGTCATAGCCTTAGAATGACATCTTGTCAGCCAATGAGAATACAGAACAACTTTCACGGCACACACTACTGACAAATAGCGTGTCTGATGACGACGTGCGTAATTGGACAAAATGGAAAATAATGAAAGCAACAAGTACTTCATGATTTGCCGTTGTATTCGGTAATGTTTCAAGTAGACTGCATCATTTAGGGCTCCAAACCGAAAAGAACGTTATAGCGAAACGTTTTCAAGCTCATGTGAAATCTCTTACTGATTTTGATAATAGGCTACATATCTCATGTGTACCAGTCGAACTGCCCAAGCTACAAAATGCCCAGAAAATTTAGTCATTCATTCTAATTTGTTCCAATTTATTTATAATGATTGAATATATGCCGTAAATGCATAGTTTTTGTCAACTTATTATGATATTATGTTCTTCTTATAAAAGTTATTAGGAAGTAATATTTCTGATAAATGTTTCATTAGTAAACTCATAACTATGTATATACTTTTATATGAAGAACATAATATCAAAGTTGACCTAACTATGCATTTATGGCCTATATTTATTCATTTTAAATAAAATGGGGCATTTTGACTACCCCACTGGGGCAATTTGACCAAATTTGCTCGGTCATTTTGTAGCGGGGGCAATTCGACTGGCAATCGGACTTGATTTAATTTATGTTAAAAATACCACTGACAGTAAGTTGTTACAGGGAATGATGGAGTATAAATGAATCTCGTGGATACTCTTTCCTTCTTCAGCCTAGTTTGGGGATTTCCATACCCCATGCGTGCATGTCTCTTTCATATGCGTCCGACTCGGAATGATCGGTGCATTTCTCCTGCCAAAATCTGTCATTTCACTTGGAAAACGGAAAAATGGTGGTTCTTTTCCATGTTCGATGGGATGCCGTGCATCCCCAGGCAACGCAATACACCATCGTACCATTTACAAAAACCACAGAAACAACACGATTTTTACTGTACATAGCGCTTGGTCTTTGGCAATATGGCGGACTCCACGCACATTTGACGTCACGAGCGGAAAGGTCACGTGAGTTCCAGCGAAAAATGCATAATGGCCGAAGCTGAGATTTACAGAAACTGTTTTCGCGATTAAAACATAATTATACATAATTTTTAATTGAAAATGTGGGAATATGTTTCTGATGACAAATTATTGCAATTCACTTGTATTCTCTTTTAAATGTCACAAAAACAAAGGAACTGATAATTGACTTTCGGAGTAAACCCACAGAACTGCTTCCAGTGATAATCAACGGTGAATGTACAATATATAACAAGTTTTATGGATAACAACTTCTTTATTTTTGTGAGTGCGACGTTTCGATACAGATTCTTGTACCGTTGTCAAGCAAGAGTGATACATGAAGTGTAGGAGCTGCATATATATACTGTATATAACAATGAAACAACATAATAGACAAAGGAAACAACATAATTGCCATGATTGGCTAAGCAGTAAGCTGATGAAACAGAGCAGAACAACCAACTACCTTTCCTTGATGTCCTTGTGTCCCGCACCTCCTGCAACCAACTCCAGACCTCCGTGTACAGAAAACCAACTCATACGGATCAATACATCCACTACAACTCCAACCACCCACCTAAAGTCAAGACCGGCGTCATCTCTACATTGACCAGAAGAGCCAAAAACATCTGCTCAACAAACCTACAGGAAGAAATTGAACACCTGAGGAAAGTCTTTGTGGAGCGCATAACCACTACCCACCTGAAATAGTCAACAGAACCATCGAAAGCAGCGCTTTCACCTCCTGCCAAAAGGTCTAAACTAGAATCAGCCCGCATCAAGATATCCATTCCCTACATTGGTAAACCATCACACCAAATCAGCCGACTCCTGAAACAACAGGCAGGAATAGACACTACCTTCTCAGCGTCCTCCAGCCTCAACAACCTCCTCCATGCCAGCGAAGAAAACAACCCACCATCAACAACAACAACCCGAAATGTGTTATTTACAAAATAGACTGTGATTGTGGACAATGCTACATAGGTGAAACATCCCGACCCATCAACACCCCGAGTCAAAGAACATCGCACCTCTGTTGCTAATTCCGACACCAAATCAGCTATCTCTGACCACATCAAAGCCAACCCCAAACATCAAATAGAGTGGTCCGACATTACCATTCTCGCCAACAACCAAGCGGACTTCACTAAGCGCAAGCTCACAGAAGCCATTCACATCAAGCATACAAGCCTACCATCAACCGTGACCAAGGATACTCCATTCCATCTGCTTATGATCCACTCCTCCACCAAGCCCAGTCTATTGTATAAACATCGCATCCATTGCATAAACATCTCATTGTAACTACATCTCTGGCTTCCACTCACTATCCTTTATGTACTTACTGGCTTCATCAGCTTACTGCTTAGCCAATCATGGCAATTATGTTGTTTCCTTTGTCTATTATGTTGTTTCATTGTTATATACAGTATATATATGCAGCTCCTACACTTCATGTATCACTCTTGCTTGACAACGGTACAAGAATCTGTATCGAAACGTCGCACTCACGAAAATAAAGAAGTTGTTATCCATAAAACTTGTTATATATTGTACGTCTCAACTTCTAAAATGCCACTCAAACAAACGGTGAATGTGTTGAGACAGTGTCGGAGTATAAGTATCTGGGAACCTTCATTGACTCTAAGCTGAACTGGAACTCTAATACTGAAGCCCTATACAAAAAGTGTCAACAACGTCTTCATCTCATGCGTAAACTGAGATCTTTTAATGTTAACCCATCTGTGATGTCATCTTTTTATGTAGCATTTATTCAGAGTATTTTAACATTTTCCTTCCATTGTTGGTACGGGTCTCTCTCAGTTCATCTCAAATCTAAAATAGACAAAATTGTTAACACTGCAAGTAAAATCACTGGAGTCAGACTTGAATGTTTATCATCAATATATGAGCGGCAAATCGTGAATCAAGCTGTCAAAATCATATCTGACCGTACTCACTACTTCAATTCGGAATACAACATTCTCCCTTCAGGCTGCCGATACAAAGTTCCAGTTGTGAAAACTAAGAGAGCCTGTACATCCTTTATTCCAAGTACCATATCTCTCTTAAACAAATGTGAAGATGCCTAAATCAAAGAATTTATGTAAATATGTTTGGTATCTCTTAGGGCTTCAACGAGTCCATTTTTTTGGACTCGAGTACTCGAGGGGTGAGACTCGACTCGGACCCGAGTACTCGAAATTCATACCTTTCAAGCAAACAATCAATTGTCAAGATAGTTACCTAATCATTTTAAGAAGTGAAATCTCAATCGATGTATAATATTTACTCTCATCTGCAGACTTGTAACAACTAATACCATACAGCCACACCGTGTGAGGAGTAAACTATTTAATCTAGGTGTTAATAAAGATGGGTTAAAGAATTCAGGGTACATAGAACTCAGTATGTCAGTGTAAATGGCTATCAATCTTCTTTTCTCTCAACCTCTACTGGAGATCCACATGGCTGTGTTCGTTCATCCGTACTCTTCGTTTTGTATACCAATGACTGTTACTTGTCAATATATGACTTGTTTACTGTGAAATTTGCAGATGACGCCACTGTTACTGGCCTAATTTATGATTCTGAACATTATTATCGTCAAGGCATTGACAAAACCGTAATGACAGTTTTTTTTATCAAACCTTTGTTCAAAGTGTGTTGACCCACAATTTTCTATGTTGGTATGGGGATCTGTCTCATCGCAACAAAAACAGACTTTTCAAAATTGTTAATACTGCTTGCAAAATTTCTGGAGTGTATTTCGAGTATAGTCAAAAAGACAGCTAAAATTAGATTTGATAGTTGACATATTTAATCTCACCATTTTGAACTACTTCCTTCTGGACGCTGCTGTCGATTACCTTCCCTCAAAACAGAGCTCGACAGTCTTTCATACCATCAAGTATTCGTGAATGCAACAAATATTTTGAATCACCATCATGTGATTGGAACTAGAATTATTCAGCCTCTTTACCTATGTGGTTAATTGAATTATATCATGTCAGTTTCATTTGTAAATAGCATTCGTTTTGAGCATGTAATTATTGTGTATATTTTTGTGAACTGTGTATATATTCATTTTGAGACAGTTTGGATGTATGAGAATTTCCTCCGGGATAATAAAGTTATATCTTTTTCTTAATATTAGACGTTAACGGCCGCTCATGCTTAGCACATGGCAGACAGTCCGTCAACGTCAATAATTCGAGTTATCTCCCCTTTTCGAGTCCTCGAGTCCTTGAAAATGGACTCGAGTCCAGCTAAACCCGACTCGTCCTCGAGTACTCCTCGAGACGAGTACCCGTGGAAGCCCTAGTATCTCTCTCTCGAGTACTCGAGTACCCGTGGAAGCCCTAGTATCTCTCTAATGTGTCAGTAGCTCTGCTGATGTAACACAAATTCCTGAAAAGGTATTAAAGTACTATTCTATTCTATTCTATTCTATTCTATTCTATTCTATTCTATTGTATTCTATTCTATTCTATTCTATTCTATTCTATTCTATTCTATTCTATTCTATTCTATTCTATTCTATTCTATTCTATTCTATTCTATTCTATTCTATGCAATGTTTCAGCCTCAATGCTTGTTCTGGATTTGGAGCAGAGGAACCGAATCAGTCAAAGTTGAAGGACCTATAAATATACTTCGAGTTATCCGAGGTTCAACGCAACCACAAAATGATGACTGGTCTGGAGACAAAACAGTAAACTCACCATGCTTCACGGCAAACCGAGGAGCATGACTTTTCACGTGCGGTCAGATCACGTGCTCTTGACCACGTGGGAAACGATCGAATCAGTCAGTTGTGTTGACGTTTTCCTTGTCTGACTTGAGTTTAGACGTCAGTTGAGTTCAGGTTTAACTTGAGTTCGGGTGTTTGTTGATTTGGGTGACAGTTCGTAAAAATAGGATGTAAACAGACTGATATTAAGATGGTATTAATGCATCGAAATAGAAGTTCCAGATAGCTAGCTGCTATAGAGCTAGATACTGTACATAATAGACTTTACGCTGCGATAGAGCTAGATAGTGTAGATAATAGAATTTAAGGTATCATGTTAAGTTACTTGCCCCATTAGCATTTGTCGAAAGAGATTCACATTTAGTTCCCCAATTTTATTGTTTGAACTATTTCATCAGTTTAATTAAGAGCGTCACATTTAGTTCCCCAAATAGCATATTTAGACACTACATATTTTAGTTAGTTTAGTTTTCAATTCCACTGCGCTACAATGACCAAGTAGGGTTGGTTGGTTGTTGTTTTACACCACACTCAGCCATATTCCAGCTATATAAGGTTGGTTGGTTGTTGTTTTACACCACACTCAGCCATATTCCAGCTATATAAGGTTGGTTGGTTGTTGTTTCACACCACACTCAGCCATATTCCAGCTATATAAGGTTGGTTGGTTGTTGTTTTACACCACACTCAGCCATATTCCAGCTATATAAGGTTGGTTGGTTGTTGTTTTACACCACACTCAGCCATATTCCAGCTATATAAGGTTGGTTGGTTGGTTGCTGTTTTACACCACACTCAGCCATATTCCAGCTATATAAGGTTGGTTGGTTGTTGTTTTACACCACACTCAGCCATATTCCAGCTATATAAGGTTGGTTGGTTGTTGTTTTACACCACACTCAGCCATATTCCAGCTATATAAGGTTGGTTGGTTGTTGTTTTACACCACACTCAGCCATATTCCAGCTATATAAGGTTGGTTGGTTGTTGTTTTACACCACACTCAGCCATATTCCAGCTATATAAGGTTGGTTGGTTGTTGTTTTACAACACACTCAGCCATATTCCAGCTACCGTATACCGGGAAATTTTCGAGGTATCTAATTTTCTCGAAAAATATTATATCCATGAATTTTTCCTAACTTCAAACCTTTGGGTTAGATTTCCTATCGATAAGCATTTCAACTGCTAGCAACCAATGACTTCCTGACATGCATTAACTCTTTAATGCCTGTCTACAACTAATCTTAACGCTCAGTGGCCCTGAAAGGCCTGAATGAACAAACAACAGAAATGCGTGTCGAGACTATTTAATTGTGTTGTAATTGTTGGTCCAGAATAACATGCATTATAAAAATAGGTAATTCAATCAGTGTTTATGTGAAGTCAAACCAACTGTCAATGCACTCGATGTCACTCTTCTGGCCAAACGATTCCAGATCGGCGTTATGCCAGGTTTGATGAATGCGCATCTTTAAGGGGATTGTTTACACAAACATCCTGGGGCTGTAAGGCATCCGTGTTGTTGGTCAGTTTCAGTAAAGAGGTCAACTTGTCAGCTTTCTAACAACAACATAGTTTCAGCAGAGACCCATCATAGTTAGTTGTTAAAAACAATATCGCTCTGAGAAAAATGGCGCCATGTTTGAACACTGCCGACAGAGTGTTTCGGGTCATTTATCACAACAAAGGATCAAAGGGTTGTTTTCATTACTATTATTTTGCCATGGACTGGTATACCGTAGTTATAACATCAGACGGCAGCTATCACTGGCTACTTGTCGATAGTTCACTGAGTATTAATCCGTAAGTCATGTTTCTGGGCACTTTCTTCTAACCTCAAATTAAAATTGCTAAAATATTTATATAGGTCGAAATTTAAATTTTAAAGCTCTGGGGTCTCAAACCTCGAAATTTTAGCACCTCGAAAATTTCCCGGTCTACGGTATATAAGGTTGGTTGGTTGTTGTTTTACAACACACTCAGCCATATTCCAGCTATATAAGGTTGGTTGGTTGTTGTTTTACACCACACTCAGCCATATTCCAGCTATATATATAAGGTTGGTTGGTTGTTGTTTTTACACCAGCTATATAAGGTTGGTTGGTTGTTGTTTTACACCACACTCAGCCATATTCCAGCTATATAAGGTTGGTTGGTTGTTGTTTTACACCACACTCAGCCATATTCCAGCTATATAAGGTTGGTTGGTTGTTGTTTTACAACACACTCAGCCATATTCCAGCTATATAAGGTTGATTGGTTGTTGTTTTACAACACACTCAGCCATATTCCAGCTATATAAGGTTGATTGGTTGTTTTACCACACACTCAGCCATATTCCAGCTATATAAGGTTGGTTGGTTGTTGTTTTACACCACACTCAGCCATATTCCAGCTATATAAGGTTGGTTGGTTGCTGTTTTACACCACACTCAGCCATATTTCAGCTATATGGTGTCAGTCTGTAAATAATCGAGTTTGGACCAGACAATCCGGTGATCACGTGCATGAGCATCGATCTACTTACTTGGGATACAATGACATGTGTCAACCAAGTCAAAGAGCCGGACCACCTGTTAGTGACTATGTAAGGAATATGCAGGGACCAGACTTTTACCTTGAGACAACAGAAAGTTTAAAACATCAAACCAGCAGCGGTTGACTGTCATTGGGTGTTTTATTACTGCCTTTCTGTGATGTTTCAAGTAAACATCAGACTCCATATGGTCATTACCAGTTACACATTCTTGTTCCTTGACATTCTCATTTCTGACATGATCTTGAAATGTTTCTGGATCTCTACTTTTCTAATATCCCATTTAAACTAGCGTTTTTCAAATAAAAGTTTAATTATAATGCCTAAACAAATTTAAATTTTCTCATGGTACGGAACATCACACAACATTTTGCCTCAATCCATCAAGCTGTCAGCAGCAAGCAAGAGAGGAATAGATAAAAAACTAAAATAAACAGTTTTCTAAATTCTTACCTCAAAAGGTGTCATGATATATTTGTTTAACTACTTCATTAACTTGTCAAAAAATGGTAAGGATAAATAAGAGCAGTTTAACATATGAAAACAGGTGTTGTTTTGCTATGGCTGGCATTTTGACTCAACAGGAACATTCAAACAACTAAACATGTCTATCCTTTCTATATTCTGGCAGTGAGATGGACATTGCTACACTGGTATTTACATCAAACAATGTTGATGCCAAATGGATGTTAATGGATGTTAATTAGGCAGTGAGCTGAACATTGTTGAAATGGAATTTTCATCAACAATGTTATTGCCAAATGTATGTAATCTGTTTCTGAGGATAGTCATGATGTAATCTTTGCACTGTTGTTCTACATATATTATTTTGAATAAAAGAGGTTGTCATTTCTATGAAAAAACATATAGCTGATGAACCTCGCTAAGCTCTTGTTTGTGCTGTAAGTGCCCAAGAGGCAGCTGCTCAACACTATTGCATGACAAACACAGTCACTTTCTGTTTCAAAATCAGAGAATTAATCATGTATATATTGTTCACGGAAATCAAATGTCACCAAAAAACAGTTACAATAAAAAATCTTTGTTTCAGGTTCATCAGGTTCAAGATCTTGTTTAACACAGCAATTCAGTCTGGACCAGACAATCATCTGATTGACATCGTGAGCATCAATCTATGCAGATTGGACACTAGGACGTATATCGATCAAGACAACGAGCCACAAACCACCCGATTATTATCGATCAAGCATCGATCAATACAACGAGCCACAAACCACCCGATTCCATTAGTCGCCTCTTATGACAAGCAGAGATTGCTGTAGATCAAATCTAACCCAGATCTTCACAGGTCTAAACTTAAATAATTAAACAGATCAATTTATCATCATTGTGACTTGGTTGATTTAGTGTTGGGAATTAGTTGGGATCTCACAATTGATGATTGGTTCATTACCAACGAGTAATCATTTAAAAAATTGGTTAGCCTCATTTTTCAGATTTTCCTATTCAGGTTGTTATTGCAGATAAGCATAACCTGGTTCTCTGTTGGTTTTTACTTTATTTAGAAACTGAGGAAATTGCATTTGCAAACTTCACATCCAATGTAAAATGATACAACTTGCAACATTAAAGTGATGACTAATATATCATGAACATAAACTTCCTGGAGTCTTCAAGAAATATGCAGTCATGACTTTTCAGTAAGTGAAGTGAGTTTTCTGAGAATTAAACATGTTTCAGGCTCTGATAACTTCTAAGATATGTTCCATCGTCAAGTGTTTCAAACACTAAAACAGTAGAGACAAAATTGTTTGTGTTTGATTATGAGAAAATTTGATCGATTGCTTGGTCATTTGGTCACTGCAACCAATCTTCGATTATTTCAATTAATCGGAACAGCAGTAGGTTGAGTGTATGCAATCATGTCCCAGCAGCTTGGTATGTGTTCATAATATCGATCACTTGTTAGTCTGACCCAGACTCCATTTTCTACAGGTCACAATTTTACAGCTGGAGTATTGCCAGAGTGATTAATATATTAAGAGGGCTTCATTGCCAGTCACATATGGCAGAGTCGGACAAATACTCCCTCTTGTCACCTGATACAGTCATTATAATCTCAATTAAGGTCTCCAAAATGAAACACTCACATAGTGAAAACAAAGCAGGCAAATGTTTATCTCTGCCAGACAGAGTTGTGAGTAGGAGTCACGAGTGCAAACATTAGATGATGACTTCATGCTAGATTCGTCCTCATCCTAGATTCTGTTGTGGCAGTTTCACCACGTAAATCTTAAAAGGCATCGAGCAAGATTAGAAACACACACAAAACTGTGCTGTTAATAGATGAAATTGAAGTGGAAATCTGTGTCATAACCATTTCATATTAATTCATTACCACTGAAATATTTGAAAACATCATTGTAATCAACATTTAAACAGACATGACTTTATTCTTTTTGTAGGGGGATGGAAAAAACAGATTTTCCTGAAGAAAAAAAGATCTTGTTTGACCTTCAGTGACTATAGTACATGTATTAGGTAATTAAGAGAAGCGTGGGGTTTCAGATATTAAAATTAGCATTGTTTATTCTATAATCTCATCTTTTAGATAAAGGTGAACAATTCATGACTAGTGAGATATTGAGTGGGGCTCCATGAGTTGTGTCCAGTGTTTTGAGAGGGTTGTCGACCTGTATTCAGGAAGCTTTAAACAAAGTATTTTGCTATGCATTTGTGAACTTCATTATACTCGCTGACATAAATATGGCAGGAACTTAAAGTGTTCATGTGTAGCAAAACTACTTGTATCCTGACATGAAGTTGTCACATTTCAATAAAACAGCCAAAAATTGCAAACTGCAATCAAATATATAACTGGACTCCTCGCCATATCATGATATCTACACTAAATCTACACAAGGCTACATGTTCACTGTGTCAGGCATTGAAGCAATATGAGCATTTAAAAAAAACAAATCTGAGTTGCTTGCAAAAAACAAAAAAACAAATCCAAGATGATTTTATCAAACATTCTGGATCTAACAATGGAGTCAGTATGATGGCAAAGACAAAGAGGTTTGCATGAGAAGGTGCACACAGTCTGCTCCAGTACCCACAACACCAACTGTCGCAGGCAGTTCAAGGGGAAACTTACATACTTACAAAGCCAGGTCATTAAAGGGCGGTGGTGTAGCCTAGTGGTAATGTGTTCACTCGTCGCGCCAAAGACCTGGGTTCGATTCCCCACATGGGTACAATGTGTGAATCCCATTTCTGGTGTCCCCCGCAGTGATGTTGATGGAATAGTGCTAAAAGCGGCTTAAAACCACACTCACTCACTCAGTTCATTAAATCTCACTGTAGACAACAGTCACTTAATATTACTGATCTGATATACTCCTCCAATCATACAATATTACTGACATACTCTCCCAGTCATACAATATTACTGACATACTCCCCCAGTCGTACAATATTACTGATATACTCCCCCAGTCATACAATATTACTGACATACTCCAACAGTATTATACAACTCCCCAGTCACTGACATACTCTCCAACAGTCATACATTGTTACCATACTCCAGTCATACAATATTACTGACATAATCTTACTGACATACTCCAACAGTCATACAATATTACTGACAATATTACTGACATACTCCCAACAGTCATACAATATTACTGACATACTCCCCAGTCATACAATATTACTGACATACTCCCAGTCATACAATATTACATTACTGACATACTCCAACAGTCAATATACAATACTGACATACTCCCCAGTCATACATATTACTGACATTAGTCATATACAATATTACTGACATACTCCCCCAGTCATACAATATTACTGACATACTCCCCCAGTCATACAATATTACTGACATACTATCCCAGTCATACAATATTACTGACATACTCCAACAGTCATACAATATTACTGACATACCAACAGTCATACAATAGCTATAATATTACTGACATACTCAAACAGTCATACAATATTACCGACATACTCCAACAGTCATACAATATTACTGTCATACAATATACTCCAACAGTCATACAATACATACTGATGACATATATACTCCAACAGTCATACAATATTACTGACATACTCCAACAGTCATACAATATTACTGACATACAGTCATACAATATACAATATTACTACAATATACTGATATCCCCCAGTCATACAATATTACTGATATACTCCAACAGTCATACTGTCATACAATATTATGACATATTCCCCAGTCATACAATATTACTGATCCAATTACATACAATATATACTAACAGATATTACTGACATACTCTCCCCAGTCATACAATATTACTGATATACTCCAACAGTCATACAATATTACTGACATACTCCCAATATTACACTCAATTGATAACATTACTACAATATACTGATCATACAATATTACTGACATACTCCCCAGTCATACAATATTACTGACATACTCCAACAACCAGTCATACAATATTACTGATACTACTCAACCCAGTCATACAGTCATACAATATTACAGTCATACAATATTACTGATATACTCCAACAGTCATACAATATTACTGATATATTCCCCAGTCAATATTATGACAATCCCCATTACTTATAACTGATATACTCCCCCAGTCATACAATATTACAGATACACTGCCCCAGTCATACAATATTACTGATATACTGATATACTACAGCTGTTCCTAGCATGTACCTAACCAGCACTACTAGTATTTACTTCTATCCAGGTGAAAGGCAGTGACTGCAGGAGAGGTCTGTGAGGTAAGTGCGTTTTCTGATAGGGCTGGCTATATGTTGTTAAACAAAGTCAGTAACTAGAAGGGTAATTGCAGGAAACAGACAGATGTTAAGCAAACAAATTTACTTCTAAACAAATATACCTGACACTCTACTGAGGAGAAACTGGCCCAAACTACTGACTGTTAATTAAACCTCTTCCAGATAGACGTTCCCTTTGACAGGTGTAGTTTCAAGGTTTACATCTCCCTGTTACTATGGCCAGCATTTCATACAAAAACAACATATCATTGTGCAAAACACAACACTTCACAGATCTTCTCCATTTTCTGTGAACTCACAGGGATTGGGAGAGAGAACTTTGACAATGGGCTATTTTCAGGATTATTAGCCATTTTCTGAATTTCGAATGGGCCACTGACCTTGGCTCAATAGTAAACTTCAAAATTTTCATGGGCCAATTTTTATTCTAATGTGCAAAATGGCCCATGGCCCCTGCTTTTCCCAATCCCTGACTCATATTAATTTTTGTTGTTGTTTTTTCTAATTAAAATAGGATGTAATCAATTCATTTTAAAGGTTTCAAAGAGTAAGATTTTCAAGTGTAGAAAAAAGTGTTTTTCTGAGTTCATGCCAAAAAATCCAGGGTTCATTCCCCACATGGGTACAACGTGTGAAGTCCATTTCTGGTATCCCCTGCCATAATATTGCTGAATATTGCTGAATATTGCTAAAAGCAGCATGAAACTAAACTCACTCACTCTTACAATTTGTCCTATCAAGTATAAGGTTAAAACCTGAGTCGAACACCATGAACAACATCTGAATCCTAATAAGATGTACATATTCTTACTCAGGCTCATCCAATCTACCAGAGATGAAGATAAAACTTAACAGATGGACAATGGGTGGACAGACAGACAATAATAAGCTCACTTTAAACCTGATCTTGAAGAGCTAACAATAAGGTCATTTGGACACAAGTCAAATGAGGTCATTTGGACACAAGTCAACTGATGATCTGTTTTTATGTTTTTGCAGCTCAGGTGAAAAGCAGCTGCAGAAAGCAATGTCTCCCACTCCATTGTGTGCCAAGTGCATTTGTCAGCATCTAACTGCTGGAGCAAACTTACTTGTTCAGTAATACAAAAAAATACATAAATATTCTCTTATTTTCCACTACTAAATATCCTGGTGCACTTAGCAACAAATACCTACAGGGATAAGATCTGGGGACAAAATAGTTTAGCACTAAATTTATAGTCAACTTTTAAATATTTTCATTAAAGATATCTGATTTATTCATATGACCGGTTACTGGCCTCTATTCATTCATACACATGACTGTTTATATTCATCGTATGATGAAGTATAAGAAACTGGCTACAACAAATGAACAATGGGTTAACAAAAAAATTAAGGATCATAAATATTTTTTGGGATATTGTTTTTATCCTATCTTCACAACAAAAGTGTCCCTCAAAATGTTTGTCATCCCTCTCTGTTTTTGTCCAATATATGAAGAACAATTTTGTGAATTTCAAGTGATAATCCAAGAACACAGAAGTCTTTGAGACCCATACAAGATGTTTTTGCCATATGTTTGTACTGTATTGACCTACATTTCCTTGAGTCAAATATTGGAACAACCTCCCTGACAATTGCAACTCCTGAAATCAACCTTTAAGGAATTTGGGTTTCTTTATTGATTTATAAGTTCAAAACATTCAAGTATTAAACAAACAGTCTTGTTTTAATTTATGTGAATATCAAATAACCTTAATAACAAAAACTGTAAGTTTGGCCTAAGCTTAAATTTTGTTAAGTCTTTGAGCAAACATTTTTTTTAAACATATCTTTTTCTGCAGAACACCAAGAAGGCCTACTGTTGTTACAAGTGAGTGAGTGAGTTTAGTTTTAAGCCACCTTTAGCAATATTCCAGCAATATCATGGTGGGAGACACCTGAAACGGGCTTCACACATTGTACCCATGTGAATCTGCATCTTCGGCATGACAAGCGAACGGTTTAACCACTAGGATACCCCACCACCCTCTGTTGTTAAAAAGACTGAACTCTTACATTTAATACACCTTAGTACACATAGTATTCTGCTGATGAAGAAAGTGATAAAATCATCAGAAGGCTCTGTAGGCTTCACTAAATGTTCTGGAATATTCACCAGAGGCTAAATCATTTCAAACAAATACTTGTCATTTGTTAAATTACACATTGACAGGTTTCACACTATTAGGAGCTGAGGCTGAGCTGAGGTTTCCATCTGTGACTCACTATGAAACATCCTGCCTACATCACTTGCTTGACCCCAAGTGCAGATGACAAATAATTAGGAGATAATCCTATTGTGTTTACATTTTGAAAGTGATTATAGTTCATTGAACGCTGCTAAATGAAACATCTAGCAGCATTCAACCAACTATAATCACTTCCAAAATGTAAACACAATAGGATTATCTCCATTCTACCATGACATATGCCCCAGGAATAAAAGCGTTTTAAATATGCACTCATTACCCTTGCATAGTGTTTTGACACTACACCGCAGTGAACCGGCTCTCAGAAGTGGTTATTGAAAAATTTTCACTTCTAATTTTTTAGTAACAGCCAATCAAAAATGAACATACTTAAATGCCGTGGTAGAATGCCTTGTAACTTCACTTCTTCTCTCCTTTTCATGTTCACAGCTCATTTTTAAGAAAAAGAAAACATCAAATGCCTCCAACCTCACATTATAAAAAATTCAAATGAAAATTTAAAAAATATAGTTCTGGTGGCCATAAGGAAATATTGTACAGTTTACTTTTCTCAGCAAATATGTTTTCAGATCACATGTAAAGCACTTCAAGTTTTTTTTAGATTCAATTCATATGATTCACTTAGCTGCAGTGTTCCAGCAATCTGAGATACTATGGCTCCATACACTGAGTTGCAGTGTTCTACAAGTGTGGCTAACATAGTTACACAAGGTTGCAGTGTTCCACAAGTGTGGCTAACATAGTTACACAAGGTTGCAGTGTTCTACAAGTGTGGCTAACATAGTTACACAAGGTTGCAGTGTTCTACAAGTGTGGCTAACATAGTTACACAAGGTTGCAGTGTTCCACAAGTGTGGCTAACATAGTTACACAAGGTTGCAGTGTTCTACAAGTGAGGCTAACATGCAGTTAGGCTAACATAGGTTGCAGCAGTTCTACAAGTGAGGCTAACATAGTTACACAAGGTTGCAGTGTTCTACAAGTGAGGCTAACATAGTTACACAAGGTTGCAGTGTTCTACAAGTGAGGCTAACATAGTTACACAAGGTTGCAGTGTTCTACAAGTGAGGCTAACATAGTTACACAAGGTTGCAGTGTTCTACAAGTGAGGCTAACATAGCACAAGGTTGCAGGTTCCGATGAAGTCTTCTCTTAGCTAACAAACAAGGTTGCAGTGCAAGCATAGCTAATGCAAAGGCTTCGATGAAGTCTTCTCTTGTAAATGTTGCAGGCATAGTCTTAATACCATAACAAAACCATATTTACATTACACATTAGGTTATTCTGTTGCTACTGCCATTGATGCTACTACAACTGGACAGCAATGACTTTCCAAAGCATCATTTTCAGACATCTTTACAAGTAGAGGCATTGATTTCTGTTCACAACTAAGGCCTCTCCAATGTGTTTAAAAGCTACTGTTCAGTACTCCTGAGAACAGAGCCCACCTACAGAATTGTACATACAGCAATACATCAAAGCAGCATGGCCTACATATCAAGAACTTGAGCTACAAGACATCATCAAAGGAAGTTGATGTTTGCCAGAAACAATGTGGTCATGAGACATTGACTTCATCTCAGCCCTGAAACTATAGAATAGACAAAGCTGTAATGGCTTCTTGTGACAAGCTTTAACAAGACATCCACTGCGTAACAGACTCTGTGCCACTTTTAAACATCCTAAGTATGCCAAGTTTATGTTGGTCTAGCACAGATGAGAATACATACAGAAATATGTATATGAAATATGTTTGTCTTGAGAGCAGGGAATGGTTTTCAGATCAGTTAGGAGAGGAACGGTGAGTGCTGGAAGTTGAGGTGGCCAGGGAATGCATTTATCGGACCAGGGGGTAAAGGGTGGGGAATTTGGGCAATTGAGAATTAGGATAAATGTGGGTGGAGCTCTGACCTGGGTAAATTCCCTTGGAAGGGAGGGGTTGAGTGCCAGGGTTAGTGTGGTGGAGTGAAGGTGATTTAAAATACTCTATCTTCCATTTTATAAAAATACAAGAATTTCAATGGGCATCATTTGAGTCTGTAAAGATTCCATTAGGTTTGGAAGACATTTCAAAACAGAATCACTTTAAGCAGGAAAGTACAATGACCTAGTCACTTAGGACCACCTCAACCAAGAAAGTATGATGACCTAGTCCTAGATTTTCGAAGCTCTCTTAGAGCTAAGATAGTCATAAGTGTATGTTAATGCATAGCACTTACGACTATCTTAGCACTAACAGAGTTTCGAAATACTAGGCCCAGATCTCTCAGGACCACAGCCAGAAAGTACAACGAATTAGTTTCTCAGAAACACAAAAAGAAAAGTACAGGTGTTTGCCACTAATTGTCTCTTAACTCTGAAGATATTTCAGGAAGATAGAAGATTTTAATGTATAGATGCAGATGCACAGATTAACTGTCAGTATCAGTGTGTATTAGGGCTGGGACGGTTGCAAATTTTCTACACAGATGCCCCACCTCCTATTACCCTACCCAACCCTGATACCCTTTAAGTTAATTCCTGATATCAAATTTGTAAGATGGCAATATATTCTTCAATTGGGTGCAATGTTTTATGACATACAGTCAACTCTCGTTAATCTGACACTTGTGGTTGCAGAGAAATATGTCGGATTAACGGAAATGTCGGATTAATGAAAATGTCGGATTAATGTATTTGTGTGAAAATATCAATGTTTACTAAATGTCATGATCGTCATACTGTTGCATGCATATCAGAAATGGTAGATCTAGTTATCTTCATCGTACGTAAAAATATTCACAGAAATAAAAAATACTAACAATACATACTTGTTATCATTTATTAACATTCATAGATGGCATAACATACATATATAATCATGTAAGCGAACAGTTTCATATCTATTTCATGACCACATTGGCACAAAACTCACGTTTGTTTTTAACGCATATCAGCTGCCATTATTATACAATTATAGACTCTTGTAGAGGTCGATATCGGTTTTTATCTCAGGTCAATAAAACCGATATCGACCTCTACAAGAGTCTATAATTGTTTTATTATATAATGAAAGAGAAACGGGTTTTAACATAAACTTTTAATGCACACACTGTGCCATCTATCCGAGTGATCTGATTGGCTGAAAAGCGGGGGAAGCCCCTTCCTACAGGATTCCTTGTCTATTTTTAGTAACCCAAGTCAATATCGTAATTTATCAGAAAACTCAAGTCAATATCGTGTTTTGTAGTCAATCATGTGACGGTCTTTTGACCAATCGTGGTACAGGAAAAATGCTACCTATATAATAAGACCCGATGTTGAATATGTTACAGTTTCCATACAACTAATTCCATAATAACATGTGGATGTCTAATGTACAATCAGGCGTGTATCATAACATATATAATTTATAACTTGAAAAAGTCTTTGATGGTCATTAACATCAAACACGTCTAAGTGGTGTGTCAAAAATGTTTGCAAAGTGTTTGGCCTCAGATAGCTTGAAGCATTGGAATCAGTCGTAGAGACGCTCAACCACTAAGCAGACTGCTTCAGGAGGTCACATACGGTTGATCGTCCAATCTTCACTTCAAACTTCTGCTCAGCAAAAGTGATGACTTCTTGTTGTGTTGTCTGGGGTTTGTGTTTCTTCAAAAGGAGATTTCTTTCTTGATCAATGGCGTAACTTCTACAAGGGGACGCTTAGCAGGTGGTGTACATCTTGTGATGAAAACTCATGTCGGTTGTAAACATTTTATACAGCTCGCTCTACTGTTATTTCTTGATTAAATCGTCTCAATTAATTATCCTGTGTTCCTAATTAATAAGTGTGATGTTCACCGACGTCAGTGTCAAGTAGCCAGTAATGCACACGCTAATTACCACTCACGTGTGATTGTTTGTATACGGTTGGATTATCCGACCTGCTGTGTTGATTGTTGGATTAACAAATGTTTTTACAATGTATTTACAATAATCAGTTGCTAGATTGGTGTGTCGGAGTCGGAATGCGAGAATGTCGGATTAACAAGAGTAATTATCACTGTTTTAAATTGTTCCCTAATTTTTTGTCGGATTAACGTGATTGTCGGATTAATGAGTGTCGGATTAACGAGAGCTGACTGTATCCAGTTTACATAAGTTTGAAAAGTGGTCAAAGTGTCGTGGTGATCTTGAAAATAAGGTCAAGGTCATCCAAATCGACTGGTGTCTGTGTAATTCCCCAATGTAGGCTGTCACCAAAGTTGAAGACATTGGGTACAACAGTGCATGAGATATCGTGTTAACAAGAATCGGGATGTACATACATACGGACGCTGCTGAATACATAGTCCCCCGTTCCACATTGCAGCGAGGGGACAACAAGTGCCTAATTTCTCAGGACCACACCAAGAAAGTATGATCACCTAGTTTCTCAGGATCACCTCAACCAAGAAAGTACAATGACCTGGTCTTGAGAATTACAACCATTTAAGTGCAAAGTGCAATGACCTAGTCTCTCAGAATCACCAGAACCAAAAATACAATGACCTAGTCTCTCAGAATCACCAGAAACAAAAATACAATGACCTAGTCTCTCAGAAAGCTAGTCTCTCAGAATCACCAGAACCCAAAAATACAATGACCCTAGTCTCCCCTAGTCTCCCAGAATCACCTGAACCAAAAATACAATGACCTAGTCTCCCAGAATCACCAGAACCAAAAATACAATGACCTAGTCTCCCAGAATCATCAGAACCAAGAAAGTACAATGACCTAGTCTCCCAGAATCACCTGAACCAAGAAAGTACAATGACCTAGTCTCCCAGAATCACCTGAACCAAGAAAGTACAATGACCTAGTCTCCCAGAATCACCTGAACCAAGAAAGTACAATGACCTAGTCTCCCAGAATCACCTGAACCAAGAAAGTACAATGACCTAGTCTCCCAGAATCACCTGAACCAAGAAAGTACAATGACCTAGTCTCTCAGGATCACATCCAGGTACAATGACATTTCATCTCAAGCAGGAAAACATGATGACCTAGTCCGTTAAAATCAAAACAGGCCAAAACCCTGAGTACAAGACTCTATCCCGAATCCCAGCAGAACACATATTGTACATACATGCCCCAAACAATAGCAGTCCACCTGACAGCCATACAGTCTCTCCTGGGCCCAGCTGTAGACGCAGCACCAACACCTTCAGAATATGGTAGTCATTGCAGTGAAAGCATGAGGGTGTTCAACATGTACACATTATTCCACCATAAAACCACTTGCTAATTGGAGGGATAGATTGGCTCCAACACCAACAAAAGGGTTCTGGAATGTTTTCTTTGTGAAATGTGATCTGTATTTAGCCTGTTCTGAAAGACATGTAGGTGGCAATGGCAGCCTTGTACTTGTCGGTGTAACACACTCCATGTGGGGGATCTGAGTCAAAGACAAAATACCGCCTGGTCCAGATTAAGTCAGTGTTGCATCACTATGCTAGGGCATTGTTGAATAAGTTCAGCATGAGTTGATACATTCTCTGCTTAAAGTCCCTATGGATTTGAGTTTAGTGAGTGAGTATAGCTTTACACAGCTTCAGCAATATTCTCACAATATCATGGTAAGGGACACAAAAAATGGGCTTCACACATTGTACTCTTGTGGGACTTGAACCTCGACCTTCACAGGACAAATGTATGTTTCATCCCCAAGGCTAACCTACGGAATGCTATGCCAATGTATAAGGTGACTGAATGGATTTAGCGGTCATACAAACCATGTGCTCATAATATCCATCCCTGGTTTGCAGATGGTCCTGTCTTGTTATCACATGTCGAGTGAGCTCGGAGAGTTATTTACAGCTTGTGCTGAGAGTTTCTAAATAAAATAGCATTGACTACTGCTGTGTGTCTCATTTAACAAGAAACAATCTGAAGATGTTATCACATGGCTTTATCTCAGGCAGCTTGGGTTATCCGGGGTAATAATGGGTGGTGGGGTAGCATACCTAGTGGTTAAAGCGCTATATAAATGGACACATTATTATTATTTCCTTAATATTGGGCGTTGGATAGACAAGTGGTTAAAGGTTCGCATGTCTGCATGAAGACCGGTCGATTCCCACATGAGTACAATGCGTGAAGCCCATTTCTGGTGTCCCCGCTATGATATTGCTGGAATATTGCTAAAGAGGTGTAAACCTAAACTCGCTCCTTAACCTATATTACCTGCAAATGTTTAACAAAGCAAGGAGTGCCTATGTTGGTATTATTACACTCATACAGTGGTGTCCGGTGGTCACACACTTCATGCTATACTGGGGACCTACTCTTTGAATTGCTCTGACATGATAAAGGAAGACCGAGACATGCTCTGACATGATAGGAAGAGACAAGTATGTCACGGGAGGACATGCTCTGACATGATATCCCCAAAGACAAGAGTCACAAGACATGTCTGACATGATATCCCCAAAGGGAGACAAGTATGTCACGAGACATGCTCTGACATGATATCCCCAAAGGGAGACAAGCATGAGGACAAGGAGACCGAACAGGGACAACTTCAGCAGAAGACACAAGTATAAGTTTCAGGAGTTAACAAGTACCCTTCAAAAATATTTTAAGTTTTAATTCATGAATCCCTGTGGTAAATGTTTAGTAATTTCTTAACATCTGTCTGAAAACACATGATTTCCAAACAATTACTTCTGTACAGCTTGACTAGCACATAATAATTATCAGAGGCTCATCCCTCTTCTGTACCCCTGTACAAAGACAACGCAACCCCATTCATCCTTTACCATTATCAGCTTGTGCCTTGCACCTGTCTTCTCAAGTCTGTCTTTTCATCTGAGCAGTGTATCACTACAAGAAACGTTTTGCATTTCAGCGAAATTTCAGAACCACTTCTCCAAGAAACACTACTACCAAACAGTTAAAATTCAGAAATGTCCACGGCCGTTATAACAACAGATCTTTTTTAACAGTGAAAAAAAAAAACACATCTGACCTAAAAACCTATATTTGTGAACCAATAAAAACCACATGTCCTACAAAATAAAGTAGGCCTTTTTTCCCAGGATGGTTTTAGAAAACAAAATTAGTGGCACCATGAAGCTGGGAGCTGAAGGATCTTGGCAATATATTCAATGAGGTTTCTGGGTGGTTCACTTCAGCACCAGTACTAGCTGAGCAATAACTTCCTTTGTTAATGACAGATCTCCAACTGAGAAGGTATATAGGGTTTCTACAAGCCACTGACACCTTCAGCAAGTCTTCAGTCAAACAGTATGTGTGCACTGAGAACAGGGTCAGACTTGGAGGATGATAGGACGATAGACATTGTAGTCACACTGCACATAA
The DNA here is from genome assembly GCF_003918875.1 of Haliotis rubra. NCBI lineage: Eukaryota > Metazoa > Mollusca > Gastropoda > Lepetellida > Haliotidae > Haliotis > Haliotis rubra. The sequence goes on along the minus strand of NW_025764926.1, from coordinate 1,716,768 downwards.
ATTCAAGTCATTTGTAATATGGAAAGCCCAATAACATAACAACTGGAAAAGCATTTTCTTTCGATGAAGACCATGCAAACAAAGTTAGACTGACTGACTGAGTATGGTTTTACGCCGTTTTTAGCAATATTCCAGCAATATCACGGCGGGGGACACCAGAAATGGGCTTCACACATTGTACCCATGTGGGGAATCGAACCCGGGCCTTCGGCGTGACGAGCCAACGCTTTAACCACTAAGCTACCCCACCACCCCTAAACAAAGTTAGAACATACATAGGAACTGAGAGAGCACTTTATGAAAGTCTGTCTTACAACCACTGAACAATATTATTTTCCCTTCCGCCCAGCCCTTTCTGTAATGTGAAAGCGCCAATGGAGTAAGTTGAGGCTTTCCACGGGTTCTGAATCTCCCATCTCACTTTGGCTCCTAGTCAATAATAATGGAGTCATCTGCTTCTATCACAATTCCAGGGACATTTTTTTATGTTTTTAATGTTAATGCCCTAAGTTGCTTATTTTGTGTGTATGACTCTTTTAACTGTATGAACTCCTTTATCCAGCAATCTCTATCATGGATAACAACAAGCAGAGTGTGTGAGTATGGTTTAATGCCGCTTTTAGCAATATTCCATCAACACCACGGCGGGCGACACCAGAAACGGGCTTCACACATTTGTACCCATGCGGGGAATCGAACCTGGACCTTCGGCATGATGAGCAAACGCTTTAACCACCAGGCTAGAACAAGCAGAACGAAGGTGTATCTCTTCTATAAAACCAAGAATTTGACAATATATGTGCTAATTAATGGAAAACTTGGAACTTCTTGAAATGAAAGAATCTTAGAAACAATAAGATCATCCTTTCTTCAGCATACTGGTGTGTTGGAGGAGGGTATTTACCTGGTATTTTTGTTGGTTGCTCATTAACTGTTGTGTCAACGATAGATTAACCTGACACAAGTACCTGTCAGAACAGTGTGGATGAGGAGGAGGCAATCACAAGGCTTCAGGTAAACAGGAACTCTATCACCTTGACTGTAAAACACGATCCTGCCTCTGGTGGAGCTCTTTACACAGATCGCTGAGAACTCTTCTGATGATGGACATGTTGTTTAGAGAAAAGTGCACCTGACCTAATTACAACATATGTGAGACTTATCTATTTTGAGATTTATCAGATCCATATTTACACTGTTTTCTTTATTCAGAAATGCTTGTAGTTTAATCAATATTTCAACAAAAGTTTAGTTCTTTTGAGCTGAAGTTACTCAAGCACTAATTGTATTAGGTGGACAGATCTAAGTTCCAGCAGTAGTGCTATGAAAGTATTTAAGAAACAGATAGAAGGATCTGAATGTACACACTGACCTCAGGCTATTTTACATTGCAAGAGTGAGTGAGTGAGTTTGGTTTTACGCCGCTTTTAGCAATATTCCAGCAATATCATGGCGGGGGACACCAGAAACGGGCTTCACACATTGTACCCATGTGGGGAATAGAACCCTGGGCCTTCGGTGTGACGAGCAAACGCTTTAACCACTAGGCTACCCCACCGCCCCTTACATTGTAAGAATGTCCTTCAGACTCCAGGGCTTCTCATACTGTAAGAGACATGTGAAGATTCAGGATAGAATTGGTGTTCTGTTATCCATGCTTGTCGTAAGTTGCGACTAACAGGATCAGGTGGTCAGACTCACTGACTTGGTTGACCGGATGTCATCGCATCCCAATTACATGGATCGATGCTCATGATGTTGATCACTGGATTGTCTGGTCCAGACTTGATTATTTACAAATTGCAGCCATATAGCAGGAATATTTGTTAAACAACAAACCAACCATACTGTAAGAAGTTCATTACAACTTTGACTTTTTTAAAGATCTTCTCAAATGTTTTCTCTCATTCATTAAATCAGAACGTAGTGGACCCAAGATGTATATGTTCATGTGCTGTTCATGTGACCTTGACCTCAAACATTAGTGAAGTGAGCGCATGATCAAGTCACTTTGCAATTATGTTCATACATTTTAATACACTTTAGAGACACAGCCATGTTGCAGTTTGACCTGTAGAATGTTTTTTGACCTTACACACGCTCAAGTAAAATGAATAAAATTCCTCAGGTCACGCTTCAACATTCCAAAACATCCCCAAGGTATCTGCACCCAAGAGTGCCTTTTGTTGTAATTATGACTGGTATGACAATCTGAATAAATTCACACACATATGCACATATGCACATATACTCAGGAGAAAAAAACAAGAGTATAACCCCAGGTTTGAAGTACATAATGTCAGGCACACATATACTAATTTCAAATGACTTTAAGTGACCTTGACCTTACAGAGTTCAAATGAATTACTTGCTGTCCCCCTGCCATTTGGAAGACACACCCTTCCAGCTTTTAGTTTTTGAGGAATTATGCTTTCTTTTTCACATATGACGTTAAGTAATTAGCATGTCATACATAGTTCCCCAAGCTACAGATGCGACACATAAAACTGATGTCTGTGAGCTGTTTCAACACCTCTCAGTGATCAATCTGTGACAGGGTAATTCCCCGACAAAACACCTTGAAAATGTCTGCTGGTCTGTTTTTAGAGTATTAAAGCTGTACAATTCTAAAATCTTTATAATTTAATCTAATTGTCCAAATGAGAAAAAGAAAGAGGTAATTGTGCATGTTATTGCATGGTACACTTGTTAACCACTTCACAACAAAGGCAAAGGACAAAAGGAGGTGAATTGTGCATCTTATTGCTTGGCACAGTATTCATCAACTGCATCACAAGCACACTTCACCGTCCCCGAACCACATTATTTCCCTCTCATCCAGCCCATTCTGCAAGGTGAAAGCGATAGATAAAGCAAGCCTAAATTTCCCTCGCAGTCTCCCATCTCACTGGGGTTCCTTTCTAATTTAGCGATTTAGTGAGTGAGTGAGTTTAGTTTTACGCTGCACTCAGCAATATTCAAGCTATATGGCGGCGGTCTGTAAATAATCGAGTCTGGACCAGACAATCCAGCGATCAACAGCATGAGCATCGATCTGCGCAATTGGGAATCGATGACAAGTGTCAACCAGGCCAGCGAGCCTGACCACCCGATCCCGTTAGTCGCCTCTTACAACAAGCATGGGTTACTGAAGGACAATTCAAACACGTAACTTCACGGGTCCTTTCTAATTTGAATAATCTCTGTCAATTTGACAGAGCAAAGTACCCCTTTAAAGCAACAAAGCAAAGCAAATCTGCTGTTAAAGAAACAATTTGATACAAAGATTTCTTGGAAATTAGAATGTACTTTTCACAATTCTTAACGTTAATGTGTGTACAAAAAAAAAGGAACAGTCTGACATTTGCTATTCATAGAAAATTCCAAAACAAGCCTGAGGTCAACCTCAACAGCTTTTTATGTATCCTGTTGTTTTACTCCCAGGTGATTTATCATGAATATTAATTGTTTTGCACCTTTTCCTGTTTGTGTATTCTACAATGCTGCAATATTTCACCTGTATGGCAAGGGGTTATAAAAAACAAATCTGGACCAGACAATCCAGTGACTGATATCCTGTGCATCAAACACCTCATGTTTGGATATATAGAGAATCTCACCCAAGTGTCTACTGATATCAGTTATATCAAAACGAGTTGATAAAGTTAGAAATATCCGAGGCTTGCCAAGGATATTTTTACTTTTATCAACACGTGTTGATATATGGTAATTGATATCAGTAGACATGAGGGTGAGATTCTATTTATCATCAAAAATCATTCTTCTTCAGTTTTCAATGAAAAATGTACATCTCTGAACACGGTACTGCCATTAGACTTGCAGTGCAGCGATGTCATAGCATTGTGACGTCATCAAGTTCATGAGGTATTGTACAAAATCTACTGTCAAAACAATATCACCTAGGAGATATAATTTGATCTCACACAAGCAATATCTCCAGTGAAACACAATTTTGGATGATAAACTGAAATAAATTTACATCATGTCTGACCACATGTTCAGTAAGTTCCTCTTACAACAAGCATCAGTAGCTGAAGACATATTTCAACCCTACAACATGTTCTATTTGTGATTACCCTTTTTCAGTAAAGTACAGATTCTAGTACTATTTGGGGTTGAGACCTATACAGGATTCGAACCCACACTCACTGTGTGTTCACAATCTCAGGGTCAGGCACCTAATCGCCAACACATAACGTCAGCAATCTAACCCACTCAGCCACTGTGGAAGCCATAAAAATAGAAGCCTGACAAATGGTAGTCGAAATCACAGACTTTGTGTACCCTCTGATAATTGTCGAATGGCATTGCTCCCACGACCAATCCTATGTATACACAATGCCCCTCAGAAAGTGGTCAAATGTAACATATATTATATCCAGGATTTCACTTTCTCAGAAGAGCTTTCCATTACTTTGGGGGGTTCAGCCCCATAGCTTATCTTCACTGGTTATCTTATCATATATGAAATGAAGATAGGGAATGCTCAGGACAGAGTGGGCAAAAACCAAGATGAGGATGAGGAAGATGGCTTTTGCAGCAATGCAACTTAAACTGGAAGGTTTACTGAGTCGATTAGTCCTCACATACAGAGCAACATATGTTAAATGGGGATTTCTCTTTCTGGGTAAAGTACAGATTGTACGTTTTTAGTTTGAATCTCATCCAAGAGTTGAAACCACATCTCAGAGTAAGGCACTCTAACCCAAAACGTACTCAGAATCTTCACTGAAAGGTTAAATCCCACATAAAACATATTACATTTGACCACTTTCTGAAAGGCAATGTGCATTCATAGTGAGACACTCCTAAAAAGTCTGGATACATGCCCTTGGGGTACCTTCAACATTAGACACATTGATTCAGATTTGAGGATAACTGACAAGGTTTTTAGAGGATTGGTTTAAAGGAGCTGATGTTGGAATGATTGAAGTTTGTTAAACACACAGTTGGTAATATTCAAGCTTTAATCATGGCAGTCTTCATCTTCTCCAGTATCTCCCTCAGGATGACGAGGTCAGAGACAACAGGGATGAGTAATTTATGCACCCATGTCTCTTTCAGGCTGGTTTGTTGCTTGACGCATATATATTACAGCAATATTCCAGCTATATGGCAGCGGTCTGTAAATAATCATGTCTGGACCCGACAATCCAGTGATCAACAGCATAAGCATCAATCTACACATTTGGGATACAATGACATGTGTCAACCAAGTCAGCAAGCCTGACTGTCCGATCCCATTAGTAGCCTCTTACGACAAGCATGGGTTGCTGAAGACCAGTTCTAACCCGGACTTCACGGGTTACATCTTTCGGGACTGGGTTTGAATCTCATGTGGAGATACTACCAATGAGTGCAATGCCTCCCCTGTGTTCCTAGTTATGATGGAACTACAGGTAGAACAGCTCTTGCTTGGTCAATTCCATGATCCCTCACAAACAGGATGCAACTCGTAGGTGTAGCGTATTTGATTTAAGTATTTGTGCAGTCCTGAAACAATATTTACTTGCAGTTAAAAAGTGATGTGTAAACTATCTCTCTGTAAAATTGCAGATGTAATCAAGACTTTTTTTCCCATTCAGACAATTTCATTGTATATGATATATATTTTATTTTAGGCCAGACCAATTTAATTTTTTGTTTTATGGATCCACTGGTCGTACTTTTTCAAGAATGAGAAAAAAAATAATATTCATTTTCCCAGCTTAAAAAGAAAACTCCTTTAAGATTGTTTTCTGCCCCATATACACTTCATAAATTGCCAAAAATAAAATACTTTTAGTATTCAGAAGGAATATTACTTTGACTGGTGATTTTTTTTTCCCTCCTGCCTTTAGGTTTTCTGAGGACAAAAATCCATAAAACAAGAAATAAAATTGGTCTGGCCTTATTAAAATGAATAATATTTAATTAAGCTTGGTGCACAGAAATTTTAAATTATAAGAATACAATTTAAATGGTTTGAATATTTTTACAGTAAAAAAATTAATACAGGTATAATGTACATGTGATGTTTGTAATATCATTACTCTAAAATTTAAATGATCTTGTTTTATTGTCTCTGTACATAATAATCTTCAGAATAACTCTTTCCAGTCAATCTAAATTTATACAACATTTCCTCTTAAAAACCAAGATGTTTTGTTCTTCCTTTAGAGAATTTCCAAAGGTACATCTGTATAATGTAAATATACAATGTCCATTTCCCAAATACACCAGGCCCTGCAAGGTAACACGACACACACACACCCAATGCCATGTGCAAGATATATACATTGTATATATACTACACACCTATCACAGCAGCCCCACCGGTCAGCTTGACCTGCCTGCTGTTATGTACAGTGTCATTGAACTCTTGATCATGAGGCTTACCACACAGACAACCCCAAATATTTCAGAAATTCTAAGAAACATCCCGTTCTGTTTGATGGCAGCTAAATAGAGCTTTGTGAAACTTTTAACATTGTGAGAGAGTCATTAGGAGGATATTACTGATGGTGAAAAAACTACAAAAAAACACAAACCACTCGCAACATTTCATGGTTAGATTTGGCTACAGCCTTGGAAACACTTTTAGACTGCATGGTTGAAAGCATGTTATATCACCTGGAAAATACCTTTTCAAAAACAACTACATGGCAGGTAACCTGAAGTCGTTAACGAAAATTATGCTGATTACACTTATTTGTATAACCTTTATCTATCATCAACAGCAGCAGCACCATTGTTGCTGTTGTCGTCATCATCATCATCATCATCATCACCATCATCATCATCATCATCATCATCATCATCACCACCATCATCGTTGTCATCATTGTCATCATTGTCTTCATCATCATCATCATCATCACCATTATTTTCATTATCATCATTATCATCATCATTGTCATCAACATCATCATCATTGTTATAATATCATCATCATCATTAATCTGTATCAACCTTTTGTCAATTAAACCACAACAATATAAAAATAAATTGTTTTACAATTTTTCCAGGCCAATTTTCCAGACATTTGAGAAATATCATTGGTGAAGTATATTTTGTACACAAGTGTTTCAAATGAGTTTCCTTTCAAGCAAATTACACTTTGTATTTTTGTTGTTTTGCTTACTGTAGACAAGACTGCATGGGAACAAATCTTGCCTCCAGATGGCAGTGAGGTAGAGAACCTAATTGTTGCAAACATCAGCACTTTGGCATGCAACAAATGTACCTATGCCAGCATTCGACCGGTATCCGATTAACATTTTTTGGTAATAACATATGAAATTCTATGTTCTACTTTGCCATTTGAACATGACAGTGCACAGATATTGTGAGAAATACGAGAAAATATAGCACCTCTTAAATTAGCAGCTGGACTGTAAAAAAAGGATGTTGATATAAACTGGAGTGAACACTAATGTACACAAGGTTAATTGAAAACAAAACCCATCAGTTTGAATGTTTTAGAATGACTTTCCTAGGTCACAGTCACCTGTCGTTTGCACTTTAACCATCCCGATCAATAAGTAATGATTAGAAACATGACTGTAAGGCCATATACACCAAGTGAACAGGTCTCCGGCATCTTTTTCAATAGATCTTTCTGGTAATATGTGGTTTGTTTGTTTCTTTGTATGTTTGCTTGTATGTTGTATGTTTGTTTTGTACATTTGTTTGTACATCTGTTTGTATGTTTGTACATTTGTTTGTATGTTTGTACATCTGTTTGTATGTTTGTACATGTGTTTGTATGTTTGTACATTTGTTTGGCTGTTTGTTATTTTCATGCCTGTACATTTGTTTGTATGTGCCTGCACATTTGTTTGTACACTTGCACATTTGTACATTTGTTTGTCTGTTTGTACATCTGTTTGCTGTTTGTACATTTGTTTTATATGTTTGTACATTTTGTTTGTTTGTATGTTTGTGCATTTTGTCTGTTTGTACACGTTTGTTTGTATGTTTTGTTTCTTTGTCTCGCCTGTTTGTATGTTTGTTTGTATGTTTGTTTGTACATTTACATTTGTTTGTTGCCTTCATGTTTTGTATGTTTGTTTGCCTGTTTGTTTTTTCTATGTTTGTACATTTGTTTGTATGCCTGTTTGTTTGTTTGTACATTTGTTTGTATGTTTGTACATTTGTTTGTTATTTTACATTTGTTTGCCTTTGTTTGTTTGTATGTTTGTACATTTGTTTGTGCACATTTGTTTGTCTGTATGCCTGTCTGTACATTTGTTTGTTTGTATGTTTGTACATTTCTGCCTGTTTTTTGCATGTTTGTATGTTTGTTTGTATGTTTGTACATTTGTTTGTATGTTTGTACATTTTGTTTGTATGTTTGTACATTTTGTTTGTTTGTACTTGTTTGTTTGTACATTTGTTATTTTTTATGTTTGTATGTTAGTACATCTTGTTTGTATGATTGTTTGTATGTTGTATATTTGTTTGTTTGTATGTTTGTACATTTGTATGTTAGTTACATTTGTATGTTTGTTTGTTGTATATTTGTATGTTTGTATGTTTCTTTGTTTGTATGTTTGTATACCAACGTGTCATGGGTTTCCATGGTATTAAGAAATTTACGACTATGAATATGGTCGCTGATATTGTCAAGTCATATAGACATAACATAGCGTTAGACGACATACCTTTTTATCATTTAATGTCAATAAAACACTTTTGTCACTCTGAAGTTCATTGTTGTCCGTATCGGACGACAGGCAGCCATTGTGCACAAACTCTGGTGACGTCATATGTTTCCGTGGTATTCCCTACAGATCAAGTTATGGGCGCACGGCACATGTCACAATCTCACACGTTGTCAGAAATAACGAAGTTGATAAATTGTAATACAGTCAACGATTTTGTAGAATTAAAACAATAGTCACATTTTTTCAGCAAAAATTTCCAGTTCATAAAATATGTACACTTGATCAACGGGATACGTGAAACAAAAAGTGAAAAAACGACTTAAGAGATTACCCTAACAGGTTTCCATAGTTTAAAAAATAGACATGGGATTCCCTCCTTAGGTCGCGTGATTGTTTTTATTGATTACATCAGCTAGCAAATGAGCGATGTTTGGAAAACTTTGAAGTCTATAGAAAATGTTTGTAAAGATCGCACAAAAAGTGCATTAGGTTCTAGACATAAAGTTGTAACAGTTTTGTTGATGACTGTACGTACGCAAATTGATCAAAGTCTGAGCATTTTTTGCTCAGAGCCGTGACGATCAACTGATGAATGTAAACAATCGATAGATGGCGCAATTTGGTGAGTGGCTTGTGTGAAATTAAGTCATAAGAAAATACCACGGAAACGTAAGCACCACGGAATCATATGACGGCATGGTATTTGTTTGTTTGTTTGTTTTTGTTTAATGCCACAATAAGCAATTTTCCAGCTTTATCACAGCTGTCTGCAAATAATCAAGTCTGGACCAGACTATCCAATGACTGACATCAATCTACTGGGATACAATGCCACAACCTGTTAGCAAGCCTGCCCACACAATCCCTGACCACCCAATCCCTGACCACCCAATCCCTGCCCACCCAATCCAAGCCCACCCAATCCCTTTAGTTGCCTCTTTTGACAAGCACTGATTGCTGAAGACCAATTCTAACCCTGGTCTCATTTCACTGGTCCCAATGTGTCCAAACGGCTAACTTAGAGGTTTCAAGAAGAATTTGTCTAATTTTGAACTTGAGCAAGTCATTCAGCCAAGCGGATTTTCATAGGACTTGGAGTTAAAATATTGCTAAGATATGGTAAAAAATCATCTTGGTTTAATTTTAATCATTTTCATACCAATATTTCCAAGCCATTCACAACTTTGAACTTTGAAGGGTACCCTTATCAGACTCCATGTATCAAATACTATGATGTCCATTTCTATAATAATTTAAATAAATGATCACCCAAAACTTTACTCATTCCACTTGACTAATCAGTAATGTACTGAAATGATATCTCAAAATAATTATCTGACAATTTTGCTCATTCTTTAACATAACATAAAAATTCAACAAAAACAAACAAAAACCATGAAGAATAATGACAATTATTATAAATATACCACTTCTTTTATTCTATGGAGGCGACATTTCGACATAGATTCTAATGTTGTTGTCAAGCAAGTGATACATGAGTAACAAATTGAGAGAATATATACATGAGTTGTTATAACAGTAGATAGGGAATGAGTTGTTTATACAATAGATGAGGTTGATGTACAACGCTTGTATGAGAGATTGAGTAAGTTGATAGGAAGCCAGTAGGGTGACATACAAGGACTTATATGACTGATAGGGAGCCAGGTGGATGTTTATACAATGGATGGGGTTGATGTACATAGTTGAATTGAAACAGATAATGTACACAAGAAATATTAGTGATTACTTTATCAAGTGATGGTAGGCATTGGGAATGTAGTATCCTTCATCTCTGTTGAGGGCGGATCCTATATTCTTGATGTGAACTGCTTGCAAAAGTTTACTAATTTTGTAGCCTGACTGGTTCTTTTCTATGGTTTTGGTCTTGTCCCATTTGATAAATGAAATAAATAACCATTATATACATCTATTGTTTGTCATCATTTTCTTTCTAACGGGACTAGTATGCATAAAATATACATTGTATAGATATGTATAACCTTTTACTATAATACACTTTTACATAAAAGATGTTATTATTGTTTTTGAGTATGGGTCCCTTTTGACTAGGGGTTTGCGGCCCTTTTGACTTTCTTGCGGCCCTTATGACTTTCCGTTTTGTGGCCCTTTTGTCACGCTGCTCTTTTGACTAGGACCCCAAACGGGTAACCAGTGCAAATATCACAAGAGGGCTGGAGCCCAGTCTACTGGAAACAACTGAGTCAATTATTTATTGCCGATCCTCAACAAAGTTCTCTTGATGTGTTTTGAAAAGTTTTTGAAAGTGGTTTGTTTTAGTTTAAACTTCAATCCAATGCTAACGGGGTTTTTTAAAGCAGAGTTGGCCAACCAAACAAGAACACCACTGACTATGTTCATTATTTATACATCGAAATGAAACACTGACAAAGATGGGATGGACTGGGAAAGTGGCATCAATATGAGGGCTTGGTTAACTTGGTGACTGAGTCAAAACAAAACGCACAGTCCTTGCCAGTGAGTGGTGCAGATTGGCCCAAGGATGTTTGTTCCAGTAAAGCTGTGCTGTGAAATATTGGCATTCATCCTTCACTATGTTCCCTCTGTCGGTGGTAAGTCCTTCAGTTACCTTTGGACGTACAATGATATTTTGATAAGTAACATCTTTGTCGGACTGCTTAAATGCCTTTTTTAAAATAATCCATTACACGATTTAACATGTTTGGGTCTGTGGCTCATACCGATACCAAGTCACCAACACAATATATTTGTTTGAGTGGCATTCAAGAAGTTGGTGGTATAGAGGTGACAAAACTTATGGATCATCAACTTCTCTATTTTTCATTTCCACAATAGCAATGTTTCGGTATAGATTCGTTTTCAAGCAGTGAAAATGGTATAAGAATCGAAATGTCGCTATTATGAAAATAAAGAAGTTGATTATCCATAGAGTTTTGTCATCTTGATACACAATATAGTCTTGTTCTTCTTTTGAGTAATCCATAGGGTTCCAAAGTGCATTCACATCAGCATCTCCCATCAAATCAGGTCATTTATTTCGATACTATGCCTCTGACATCGCCTCGTAAAATGTAAAACTTCAAATCAGATATCCAACTTGACTATAAAGTATATTGGTGATATTAGGGGTCACTATTGAGTGGGAAACAACTACTGCGATAGTGATAGCCTGATGCAACATATCCGTGAAGATCTGGGTTAGAATGTATCTTCAGTAACCCATGCTTGTCGTAAGAGTCAACAAACGGGATCGGGTGGTCAGCCGCGCTGACTTGGTTGACACATGTCATCAGTTCCCAATTGCGTAGATCGATGCTCATGATATTGATTAGTGGATTGTCCCAGTCCAGACTCGATTACAGACCGCCACCATATAGCTGAAATATTTCTAAGTGTCGCGTAAAACTAAACTCACTCATTCACTCTGATGCAAGATACTACTGAGATTGCAATAGTTTTTTTCTCCTTGAATTGTCTCATTTGAAGTCATTTCCATTTCCAGTCTGTACCCAATCATCCTGTATATTGCGCTGCACATTTATCAATGGAAGTCAATTACTAAACTATCAATAGTCACACATATTATCCATAAATCGATAGTTTTTCATTAATACCATCAATTAATTGCTATTGGAGACTCAACAATTGCAATCCATCAATACAATGTAGTTCGATGCATCATTACAGCTCTAAGTGATATATATTGCTTCACAGTGAAAACAGATACATGCAACACGACCGTAACTCTCTTACTACTAACTAAACAGAAACATGTTGAGACCTTGTCAAACTGTGGATAAGTTTTCTGAAAGCATGATTTTTCCAAACATGTACTCCATTGAGGTAATCTATATATTAGGCTGAACTTCATATGTACTCCATTCATACACTGAACTTAATAAGGCCAGACCAATTTTATTTCTTGTTTTAAGGATCCGCCGGTTTTTCAAGAATAAGAAAAAAATATATATTAATTTTCCCTGCTCAAAAAATAAAACCCTCATGTTTTTATTGGGCAAAAATGTAAACTTACCAAAAAGATTTTTGTGGATTGTTTTTTGCCCCATATAAACTTCAGAAATTGCCAAAAATAAAATACTTTTAGTATTTAAAAGGAAAATTATTTTGACTAGTGATTTTTAAAAAAAAAATTCCTTCCTGCCTTTAGGTTTTCTGAGGAAATCCATAAACAAGAAATAAAATTGGTCTGGCCTAAAGAAATATTTGCTAAATATTGGCAGTAGTCTTAGCAGGACATACTGGTCTCATATTTTGTACATTCAGTACTGGGAGGAAGTACTTCAGACATTCAATGTCGACATTAAGTAAAATCGAAATGATTCCATGCTGGCTTGAAGTACTGTTCTGAGGTCACTTTTATTCAGCATATTGCCTTGACAACGTTGCCCTTGGACAACCTGCTGTCCAGAGCGGTAACGACACCGCTGGGCCAGAGCGAGCCGTGGATGGAAATGGAGCTCTACTCTTTCAAGATTTATCCTGTACGTTCGCCTCTTCATCCACCAGTGACCCACTGCCGTGGTGGAGGGTGGATCTGCAAAGCGTCGTTAACATTGAGGCGGTCACCATTGCTACCATAAGATCCAAAGAGCTTGGTAACTATTGATAATTCACATCCATTGCACATCTTCACTACCTTTTAATGTATATATTTAACAATATCATATATCTAATCATGAGTTAAATGTTGTATTGTTACCACGTAGTCAATATATCCCTTTAAAAAAAAGTAGGGGAACATTTTTTTTTCATTTACGATTGAAAAATTTTGGAGGTATGTCAGAGTCAATCAATGCTAATATGGTAATAATGAATGTTTTGAGAGTGCATCACCACTTGCACTTCCTCATGACCAAAGTTGTTTGTACAGTAATTGCTCTTGAACGATGATTGGTGTATGACATTACCATGCACGTGTATAGGGCCACTGTGTTGTGCGCATGCATCCCATGCATTTTATTTAGGGGTGGTGATAAAGAGAAATGGTGGTGCATTCATAAGATGTCTGTCTCTAAAAAGTTTGTTAATGTTTATACTCCGTATCTAAATTTAAAGTCCAGGTTCCCCTACTTTGTTTTAAGAGTATAATTATGAGTGTCTAGAAGCTCCATGTCGTCCTAACCTACATATTCACGTCATATCTTCCCAGTTTCTTGAATGTGACAAAATGACACTGCATGCAGATGTAAGCTTGCTGGTGATTATTAACCTTATGATAAATTTGTTGAATAGCCAAAGCATACGAAACCATGTAGGCGGATTTGCTGTCAAATCTGTCATAAGACTCACTACATGGGGTTGTACAAATGACCTTGACCTTAGATGGAATGGGGCTGCTAATAAGCTGATTGCTTCGAAAATTTTAGAGTTGGCATATTCAATAACATTTTTGTCACCCAATTTACATAATAAACATAATCTCCCATTGTAATTAACTTTATTGTATCGTCCAGCTTCAACTGCTAAATTGAAGTTACCACATCTAAATTTCGAGAGTGCAGATCTGAGATGTAAAGGAATATCAGAATTTAAATATCTTTCCACATTTAAAAATGTCTTAAATTGGGAATAATAAAAACATTTATTATAATTTTGAATTGAAGTGAGCCAACATTGTTAAAGATTATCCAAAAGTCTCTGCTTAAACAAGGATATGAAATAATCAACATTGACAACATGCTGACTGATCCATGCACAGCCAAAACCATACTTAAATAAAATATTTCTGACACAAGTTGCCCAAGTAGTGCGGCCAACATCATCTAAGGACTTGAGCATAATATAACAATGTTTTGGCAGTCTATCATAAGGCATATACAATAGGTGACACCAGTATTTAATAACTTTAGTCATATAAGTAATTTGTAGAGGAAGTCTGCCACAATCACCAAGAGCCATGTTATTACAGGTAGATTTACCAACTTTCCAGAAATATTTACAAAATTTCTATACTCTTCAATACAGTAAAGTCTTTCATACAGCCTGACAGCAAAAAATGTCATGGAAAGGAAATTAAAGGCAGAGTTTCATTGAAGTTGTCAATGCAGTAAGTCTTCTGGGAAAGGATTGGATTTTTATGTCTGGAGAATTTTAATTTGATACTCTGAAAGAACCAGGGCCCAGATTTTCGAAGCTCTTAGCTAAGATAGTCGTAGTTAATGTTAATGTATGGCACTTACGATTATCTTAGCTAAGAGAGCATCGAAAATCTGGGCCCTGGATTTTGTCATTAATGATATTTATCTTTATTTCTGGTCGGAAACTCAAAGGCTTTTCAATTTCATTTTGGAAATTTGCACCAAAACCAGTTAAGTGATCAAGTTTTGCTGGTAGTTTAAATTCTGAAATTTTCAAGACAAGAATCGGACTCCAAGGCACATACACATAATTCAGGCACACACTGAACTCGTGCCTCATAGGCGCTTCTGTCACAATGTTTAGGCTAGAACAAACGATACAGAAAATTCCGCTCGGGAATCGGTTGTGTTATCAAAACAATGCTTCACCATTAAATTTTGCACAAAACCAGTTGCCAAGTGAAACCTCTATGAAATTTTTGTGGGATGGGCACAAATATTTCTAGACTTGATGAAAACAAACTATAATCTCATTAATTCTAACAGTCGATTTTCAAAATGGCGGATGCCTACCATCGGGAACATCCGGGCCAGTCTGTGGAAAACAATGCTTCACCATTAAGGCACCGAAGCTATTTTTGTGCTTTTGTTGTGTGTACACATTATCAGGTAAAGTGATTCCTATTTTGTTTGTATAATATGAAACAATTCACTTCATCATTCGTCTGTTTAGACACCCTCCTATAAGAATGAGTTCGATTTTAAGCCACATCTGCAGTAATTCAGCCATATTGTCGTCCTCCCATAAGGAGGTCAGACCAAGAGTTATTACTGAAGACAAATTCTTTAACATTTGCAGTCAAATTTTGATGCTCAGTATCACAGTTGTTTCATTTCTTACACAAAACTTTGGTTTTAGACTGGCGTCTACACAACTTTGACATAGAAGTATTCTCAGCTGATCCAGTTTCACACCCTGGAGCAAACGGTCAGATGTGCTTTTCCTTCTTTGGGAAATTTGGGAATTCAATTACACAAACTCTCAGATGCATGTATCCTGTTGAGGGGCGATATGTCCGCATAAAGAAGAGGCAACATCTGAATGATTTGGATGGGCTGACCCTGTGTGAAGTGGCAGTCCACCCAAAGCTCTACGGTCAGTGAAAGAATGTTCAAGATGAACCTTGTTACTTGGTCAGATCTAACATTGTGGGGTAATGGAACATTGTCATATAGAGAATACTACACGAGGTGTCATTACATACGAATTATACCAAACGAGTGTGCTTCCTATGGCATCTGACCGAGCGAGGTCAGATAACATAGGAAGGTCACGAGTTTCGTATAATTCGTATAAAGTTAGACTGAGTGTGGTATTTTATTTATTACCCACGTCTTACGTGCATTAAAATGACAAAATAGCATATCTTTGGTAATATTTTGGTTTCAAACCGAAACTGGTTTCACAAAGAGGTTGCGGAAGAGTTTTGTACTGTAGTACAATATTTGCATGACGCCACACTGTAATGACGTCACTGCCTTGGTAACCGACGTCACGATGCCTGTGAGTTGTCATCGCCTCGTACAACCTCCTACAGTAAACTACTCCGTAGCACCCCGTTTCTTGGTTTGCAGTTGCTTCATTGGGCTAACATCACTGGTGGAAACATTGCGTTTATGTTTTTCGACGGATATAATGTCTCAGTTCGACTCACAATTAAACAGCGACACTGCAACATTCGCAATGTTTACATTCCCACAATGCATTTAAGTTGTAGAATGAATGAATTCGCGTGTTTGTTATGAATGAAAAAATAGTTACGTCAGAATGTGGCCTAATTGAGAGGTCATCGGTTATCCAATCAAATCGTTAGAATCTCAGGTCAAGTCATTACTACACAGGTCAACGCAATACGACACTCGTGTGACGTACAAGATCAGTATGCAACTGCCCATACGATGACCACGTGGGTAATAAAGAGTATTATGCCACCATAGCTGGAATATTGTTGAGGGTGACGTAGAGCTAACCTCGCATACTCATAGAGTGTTATGCAATTGTTTCCTAAATGCATTTCCCTTCTCTGTTTATAAAGGATCAATTCAAATATGGAAGTTCAAATATACTAGGAAAATGTTCCTATTTGATTCAGTTAGATGGCATATTAATAATCTCATAACTGATCAATTAAGATTTTGTCATTGATTAAACCAAATGTCATTCATAAGGAAATAAAATATCTTGGAATGCAGCTAGGAAAGGCATTGTTACATTTGTTAAATTAGATTTTAGAATATTAAACAAAAAACATCATTAACTGAGAACTGCTTACTTTATTGATGATTGTAAAGATCAGAACGTACATTTTCAAAAAAATATGTATCGAATATTTAATTTGACTTCATTTTCGTGCATTATTCTGAATAGGTAATAGAATAATTAACTGAACTTTAGAAGATACCGATACTGAAGATAATATGGATGGATGGTGTGTGTGGATTTTACATATTTTTATTAAATCTGGCACTGGTCACCAATGAATCACAGCTGTCTGTATGTACAAAAGAACTGTTTCTTTGACACTTTCAGAAAACAACTGCAGTTTCAGTTATAGGTCATGTGGGCATGTGATGGCTTCAACTTCCAAATCTTGGACAGCAGCAGCGGAAACGGCACCTGTAAGTTTGTGTCTGTGTCACTAGCAGACCTTTACACAAAACCTGGATGGACATATTACAAGGCACAACAGCGTTCGAAATAGCTACTGGTTCGCTAGCCAAATGCTAGTTGATTGTGAATCGGGGCAGTAATATATTGTTAAACTATCCCGACTGGCTAGCTGAAAATCTCAGATAATTTGGTCTTCATTTAATGCACATGAATATGATGAAATCAATTATTAAGGTGTTAATAGTCCGTCCGCAAAGGTTTCTTGAAAACCTTAGTTTTTGTGTTTGTTTGATTTATATTGTTTCCAAGGGGTGACAATAACTTACCATCTTCAATTACCAAACATCACACCAATTCTGACCGATGTGCATTATGATCCTGATATTTTGCAGGGCCAGTGAAGTATGATGTGGGCTAGCAACATTGTTACTTAACTGGCCCTCCTAACTAGTAACTTTTCAAAATTAATTCATACACTGAGTCAAGCTTCAGGATAACTCGATATTATTTCTGGACAAAAAGTATCTCAGGAACTTCTTCAAAGAAATTGCGTCTAATTTATTGATGACACTTATTGATCAGATGAACCTTTCATTTAATGCAAGTTACACTCACTTTAGCTTCCTGTTGATGCAATAAAAGACATTATCCCTTACAACTTGTCTGAAATCAATAATTGAATCTTCAAGGCGAACAGCTTCCAAACAGAAAACACTTGTCATATATGGAATGTAAACAATTGCTACATACATTGAAAACTGTCGTGCGCAGTTTTGTCAGTTTTTGCCGAACGGGTTTCTATCAGAAGTTGTATTATAGGTTAATATTCGTAAAGAGCACTCCAAGGGACATAACTCTATGGGGTTCACTTGAAATAATGCTTGGTCGGTAGAGGGCGCGAGAGTTAAATTAATGCAATGTTGCATTGATTCATTTGAAATTTATAATTTAATATTGTAATCTAAATACATAAACAAAAATTGGAATAAATTATATGGTAGCTTCCCTGGGGGCTGATAGTTAGTATTATTGAGAGAAAAGCATTACTGGTATATACTTTTAGAGACATGTGGTGTGATATAGTGCATTTAAGATCCAAGGTGCTATAAAATTCTCACACATTATCGTTCTGGTGTAATATAACCAACCACTGTGGTGGAGGCTGTGAAGTAGGTACAACTATTGATATTCACCATTTCAGAAATGTGTGTTTCTAATTACCTCAGTACATGTTGGCATGGTCGGACACATTAGCGAACCTGATGTGGCAGTCGTGTTACTGAACCACTGAAATACTGCCAGTGTTGTAAAATTCCATTTTCCAATTACCAATTATTTTGCTTGTAATAAAAATATCTGACAAACCTTTTTTCAATTATTTAAAGAGTAATGTAATTTCCATAACAAAAGATTTAAAATATATTTACATACTTTTTTGAATAGCTTATTGGTATCCTACCACCACACAGAGACAATGCTCTTTCTCTCATTCATATTCAAACACACACACGCACATACCAACCCTGACCATTCTTTCTCTCTCTCTCTCTCTCTCTCTCTCTCTCTCTCTCTCTCTCTCTCTCTCTCTCTCTCTGGAGGCAAAGTCTCAATCTCTCTCTCTCTCTTCTGGCCAAAGTACAATGCATTTACTTTTGAAAAGTGATGTGTAAAATATCTCTCTGTAAAATCTCTTGTTTAAAGGATCTGCTGGTCATATTTTTTTAAGAATTCGAAAATCAAGTACACAAAAAAAAATCATTTTCCCTGCTCAAAAAATAAAATCCTAATGTTCATATTGGCCAGAAATGTAAACTTACAAGAAAACTCCGTTAAGATAGTTTTTTTCCCATATACACTTCATAAATTGCCAAAAATAAAATAAACATACAGTGTCCATTTCCCAAATACACCAGACCCTGCAAGGTAACACGACACACACACACCCAATGCCATGTGCAAAATATATACATTGTATATATACTCACACCTATCACAGCAGCCCCACCGGTCAGCTTGACCTGCCTGCTGTTATGTACAGTGTTATTGAACTTTTGATCATGAAGCTTACCACACAGACAACCCCAAATATTTCAGAAATTCTAAGAAACATACCGTTCTGTTTAACAGCAGCTAAATAGAGCTTGGTGAAACTTTTAACATTAAGAGAGAGTCATTAGGAGGATATTAATGACGGTGAAAAAAATACAAAAACACTAAACCACTCGCAACATTTCATGGTTAGATTTGGCTACAGCCTTGGAAACACTTTTAGACTGCATGGTTGATAGCAATTGTTACATCACCTTGAAAATACCTCTTCAAAAACAAAGGTAATGTTGATTACGCTTATTTGTATCTGTTATCATCAGCAATATCATCATCACCATCACCACCATCATCATCATCACCATTATCATTACCAACATTGTCATTGTCATTGTCATTGCCCTCCTCCTCCTCCTCCTCATCATCATCATCATCATCGTCATCACCAATGTCATGATTTATTTTTATCATCATTTTGTCAATTAAACACCAACAATTTAAAAAATAAACTGTTTTACAATTTTTCCAGGCCAATTGTCCAGACATTTAGAGAAATACCATTGGAGAGGTATATTTTGTTTCAAATGAGTTTCCTTCAAGCAAATTACACTTTGTATTTTTGTTGTTTTGCTTACTGTAGACAAGACTGCATGGGAACAAATCTTGCCTCCAGATGGCAGTGAGGTAGAGAACCTAATTGTTGCAAACATCAGCACTTTGGCATGCAACAACTGTACCTATGCCAGCATTCGACCGGTATCCGATTAACATTTTTGGTAATAACATATGAAATTCTATGTTCTACTTTGCCATTTGAACATGACAGTGCACAGATATTGTGAGAAATACGAGAAAATATAGCACCTCTTAAAATAGCAGCTGGACTGTAAAACAAGGATGTTGATAACTGGAGTGAAAACTAATGTACACAAGGTTAATTGCAAAGAAAACCCAGCAGCTTGAACATTTTTGAATGACTTTCCTAGGTCACAGTCACCTGTCAGATGTACCTGAACCACCCCCCATCAATAAGAAATGATTAGGCACATTATCTGTGAGGCCATCTACACCAAGTGAACAGGTCTCCCGGCATCCTGTTCAATAGGCTGACGACCTTGTCCCTTTAGTTGCATCTTTTGAAAGTGAGTGAGTGAGTGAGTTCAGTTTTACGCCGCACTCTGCAATATTCCAGCTATATGGCGGCGGTCTGTAATTAATCTACTCTGGACCAGACAATCCAGTGATCAACAGCATGAGCATCGATCTACGCAACTGGGATACGATGACATGTGTCAACCAAGTCAGCGAGCCTGATCACCCGATCCCGTTAGTCGCCTCTTACGACAAGCAAAGGTTATTGAAGGCTCATTCTAACCCGGATCTTCACGGGTCTCTTATGAAAGGAACCGATTGGTGAAAAACATTTCTGACTCGGATCTTCACTGGTCCAATTGTGTCCAAATGGCTAAGTTTAGAGATTACATGAAGAGTTTGTCTAATTTTGAACTTGACTAAGCAGGGTATGAAACTCACACAAATGTCAACCAGACCACAGGGCTGGTTAGATGTAAAACTTGCCAGCCATGACCCAAACTTACCTGCCCACAAAAAATACTAATTTACTTAGTAT
Organism: Haliotis rubra; assembly: GCF_003918875.1. Classification (NCBI taxonomy): domain Eukaryota; kingdom Metazoa; phylum Mollusca; class Gastropoda; order Lepetellida; family Haliotidae; genus Haliotis; species Haliotis rubra. Next base: position 1,695,651 of record NW_025764926.1, on the reverse strand, counting down.
AATTAAATTAAAACTAATGAATATATTCATATGAATGTCTAAATTTCAACCTGACCGTCGGGCAGGTGAATTGAGAATCTGGCAGTCAGTGCTGAAAATAACCCGTCCTTGGCAGTCAGGCAGGCAAGTATTTCGAACGCTGGAGTAAGTCATTGAACCAAGATCATTTACATAGAACTTTGGGATAAAAATATTGCTAACATATGGTAAAAACTTCATCTTGGTTTAATTTCATTAATTTCCATACCAATACGCCACATCTTTGAACTTTGACAAAGGGGGTCGAAAAGGTATCCTTATCCGATTCCAAGCATCAAATAATATGATATCCCTTTCTATAATAATTGAAAAAATATCGACCACCCAAAACTCATTCAACCTGACTTAGAGTATTGTACTTAAATGATATCTCAAAATAATTATCTGACAATTTTGCTCATTCTTTAACATAACATAAAAAATCAACAAAAACAAACAAAACCCAATCAACAAAATTAGCTTTAGACAGTAGATGCACTTCCTGTAGGTCGGAGACCTTCCTTCTATTTCCACACTAATAGTTTTTCCCAATAAACAATGGACTACCTACTTTAGAAAATATTTCAACACAAACACAACGTTTGTCAACAGAACACAATACCTCTAACCTAGTTTCCTGGTGTTAAACACATATTTGTCCACACCTACAAGGGGAGATAACACTGTTAGACTCTCACCACATATTCTGGCTGCAGAAAACCAAGACTAAAGTTTAGTCTCCAAAAAGAAACAAAAGATTAGTTTAAGTGACTAATTGTTTAATATTTAATAGAAACAACTGAAGAAGCAATATAGACTTGTCAAAAGTATTGCTGACTTGCTTCCAACTGTCAGATAGTTTTTTTATTTATTTGAATGATGCCTGTCACAAGAGTGAGTGAGTGAGTTGGGTTTTAGCAGTATTTCGGTTATGCAATGGTCTATCAATTGACTTGGGAAAACGAATTTATGCAAGTCTTATATAATTTAGGCAAGTTGAGGTGCTACAAATAGGGAATCAAAATCCCAGAGAATCGGGATTCAAACACATAGGATTCTGGCATGCCAAAGATACAAGGCTAAAGCATGTCGAAGGTGAAATATTCCTGATTTATGAAACAGAATTACCACTCACTCACTTTCCCCATTCAGCTAGAATACTGCTGCATGTGGTTTTAACCAACAAAAAAACAAAACTCACTCACTCACTCACTCACTCACTCACTCACTCACTCACTCACTCACCCACCCAATCACTCACTCACTCACTCACTTTCCCCATACAGCTGGAATACTGCTGCATGTGGTTTTAACCAACAAAAAACAAAACTCACTCACTCACTCACCCAACCACCAACCCACCCACCCTCTCACTCACTCCGTTCCGCCATATAGCTCACTCACTGACTGACTCACTCACTCCACATATTACATTTGCAATATTCCAGGACCTATATCGTACATTTTCAAAAGACATTTTGACTCATACAGTCACAAACACAAAAAAGACATCAATTTCCACAAGCCCAAGTATATGTGTGTGTTCATATGGCAAAACATTATAAAGCAAGCGGCGGAACACAGAACACATTTGTTTTATCCCTGGACCACACAGTGACGGAGTAGTTCCTCGCACTGATCCATGAACTGTCAGACGAGAAACCCACAATGTTGAATACTATCCCATACAGCCCGAACAAACAGGGAATCTCAATGTGTTTTATGATATCTCACACAAAGCGTTGAACATATGTCTGCAGTGCCACCTCCTTGTTTTTCCCATGACGATGGACACTATCATTGCCATTTCCATAATAAAACATTATCTCTTCATCTTGCTCACCATAAAGCATAACAAATAACTACCACATGAAACATTTCATTGTTAGATGTCAGCACAAATGTTCAACTCCCTGAGGAGAATACACTGCAACTCCAAGTAAGGTTTCCATTTGCTTTGCCACCCTGAGCCAATGCAAATGTTACAATGTCACGTAAAGGATTACTGGGAATGATCGTACTGTTGTGTAAAGAAACTAGGCCTGTAACGATGCATCGTACTATCGATGGATTCGATTGTTGAGTCTCTGATAGCAATTAATCAATGGTAGAAACAAAAAACTATTGATGCATCTATAGTATGTGTGACTATCGATAGTTTAGTTATTGACTTCCGTTGATAAATGCGCAGCGCAAAATGGAGGCTGTTTGGGCACAGACTTGCAGCTTCATTGAGTTTATGTTTTAACTGTTTACTTGATGTGGGTTTCAAGTTTCTTGTCAGTTATTAAAAGAGAATGACACTACTGCAACTTGTTTTTAATCGATATAAAAGATACATTCGCTTGGGAAATGACTTCAAATTAGACAATTCAAGGAGAAAATAATATTGCAAATAGTATTGTAATAGTTGGTCTCAATAGACTATCGCTATTGCAATAGTATGTTGCAATAGACAATCGCTATCGCAATAGTTGTTTCCCCCTCAAAGAAAACTAAAAAAAATTAAGAGGAATCCATTTGTTTTCAAAATTGCTGTACCTCTTATGATAAAGACAGAAATAATGTGAATACAATATAAGTTTAGAAAAATCTTTCCCTGTGGTGTTTGAAATTCCTGACAAGTACTGCAGGGGTGGAAATAACCCATTGCCCGACGCCCGAGTTCAGTGTTTTTTTCTGTCGGGCAAGCAAATTTGTATATCACACTGTACTGTTGTCCTGTTGACTTTCCAATATTAATTATGTTGTTTATTTAAAAAATCATCAAGAAAACGGCCGGTATAGTGGAAAAATTATCCGGGCAAGTGATTTTACATGTGCCACTGTACCGGAGTACATTAGCAATTTTAAAGTTATTTCCACCCCTGTACTGTACCCTGAATCTGGCTTAACGGAATCAATACAACTCGACAACAAACAGGCAGCATTACACTTACACATCAACATGACCAATTCATTTGCCACAAGCCATCAGAGAAAGTCCTATTCCCCCCAATGAACATTAACTGGACCGTAATAGAGTTTCTGTTGAGTGACACTGAGTAAGTTACAGCTTGTATGAATCCCAAACTTTGATGGAACTGGAGTCTCAAACTGTGCCCAACTGATGAGTTTAATGAGGTCTAAATGGTCAAGTCCCGAAATGTTTCAAGGGTAAGGCATGACGGGACACACTGTAGTGCTTCACCTGGAGGTAATACACAGTGACTTAGAGGCCTAGATCAACATTTAAAGACCCAGTAGGACGTTGAGTTAAAAACCAGGTTGCATCGTTCACTTTCAACAGGTTGCTGGCCTTCTGTCAGTCTTCTAATGTCACATCACCCCCCGCATTCACATTCTCTTTCTCTCTTCACTCTCCTATACATACAGGTTGCTGTCATCTCTCTCTCTCTCCTATACATACAGGTTGCTCTCTCTCTTCTCTCTCCTATACATACAGGTTGCTGTCATCTCTCTCTCTCTCTCTCTCTCTCATCTCTACATACAGGTTGCTGTCATCTCTCTCTCTCTCTCTCCTATACATACAGGTTGCTGTCATCTCTCTCTCCTCATCTCTCTCTCTCTCCTATACATACAGGTACATGCTGTCATCTCTGTCTCTCTCTCTCTCTATACATACAGGTTGCTGTCATCTCTCTCTCTCTCTCTCTCCTATACATACAGGTTGCTGTCATCTCTCTCTCTCTCTCTCTCCTATACATACAGGTTGCTGTCATCTCTCTCCTACTGCTGTCATCTCTCTCTATCTCTCTCTCTCTCCTCTCTCTCTCTCCTATACATACAGGGTTGCTGTGCTGTCATCTCTCTCTCTCTCTCTCTATACATCTCTGTCATCTCTCTCTCTCTCTATACATACAGGTTGCTGTCATCTCTCTCTCTCTCTCTCCTATACATACAGGTTGCTGTCATACAGGTTCTCTCTCTCTCTCTCTCCTATACATACAGGTTGCTGTCATCTCTCTCTCTCTCCTATACATACAGGTTGCTGTCATCTCTCTCTCTCTCCTATACATACAGGTTGCTGTCATCTCTCTCTCTCTCTCCTATACATACAGGTTGCTGTCATCTCTCTCTCTCTCTCTATCTACTGCTCTCTCTCTCTCCCTATACTACAGGTTGCTCATCTCTCTCTCTCTCTCTCCTATACATACAGGTTGCTGTCATCTCTCTCTCTCCCTCTCAGGTTGCTGTCATCTCTCTCTCCTCCCTATACATACAGGTTGCTGTCATCTCTCTCTCTCTCTCTCTCTCTTCTCTCTCTCCTCTCTCTACATACAGGTTGCTGTCATCTCTCTCTCTCTCTCTCATACAGGTTGCTCTCAGGTTCTCTCTCTCTCTCTCTCCCTATCAGGTTGCTGTCATCTCTCTCTCTCTCTCTCTCAGGTTGCTGTCATCTCTCTCTCTATACATACAGGTTGCTGTCATCTCTCTCTCTCTACAAGTTGCTGTCATCTCTCTCTCTCTCCTATCATACAGGCTGCTGTCATCTCTCTCTCTCTCTCTCCTATACATACAGGTTTTGTCATCTGTCTCTCTCCTCTCTCTCTCTCTCTCCCTATACATACAGGTTGCTGTCATCTCTCTCTCTTCCTCTCCTATACATACAGGTTGCTGTCATCTCTCTCTCTCTCTCCTATACTCTACAGGTTGCTGTCATCTCTCTCTCTCTTTCTCTACTCTCTCTCTCATCTCTCTCTCTCTCTCTCCTATACATACAGGTTGCTGTCATCTCTCTCTCTCTCTCTCTCTCTCTCTCTCTCCTATACATACAGGTTGCTGTCATCTCTCTCTCTCTCCTATACATACATGTTGCTGTCATCTCTCTCTCTCTCCTATACATACAGGTTGCTGTCATCTCTCTCTCTCTCCTATACATACAGGTTGCTGTCATCTCTCTCTCTTTCTCTACAGGTTGATGTCATCTCTATCTCTTTCTCTACAGGCTGCTGTCATCTCTCTCTCTCTCTCTCTCCTATACATACAGGTTGCTGTCATCTCTCTCTCTCTCCCTATACATACAGGTTGCTGTCATCTCTCTCTCTCTCCTATACATACAGGTTGCTGTCATCTCTCTCTCTCTCTCTTCTCTCTCTCTCTCCTATACATACAGGTTGCTGTCATCTCTCTCTCTCCCTCTCTTTCTCTCCTATACATACAGGGTTGCTGTCATCTCTCTCTCCTATACATACAGGTTGCTGTCATCTCTCTCTCCTATACATACAGGTTGCTGTCATCTCTCTCTCTCTCTCTCTCTCTCTCCTATACATACAGGTTGCTGTCTCTCTCTCCTCTTCTCTCTCTACACATACAGGTTGCTGTCATCTCTCTCTCTCTCTACATACAGGTTGCTCTGTCTCTCTCTCTCTCTCTCTCTCTCTACATACAGGTTGCTGTCTCTGTCTCTTCTCTCTTGCTGTCATCTCTCTCTCTCTCTCCTCTCCCTACATACAGGTTGCTGTCATCTCTCTCCTCTCTCTCTCATCTCTCTCTCTCTCTCCTCTCTCTCTACTGGGTTGCTGTTCTCTCTCTCCTATACATCTCTCTCTCATCTCAAAGCTCTCCCTCTCTATCTCAGGTTGTCTCTCTCTCTCCTCTCTCTATACATACAGGTTGCTGTCATCTCTCTCTCTCTCTATACATACAGGTTGCTGTCATCTCTCTCTCTCTCTCTCTCTCTCCAGGTTGCTGTCATCTCTATCATACAGGTTCTCTCTCATCTCTCTCTCTCATACAGGTTGCTGTCATCTCTCTCTCTTTCTCTACAGGTTGCTCTCATCTCTCTCTCTCTCTCTCTCTCTCTATACATACAGGTGCTGTCATCTCTCTCTCTCTCTCAGGTTCTGTCATCTCTCTCTTCCTCTCTCCTATACATGTCTTGCTGTCATCTCTCTCTCTCTCTCTATACATACAGGTTGCTGTCATCTCTCTCTCTTTCTCTACAGGTTGCTGTCATCTCTATCTCTTTCTCTACAGGCTGCTGTCATCTCTCTCTCTCCCTCTCTCCTATACATACAGGTTGCTGTCATCTCTCTCTCTTTCTCTACAGGTTGCTCTCATCTCTCTCTCTCTCTCTCTATACATACAGGTTGCTGTCATCTCTCTCTCTCTCTCTCTCTCTCTCTCTCTATACATACAGGTTGCTGTCATCTCTCTCTCTCATACAGGTTGCTGTCATCTCTCTCTCTCTCTCTCCTACATACAGGTTGCTGTCATCTCTCTCTCTCTCTACAGGCTGCTGTCTCTCTCTCTCTCTCTCTATACATACAGGTTGCTGTCATCTCTCTCTACAGGTTGATGTCATCTCTCTCTCTCTCTACAGGCTGCTGTCTCTCTCTCCCTCTCCTATACATACAGGTTGCTGTCTCTCTCTCTCTCTACAGGTTGCTCTCTCTCTCTCTCTCTCTCCTATACATACAGGTTGCTGTCATCTCTCTCTCTCTCTATACATACAGGTTGCTGTCATCTCTCTCTCTATACATACTCTGCTCTCATCTCTCTCTCCTATACATACAGGTTGCTGTCATCTCTCTCCCTCTCTTCTCTCTCTCTCTCTCTCCTACACATACAGGTTGCTCTCTCTCTCCGTCTCTCCCTCTCTCTCTCTCTTTCATCTCTCTAGCTCTCTCTCTCTCTCTCTCTCTCCTCCACACTCAGGTTGCATTCTCTCTCCCTTTCCCTCTCTCTCATGCACACTGGTTGCTGTCAGCTCTTTCTCCCTCCCTTCCTCCATCTCTCTCTCACTCCTTCCCTTTCTCCATCACGTCTCTCTCCACACACATGTTGCTGTGTGCTGATGTACAACGTGATGTAAACCCATCTCCCCCTACAACAAACGCAGTGCAAATCCTGAGTAACCAACTCATTCACATCGCCCCCACCAGTCCCCCACACGACAGCTGTCCCTGGAATGTGCACATGCCCCTTGCCTGTCTCCTGCCCTCCCTGCTCCAGGCTGCAGGGATATCTGACATTTCTCTTACACAATGGCAAATACTGCAAGAAATCTCTACAAGACTTCCCACAACAAACTGTGCATGGCATGCAAACATTTCTACATTACTCATTTATTAATCCATCAATGACTCTTAAACTACCATGCCGTTATGCATGCCGTTAATTCCATACATCTGTACTTCAGAGTATTTCAGCTTGAATCAGTTAAAGAATTGACAGCTAAATGAAACACCTTCATTTTCAACAAGGGAACATTTAAAATTTAAGAAGACAACATAATCATCATGTACTAACAATTTCAAATAAAATATCCTTTAATTTTACAGATAAAAATAATTCTGTTTTAGCAAGGAAGTTAGAAGATATTACCACACTGTCAAAAGAATGCATCATGAAATAAAAATATTTCTTAAATAAACAAAGATTTAATTAACTGGAAATTCCAAAGCAAGTTCTCTTGAAGTAACAGAATCAGGACATGTATACAATCAATTAAATAAACTAGTTAAATAGAAAAATATAACACTGGCATAATTTAGAAAAAGGATTTGAAAATAAAACTGGACCTCAAAGTCAGTGAAATCTGTAGAAATATTGCTGTTTATTTGATACAATACATCATAAATAACAAACAGTATAAAAAAATATGTGAATTTCTAAGTCTCAAATGACCGTGATATTATGGAAACTGAGCTTAAAGAGATGTTGATAAAATCTTTACTGTAACACAGACAGGTACAGGCCACAGAAAGCACAGGCTACTTCACCCAGCCATAAAAGTCCCAGCTAACCAGTCTGGCTTATAATACACCCAATCCCCTTGATGTACATCATGAAGGTCGGCAACAGACAAGCAACAGCCGAGATGCAACGTAAGCATTTTGATTGGCTACGTCAATGTTAACTTGGTCATTCATGAATGAAAGTTGAGGTCCACCCATGTCTGGGGCTCCATTCAGTCCCACCAAGACGTGGATAATCGTGACAAGCACCAGCTGGGATAGAAAGAAGGAAAAAATGAGGGACGCATACAGATAGATGGAGGATTGTAAAGAGTAAACAGTCGTGAGTCGAGTCTTCACTTGTTACCCGATACCACCCCAGGGAGAAAACAACTCTAAGTGGTGTTAACACCTTCTTAAATTAGGAAAAAGTGGTGAAAAAAAATGTTGGGAATTTTGTGGGTGTCCAGTTGCTAGGGTAAACAGCTGTTAGACCCAACACTCTCCAGCCCTAGTTTTACTCTCAATTAAAAGCAGCAGGTTTTGCAATTCAGGCTGAATTTTTCTGTGTTGGTATATAGAGCTGAGCTGGCTTGCATACTCAGCAGTTCGCCTCTGACTGCCGTACAGCTAGGGTGAGAGTCGGGAGGGGGAGAAGAGCTGAGGGGGAACCGAGGAGCCAACTCCAGGTGAGATAACGACAGGTGAACCACAGCGACTCACAATGAAGACAGGTGTCAGCGGTGTTCACTCCGGTGTGGTAGTGCTGGTGACGGTGTTCATACTAAAGGCGCATGGAATGGCAGCACGGCAGCAGCGGGCATCCACAAAGACTCCTAACTGTGAATATGTCTTTGTGGTTAATGAGTTTGACACTTCCAAGTGCCCTGCTCTGGGTAACCAAGCCTACCAAGCGGACTCCTACCCAGCGTCACATAACGGACAAATGCCAAGGGTAGCACACGGGGCTAGAGGAAAGAATATCGACAACCTGTCATCGAAAATGCGTGACATGGAGTCACGGCTTTTTGATGAGATGGTGAAAAACCGAGAATTAAATTCAACCCTCTCGCGACACGAACACATGTTAAAACATGCGATAGATCTGCTCCATGCCTATAAGTCGAACTTCTCGAGTATATTCCGCACAATGATGTACATGGAGACAAAACTGAAACATCAACGCAGCATGAGCAGAAGTCTCAATCACAAACTGTCCAACGTCATTCTAGACGTGGTGGAGGTGAACAATGTGCTTACCAAGAAAGTTCCAACCGCAGACAGAACGGTCCAGGATAAAGCCATATCAGTGGAAAGTGTGGCAAGTGTCCGGTCCTGTCCAGGAATAACTGACCAGTCAAAAGTTTACAAAGGTAAGATACAACAACTAATAAGGATGTACTTACATAAATATTACCTTCATAAATTATATAATTACCTGTATCAAATTCACAATGTACATCTATAATTATGTGAAAAATTTCTGTCCTATGTTAATTAAACAAAATCACTTTTACTGATATTTTAAACAAATACTAAATAATGTTTTTAAAATAACCATGAAAATAGTCATTCATATTTGTGCCTAAAACCTCATTAATTTTACACACAAAAATATCAAGCATAATGAAATAATCAAACATAATGACTTAAAATGACAGATATTTTTTTCATTAGATATTATTTTCATACAGAAAATAGTAGCATTTCCATTAAACAATCATTAATGACAAAAACCTACATTGCATATTTTATTTAACTATTAAATAAACAAACTAAAAAACAAACAAATCAAAGCCTCAACTTTGCCCCTTGAGTTAACACCCCTGCCCCACCCAATTAACCATCAACCCTGAAGCCATTGTCTGGGTCTAGTTGAATAGCAACCCCACCATGGGGCCTCGTTGACAAGAAAGGCACAATGACATTGTTACACCTACACAAATGTGGTTCTAATATGTGTCTGTGTGTTACTATACACACAATGCAATGTACAAGTAATATACATAGATGTCGGCATCTCAGTCTGATGTGGCTAGGCAAAGAATTTCCTCTTATGTACAAGAAGGATTTGTTTAGGCAGGGGAATTTCCTGCAAACACAATGTCAAAAGATGGCAAATCCCCCTGATACACCCCTGTTTACGAACAAATGCTGTCGCCAACTCCTGTCGTAATGGGGATTGTAGACCATTCAGGGCAAAGACCCCTGTACGTGAGTCAAACCGTAGAGGCATCATAACCCACAGACAGAAAGCTGTATCAAGAATATGATAAAACTTTCACCACAAAAGACCATCTTGAGATACAAAGATCAAGCAAAAAAGATATCAATGTGAAAAGATTAGTGATAAGATGATAATCCCATGGTCTAAAACCCCCTGTACAACACACAGAACCCATTTACAAACGTAACCCAAAGAAATTATCATGAATCATTCTAGCCTTTTTATATGAATATATTTTCAGCCTGTTAGTTCAAAAGAAATAGGTGAACACCTGATAATGAATCACCTGTTTGTTTCCTCCATAAATACACCATTACGCCATTATGTTGTCGGAAGGTACTCAACTCGGAGATACTGTATTACCATCGTTGACAGGTCTAGTTCTATCTATACACAAGTATGGAACATATACTCCATCAGAAATGTAATACTGATTGGAATAACACATGCCCCTATGTCCAGCTGTACAAATAGCCACTGGAACTGTTAATACATGCTGGACAAACGAGGTGGTGTCATAACCATACGATTTATTACCCAGAACTAATTGCTACAATGTTTTGTAATATTTTACCAGCAACCATTTAACCAGGCTAAAGAACACTGTGATAATCATTTGAAATTTTCTTTAAAACAAACTGAAGCCAGTTTTAAAGAAAACCATAAATTTATATGTTTTCTAAGAGCTTTCTCTCGTCACTATATGGCTGAAATATTGCCGAGGTGAGGTTAAATTCTAACTCACTCACTCACTCTAAGAGCTTTCTAAAATACAGCCAACTGAACACGAAGTCTCAGTAATAGAAATTCAGCATGATGGTTCAGCAGTCACGGTCACAACAGTGAAGCTAAAAGTTAACCTTCAGGAGTCCATGGATGCAAATACCATAGCAACAAGCCTTAAACATGCTTGGAATCCTCATATACTTAAAACACTAAGGAAATATATGTTCTATGGATGGTCAACTTCTTCATTGCAATGAGTGTGACGTTTCGGTGTGCTTGCTTGATAACAGTGTTAGTACCTACACCGAAACGTCGCACTCATTGCAATAAAGAAGTTGACTGTCCATAGAACTTAGTTTTCCTTCATCTTCACAACTTCTAAAATGCCTCTCAAAGAACTTTAAACACTAATTTTAATCATTACATCCGCACTGACTTTTTTACAATAATTTAAAAGTGTCAGTAAAACTGTTTAAACCCATTAGGTAGGTGTACCTTTTGATTTCTCAGTCCGGGATTATCAATTGTCACCTGCAGGCTCTCCTGTACCCACACGTTGATCCCATGTTTAATCTTCCTAGTGCAGTGGAGTAGGTCAGTCCCCCACAAGCTGCCATATATAGACACAACAGCAAACAATCCTGCATGTGGATGTACACTAACATGTTCTACATTGTACAACTCGTCATTAAGTAACATCATTATCACACCACGGCAGCCTGGAGACAAACCAATCCATCACTCTCCTGACAAGGGAGGAAGGATAAATAAATATTGAAACTGATCATAGACAACACAGCCCAGGCAGCAGAGGAGGTAAATGTTATGGTGTTACAGTAATAAAGTTCAGAATGGTGAAAATAGCTACCGTAGTCGTTCTAGTAAAACAATTACAAAAATTATTAGACTGAAACGTCCAGGAAGTATAGTAATCTTAATTAGAAATAGTTTGAAAAATATATTTTTTTACAAAACAATTTCAAATTGAGCCAGAAACAATCCTAAAGTTCCAGGCCGAGGCAATCTAGACTTGCCCAATCATTCTAGACTTGAGATGATTCCCTTTTCATCTATATACTCTTACATTTGAAAGATAACCAGTGTTGATAGTCATGTTTTAGTATGAGCCATGAAATTAAAGGTGTTTGCCTCTAATTTTGGATGATATTTTTATCATAAGTTTGGTCAAGGAAAGAAAATAATTTATCAGAAAAGCTTGGTTTGTTTGGTCCTTAAAGCTGCACCCACAATATTCCAGCTATATGGTGGCAGTCTGTAAATAATCAAGTCTGGACCAGACAATCCAGTGAACAACAGCATGAGCATCAATCTACCCACATTACTGTGCTCCTAAACTTGTACCAATTTGTTGAAGGGTAGAAGACCCCTTTGTGATCAGAATAGGTCTCCAACAACATATGCTGGTTGCAAGCCATAGAGTAGTCTGTCATACAGACCCTGAAACAAACATATGCAAGAAGACCCATGCAAGTCTAGATTATGTGGCAAGTCTAGAGTCCAATGAAAATGAAGAAAGCCTCAGGGCTCCTTTTCATTATATATATTTTTTAATTATGAACTGTTTTTATTTCTGTAAAATATGTTCCTTTCAGAGACTAGTTGTTAGTCTAGCAATAGCCCTAATGGATCTGGTGCTCAGAAACAGTAATCTTGTTGATTGTATGTCATCGTTGCCTGGCAACATGGACTCTTGCTCATAATATCAATCACTAGACCGGTCCAGATGTGATTTATTCAGCTGTAATATTGTAGATCATCATGTTACAAAAATCAAAAGAAATAATAAGTGCTCGAAACCCTGGAATCTAACTTTCAAATAATATAGAAAGTGTTCTCCAAAAGACACTTAACCCCATGAACTAGTTGATGCTAATATCCACTGTGTAGCCTTGTGAAGGACTGGGACAGCGAGTGTACAGACGAGGCTTACAGACGGGAGTGTCGATGCTGAGCCGCCAGCTGCGTGTCAGGTGGGGTGTCTGGCCGTACCGCCACGTGTTGCCGGCATCAGGGACAGCGTGCACTTCTCCCTCATCCAGATGTAATCATCTCAATACAGGCCACGCCAGCATCGCTGACAATAATTCAGTTTGTTTGAATAAACACGGAAGGAAATAGCATTAGATGAAATCATTATCTCTGAAATATGTTATGAATGTACAGCTGTTGCTGACAAATGTGCAACATTTCTACAGACAGGCCGACTCAGTGCTAGCAACATCACAACCCGTGATTCCAGGGGTGAAATGCTGATTAAATGGAGTATTAATGATTAAGAGAACTGCTGACCTAGCAAATTTGTTTTGAGATTTCTCACTTAGCAGTTTTCATCTCCCTAACTAGCCACCAGCTTTGATCCATTCCTCCTCTCAGTATGCTTACACTTTCTGTTGTTCTCCTTTCCTTCCCCTTCCTTATACCCTCACTCACTCTTTTTCTCCTTCAGACTTTCAATTAAAGGTGTATATTCTATAAATAAATATCATTTTAACAAAACAAGTCATTCCATTGAAGGAACCGCAATGGGAGATTAAGAACCTGAACCTGAGGAAAATCTAGACTTGCTTCATGTAGAGCTTTGCCATTGCAGAATGGAAGGGAAAATGATGCTTTCAGGAATGTGAGACCGACTAATTCATGTGTGTTTGGCTACTTGAACTAATCCAAAATTATGCTGTTTTCCTTGTGCTAGTCCACTGAGATAACATGCCACACTTTAGTCTGTCTCACAGTCCCTAAACCACATTATTTTCCCTACTGCCTAGCCCTCCCTGCAATGTTAAATATCTAAATGAAGCAAGTCTATATATTCCCTCAGGCTCTGAATTTCCCATGTTACTGGGGGTCCTTTTCAATTTTAACATTACTATCAGAATTATATATATACAAAGACTAAGCAGAAGTCTAGCCACACTTTAACTCGGACATATTGTGTTCACTCCAAGTCTACCAGCCCTTGTTCCATCCCTTAATGCAGAGCCACTTAGGCTGCTCACAGACTGATGCCTTCAGATTAGGCAAGTTAAATTGCTTATTTCATGTAGAAGCCAGTTGTTTTGCTAATCACCTCCAAATCTCTGTCAGAACTTGACTATGATCCATCCTTAACACATTGTCTACTGCAATCAACATACTTGAAGTGTTCTCCCTCACAAATCATCACACAGATCCCCAAGGCTTCAGTAACAAACAACATCAGGAAATCTTCCACTTCAACAAACTTATGACATGTTAACATGAAAACATTCTTATCAACCATTTTCGAAATGAAAACAGCCCTGGATGCACACAACTGATAAGGATAATATTGAGTGAAGAGGAATGTCATACTATAATTCTGTTTCTGTCGAAAATGTCACTCAGTTGTCTTGTACAAGATGCCTGTAGACCACAGGCGTATATTATACAGAGAATAGGATAGGATAGCATGGTGTTTCAGGATTCCAATCGTGTACAATATGGCACTGATTACAATGCTACACTGACACTTTGTGGGGAAAACTGTCATTTATAAGTGGCAGGTTTTTCAAAGGTCTGTATTTTAATGAATGTTTATCAAAAACTGATGGTCATGTTCAATCTCATGAGATTACCATAGACTTGAGAGTCTATCTGTCTAGTGACACTTGTTTCTGGTTTAGACTGGGATAGTGCTACACTGATCATGAATCATACAAATGGCATGTCACAGTACGAGAGTGAGCTGAACACTTTGAAGTACGGGTCTATGTTATCATGGTGTGGCAGCTTAATGTGGAGAAAAGACAAAGTAATCCCACTATTGAAGTGGTACAATGATAGGTTAAGATTTATAATCAGGCCAAATCTGGGATTTAAACTCATGATCACTGGATTCTGGCACATCTAAGGGAGACAACTCAAAATGTGCCATTGCACAACTCAGCCTCATGTGTCCTCTGGTACATCACAAAGAAACAGAAATGCCAGAAGAAGGAACCAACTCATTTAATAACAATATTGGGGTAATGGATACAACAGGAAACTATTTTCCATTAAACTAAAGACACCTTAAAAATGAATGAAACTCGGCCAACTGACAGTCCTAGCAACTTTTATTCAAGTCCCACACATAACATTTTCTCCTTCTTCAAATCATTTTATTTTAACCAATTTATCAGAGGTGGCTGTTGCAACGGCATAGGGAAAATGGCCTCGTTTAACCTTTGGTATTAATTATGTTACATCTGGACCTAGGCAAAAAGTGAATGCTAGGCCACAGACACAGTCCAACACTCACTCGCTAATTGTGATAGAAACAAACAATTAATTTTAAATTGAAAAGGAGGCCCAGTGAGAAGGGGGAACCAGAGCGTGAGGAAATCTAGACTTGCTTCATTTAGAGTTTTGGCATTGAAGAAAGGGCTGGGCAGCAGGGAATATATTGCAGTTCCGGGGCTGTAAGACAGAGTAAGTCTCCCTTTCACCACCAGTTTGATTCTGACTACAGAAACTACCAGTTTCTTGGACTACATGTGCAAGAAAAATTACATCCATAACCCGCATTCCTGTATAGCAGTGTAGTGGACACAAGCAGCCCAGGGCTAGCACTTTGCAAGCCTGAGATACCTATCAGAGTACAGTTCAGCTCTTGTACGCATCAGACAGTCAATATCGCTATTCTAACTGGAGCCACTAGCATGTTAATTACAACAATTACAGTGTTCAAGCACTTATCCAGGCGTAATGCTCTTGACATACATCATGTCCGTCCCATGTGCACCCAAAACACTGCTTGGTGGACCTTGAGACAACAGTTGGGAAACCATTCCATAATAGACTCCAGTCACTGGAAACTATTTCCGGCTTCAAACAAAGAATGAGTGAGTGAGTTTATGCCACTTTAAACAGTACTCCAGTTATATCACGGCATATCAGCTTAATGTGGGAAGAAAGCCCGAAATAATATGAGTCTCTGATATTTACCACCCTATGAGCTTGGATGCTGGAAGACAGAATCATGACTCCAACCCATGTCCATAGGTTCCTGGTATTCTCAAATGACAAATCACTGCACAGCAGTACCTGACCACTCGGCCCCTTCCCATTCCCCCTCCTCAGTCGTTGGTCAACTTATTATTTTTCTTTCTTGTGTGAATAAAACAGGAGAGCTAATATCATGAGCTGAATAAAATTGGAAAGTGAGTGAGCGAGTGAGTTTGGTTTGACGCCGCTTTTAGCAATATTCCAGCAATATCACGGCGGGGGACACCAGAAATGGGCTTCACACATTGTACCCATGTGGGGAATCGAACCCGGGTCTTCGGCGTGGCGAGTGAACGCTTTAACCACTAGGCTACCCACGCCCCAAAATTGGAAAGACACCCTATAGTGAGCTCCTGAAGCATAAGATTTGTCCAAGGCCAGCTATATTCAGGAAGGATGAGTGACAGATCCTTGTGGACTACCACTTGAACTGACCATTTGTCCACACTTATACAATATACATTTATTTCTAATAATGAGCATCTTATATATTTTATATTTATGTCTTATATATCTGTTCTTGCATTGTCATCTTATTTTTACCCATACACATGGCCAAAATAAGGTAATTCAATTTTATCAATTTCTTTTCAAACATTTAAAAAGACTAAGCTAACATTCTAGACCTCTGTGCAAATTAATGGGGGAATGGTTACAGCATTCAGTTGTCACACCTTAGGTTCAAGTTCGATTCCCCATGTGGGTATTTATGCTTGAATCCCATTGCTGGGGTAAAACCTCGCACTCACTCATCTACCCACTCACAAATGAACAAACAAACGAATGAATAAACAAACGAATGAACGAACGAACGAGTCCTAATGCTGATTGTGCCAGAACTCCCTCGCACAGTTTCTGAAAGAGCACTAAATCTGTGCCTCACAATCCATCCAGTGATGAGCAAGGATGTTGCTGTCCGCTTGCATTCTTTATCAAGAATGTTTTTGTTTGTTTATCAGGCAGCTTCCTGGTGGCGAAATCTTAAAGTGCATTCACAATTTGGGATAAACTTTCATTTGTGCTATCTTCTTAAACATGTTGCAAAAAGAACATTTAAAGCATGCCAAATCTATTTTGACGTAAATGTATCCACATGTTCTGTTGTATAAACACAGCATTTCAATTAAGATAATGAAAATATGTAGAAGTTGCATTATTATGCTGTAGATCTGCTTCCCTGCCCAGTGGAGGAGGTGCTAGCTTGACATGTCACATGTAGAAGTCATATTACACTGCCGAGTGGGTGAGTGAGTGAGTGAGCACAGAGTGTAGGTCCTGCAGTGATAAAACAGAGATATCCACCACACAGTGTAGGTCCTGCAGTGATATAACAGAGATACCCACCACACAGTGTAGGTCCTGCAGTGATATAACAGAGATACCCACCACACAGTGTAGGTCCTGCAGTGATATAACAGAGATACCCACCACACAGTGTAGGTCCTGCAGTGATATAACAGAGATACCCACCACACAGTGTAGGTCCTGCAGTGATATAACAGAGATACCCACCACACAGTGTAGGTCCTGCAGTGATATAACAGAGATACCAGTGATATAACAGAGACCACACAGTGTAGGTCCTGCAGTGATATAACAGAGATACCACCACACAGTGTAGGTCCTGCAGTGATATAACAGAGATACCCACCACACAGTGTAGGTCCTGCAGTGATATAACAGAGATACCCACCACACAGTGTAGGTCCTGCAGTGATATAACAGAGATACCCACCCACAGTGTAGGTCCTGCAGTGTAGGTCCTGCAGTGATATAACAGAGATACCCACCACACAGTGTAGGTCCTGCAGTGACATAACAGAGATACCCACCACACAGTGTAGGTCCTGCAGTGATATAACAGAGATACCCAGAGTGATATAACAGAGATACCCACCACACAGTGTAGGTCCTGCAGTGATATAACAGAGATACCCACCACACAGTGTAGGTCCTGCAGTGATATAACAGAGATACCCACCACACAGTGTAGGTCCTGCAGTGATATAACAGAGATACCCACCACACAGTGTAGGTCCTGCAGTGATATAACAGAGATACCCACCACACAGTGTAGGTCCTGCAGTGATATAACAGAGATACCCACCACACAGTGTAGGTCCTGCAGTGATATAACAGAGATACCCACCACACAGTGTAGGTCCTGCAGTGATATAACAGAGATACCCACCACACAGTGTAGGTCCTGCAGTGACATAACAGAGATACCCACCACACAGTGTAGGTCCTGCAGTGATATAACAGAGATACCCACCACACAGTGTAGGTCCTGCAGTGATATAACAGAGATACCCACCACACAGTGTAGGTCCTGCAGTGATATAACAGAGATACCACCCACACAGTGTAGGTCCTGCAGTGATATAATACAGATACCCACCACACAATGTAGGTCCTGCTGTGATATAACAGAGATACCCACCACACAGTGTAGGTCCTACTGTGATATACATTTACATTTAATGTTCAGAACATCTGCTAAAATAAAAACTCATTCTGTTCCATCTGTAATTTAACCCATTTATCTTGGACGACATGTTCACGGCTTGGTTTCTGGCCAGCATCTATCTTGCTAGGAGAATGCACTGCTGATGATAATGCTCACACATGTCTCAGATAATACCATCCATTATCATGTGTGGAATAGTTTACATGTTCACACTTACACACGAACACCTGGTGTCATCATTGATATTGCAGAGATCCATTCATCCAATTACCACTGCTATTTTGCCCTTCAACACCCAAAGGAATCTGTTTCAGCATATAATCAAGACTGATTATTCTACAACTGCCTTTCATATTTACTTGTCTTATCACAAGTGGCACAACAAGACAAAAGGGTAGACATTTAAACCTTTAAGGAAGTTATTTAGATAGGAGGTATTCATACAAATATTTATCAAAAACATATGACTATCAATATGAGACACGTTAGAACATTTCTTTCAATTTGCTCATATCATACACGGAAACAGAACACATTCTTGGCCATCTTGGTTGAGAAGAGACTGATTTGCTTCTACTCAGAACATTCTCTGAATGCAGCCTTCTGTCGAGAAAAACTGCCTTTAACTGTTGGCACATGGTACAAACTTGATACCAAAAGAAGCTGCTCCATTCTTTAGCATCTGAACACAACATCACATCTATCGAAGTTAACAACTGCGCAAAAAGAACAAATAAATTCAGCTCTGTCAAGGCAAGAATCTAAATGCTGAAAACTGAGACATTTGGAGAATTCATTTTGTGGAAAACACTGCCAAATGACTTGTCCTGACTTAATCTCAGGTTGTGCAAATATTATCTCGGCATCTTAACGGTAGCACATGTAAAGCTTGAAAGATATATACTGGTGTTCGTTTCACTAGAACAGATTATTGTTAAACAAGCACACTTCCTCAGAAAGAGATAAACTACAAAGAAACAATTTGAAATATATTCAAATTTTGGTCAGACAGTAACCCAGTGTTAAAATGAACTCTGGACTACTAGTTTTAGTTCCTTTTAACCAAAGTTCATTTTACCTATTTCGACTAAACTATGCAGAAAGGGGTCAGGACCAAGAAAGCAGTCTCTCATATATGTCAGTTTATTTTAAGGACACAAATATCTGAGCCATCAATTAAAAGGACTTAACAGGGTAAGTGAGTTAGTGAGTGTGAGTGAGTGAGTGAGTGAGTTTAGTTTTACGCCACTTTTAGTAATATTCCATCAATATCCTTGCTGGGGACACCAGAAATGGGCTTCACACATTGTACCCATGTGGGGAATCGAACCATGGTCTTATTGTTGTTATATCTACCAGTTTGTTACCTCAGTTTTCTGTAATCCCAGGCCCATCAAAACACAGGTCCCTGTACACGCAGCTACACAATAACTACACACATTTGTGACCACTTATACAGTCAATATTCACATCTCCTATATATAAAAATAAAAGAATCCAAATTCCATCCATCTTGAATCCTTCAAAGACCCTGAAATCAACACTCATATTGTACACATCAAACGCTGATATCAAACTGACAAAAAACAAAAACAATAACAAACAATGACATGCTTCATAAGCCCAAACTTCACGATCACTACAAAAGAATATATCCTGGAAATGCTAATGCACTTCTAAACAAGACCCTACCCTTCCACTGCTGAGTAAAACGAAATGTATTCACTAATCCCCCGCCCCACCTTGAAGAATTGATGCCACCTTGGGTGTCGAACATTGCCCTCGGCAGTATCTACAGCAACTGCATGTACAACAACCTGTTGACTCATCCACGACGACAGGAATGCCATTGTGCTTCCTCTACGATTTCCTTTTACTTACACAATGAGCTGAATTACATATACATGTCATCTGGTGTGCCTTGCCGTCATACCAAGCATTCACCATCATACCGTGCATTCACTGGCTGATTGCTGCTGTTTGTCATAATATCATAAGAAATCAGACTGATTAGCCCTATAAGTAAGCTTCTATCATATGGCTTGACTTGGTGTCATTCCACTGACTTACAACCCACTTATTGTTTGTTTAAACAATACTGGTGAAATTTCCACTGATCAACTAAACCCACGCTTATGTCATGTGAGTTGATTTGTTCCAGCCCTGGCTGGGCAGTGTTTCTTGGAACAATAACGCCAAAAAATATATCAATCATTTCAAGAATTGCTGAACCAGTCTTTTCAGGCTTAAGCTGTAAACATGTAAAGGTGTTTTCGACTTGGTCAATTTTTTGGCTTCCCTAAATAACATTGTACTTTGGCCAAGTGTTTGGAAAATACATGCTTGCCTGCAAAAAATTGGTCTACATTTGGTGTTAATTCAGTATTTCATCATCGGGTTGAGTTTAGGGTCATTATACTGGATTTGAACCTGCTAATGTTGTATGTTAAGATGATGATCAATCTGTCATAAAACTTACTGATAAGTATCAATGACTTCATAATTTCAAAATAAATTTTTCACAGCAATGGTACACAAAACACATCAATTCAATCACTTATTGATTATATCTATCCATATTTTTAGCATTTCCTTTACAAAATATTTATTGAAATACTGATCATGTATGCCAATCGGCTATTCCAACTGGCCTTCTTCGGAACTTTGTGTACTGCCCATAGCCACCAAGAAAGTCATTTGGCGCCCCATCAATTCTTATAATATGGTCCCCCTGCACCGTGAACTCGTTGCATTATTTTATAGCATTGTGTGGTATTTAGCCTAGACAAGTTTATTTACAGATTGCCATCATTTACTTGGAATATTGCTGAGTGAACAACAAACAATAAGAGAAATGAAAAGTTGGCACGGAGACTGATAATAAGTGATTGAACAGAGATTTACTCTCCTCTATTCACATAATATCACAGAGGGGATACCAGAGTGAGTAAGTTGAATTTTACACCGCTTTTAGCAATATTCCAGCAATATCACGGCAAGGGGACACCAGACACGAGCTTCACACATTGTACCCATGTGGGGAATCGAACCCGGTGTAACAGGCCAAACTTTCCCCCTGGCCAAACCTTCCCTGGGGATACTTTAGCCTAGCCCAAACTTTCTCCGGGGTAAGAATATCCTAGGACAAAACCTTCACGGGGAAAGTTTGGCCTAGGCCAGATTCTCCCGGGGAAAGTTTAGACCAGGGAAGAAATGGCCTGCTACACCGGGTCTTTGCTGTGATGAGCAAACGCTTTAACCACTAGGCTACTCCACCGCCCAGGGGGATACCAGAAATCAGCTTCACACATTGTACCTTACATTGAATCAAACCTATTCCGTTAGTGTTACAAGCAAAGCTTTATTCACATGCCTATTGCAATAGGTAATAGGTTTGCCTGAAGCAAAGAAATGCACATATACCTCACTCTTGCAGTTGGAAAGAAGTATTAACTTATATAAACTCCAACTACAGTCCATCAGGAATCATTATAGTGACATCTGCGTGGATCCTTAAGCCCATCCTCCATCAGCACCATGCCGCTATCAGCAACACCTGCCCAGGTAACAAGCAAACAAGAATGGCAATTTTCTGATACAAACACTCCACAAACACCACCCCATGTTTCCAAACACTAGCAGACTAACACAAATCTAAATATACGAAGGTTCTCGACTCGGGTTACTGAATGATCCAAGGATTCCCATCATCATGCCATAAAAAAACCAGCAACTTCTTCAGCAAATAAACCTGCGTGAAAGACAGGTGAAAACGCAGAACACTTCTGACAGGTCTGCTTTGCTAATTACAGGTGTCTTTGGCCTTAATCCTCATCAGTTGGGTAGTGTGACACAGACGTACCAGGAAAGGTTAAACACTGTACAACACCAGCATTAATTAACATCCCAGGAAGATAAATAGTAATAGTAGACATCTTTATAGAAAAGGTATATATTACTGGTTACTGGAGTAGTGACATGTATCTGTCAGCTGTGGTCCTTGCAGGAACCTTCTCTCCTCTATCTTTAATAATGTTTAGCAAATTCTCCATTGACCCGTTGGTGTTGTTGAAGACTTCTTCCATCGTGACGTTAGTAATTGTCCTTGTATCAGCTAGTTTTGGGCACCTCAGAATGATGAGGGCAATTGTTTCATCTTCTTCTTCGCAGAGCTTGCAGATTGGATTATCTGCTACCTTGAATCTATGCAGGAATTGCAGGCCAGGGAAGTGGTTCAGCTTTAGTGAGTGAGTTTAGTTTTACGCCGAACTCAGCAATATTCCAGCTATATGGCGGCAGTCTGTAAATAATCAAGTCTGGACCAGACAATCCAGTGATCAACAGCATGAGCATCGATCTACGCAATTGGGAACCGATGAAATGTGTCAACCAAGTCAGCGAGCCTGACCACCCGATCCTGTTAGTCACCTCTTACGACAAGCATGGTTACTGAAGATCAATTCTAACCCAGACCTTCACGGGTGGGTTCAGCTTTAGCCGTTCTATTGTCACCTGGTGTTCTCTGAAGATTCTTATATCTGAACTTGTTTGGTGAAGGTTGGTTTGCCCAGTATTCTCTTCCTTTGTCTGAGGTAGTCCATCTTTCCATCCATTTCTTAGTGAGTTGTTATAGACTGAGATTCAAGAGTTTCCGCTTCAGTATTCTTTATAGTGAAGAGTTGAAGATGGTTCTTGCAATGTTCAACAGGTGAACGTTCTGACACTGCTCTCTCGGATGCAAATAGGTATGGGCAAGTAATTAATTGATTTCCTTTGAAATTTGAAAAGGACAATAAGCAAGCATTGTAGAAGGTTTGATTGAAGATTGAAAGTGTGTCATGTGAACCTTACATGAAAACTCCAGCATGTCTAGAAAATAATGTTTCACTTTATCAATGAAAGGAATTTTAGGACACTTACATCTTACACAAACAATCATGAATTAATTCAAACAAGCATTAATTTCATGATTTTCAGTACATCACCCTAATATACAAGAAATATATATATCAGTCTGAAAGTTATCATTCTAACGAACTGAAATACTTATTAAACATTACTGAAATTATTGTAATTCTGAAATATATCATAAATTTATCTAAAATACTATTTAAAGATACTTTCAGCCATGGTGTCCGCTAATGATTTTGTCGTGTCTCACTGTTTTTTCAACAACAAAACACAGTTCCACACTCTGAACACAAGTTCCATGATAAATCTACATGTCATGACTAAATGAAACAGCCAAGGCAACACCCAGGACATCTGCATCCGCCTCGCTATAGATTCATCAAAATCACATTTTTAAAAGCATGCCTGTCATAAAAAGTAGTGAAAGACAAAAATATGTCATCTGCCAACATTTAGGTCAGAAACAGAGTAATTATAGATGTACGCATTCCCTCTGGATTATGGTTGCCTTATTCCTGTGGATTCCAAAGACACATACAGAATGGAAATGAAAATTTTAACTAAGTCATAGCTATCCCTAGTGGTATGCTTAAAAGAGTTATGCAGTTATCTCCCTTAGATGTGACGTCACAACATAGTTGTTGAAAACATCTCATAATTTTTCTGTATGGACAACACAGAAGACGTGTTTACAAAGTGGAAGTGTTTTCAAAATTTTCTTCGAATTTTCAAAGAACTACAAGACTCCTGGCCCCGATTTCTCAAAACAAACTTAAGTCTGAGTTTTGACTTAAGTTAGAGTTCTTACTCAAATTTGAGAAAACGCATTTCCAAGAATGAACTGAAATCGATATTAAATTTATCCATGGTAGATAATTTGAGTTTGGTGAATAGAATACTGAAGTTGTTCGGGCTTTTTTATTTTAAAAATGCAGCTGAGTTAAAATTCAGCTGTTTCAAATAGTCAAACTCAGTTTGAAATTTGAGTAAAAACTTAACGAAATTTTCCAGTAGTGTCGCATTGGTTGATGTTTCTGACCATCGCATTCTATATTTTGTACATATTGCTTGCGGGTTTTTCTACTCTATTGAACTCTACTTTTCCCGCCAAAAATCATATGTCACAAGCACGTTTCTGCGTGTATCTGTAAAAAATTCTTGGCTGATGTGGATCCCTTTTAATTCTCTGTGCCTCATGCTTCACGGGTCCTCCCTGCTCTTTTTATAACAATGTTCATTGTGTCTATTACTTTCCATGTAGTCTGTGTTCCCCATGGCGATCGTCCCATGGCCACGGCTACTCAGTCTGTTGATCTGTCGGCATCCACGGGACAAACACAGACACAGCTGGCTATCCATCCAACCATCACCAGACGAGACCACGGGGTCGAGGTCTGTCGGACTGGTTCATACTGGCGTCGGGTATGGTTTCATGGCTTCTGACCTTCCCGTCCCACCACCCTCCTATGCTGGGGACCAAGGGGATCCCTCAGCCACGCAAATCTTCCAGCCACCGACCTACGAATGTCGAGGAGGCAATCGGTTTTTCCCCGCATGGTGGGCTTGTAGCTGCAAAAGCTCAACGGCAGTGGCAGTGGTTTGGGCACGCCCCTGGGGTCGTAAGCCGTACAACTCATACAACGCCGGCAAGAGCCATAGTCTAGAGTCTATATCCGTGATAGTCGGGATGCTTTATAGCCTGTACCCGGGAAGTCGAGTATCAACCATGGAGTGAGCGAGTTTAGTTTTCACGCCTCACTGAGCAATATTCCAGTTTATGGCAGCGGCCTGTAATTAATCAAGTCTGGACCAGACAATCCAGTGATCAACTTGAGCTTCGATCTACGCACGTAGTGAGGTGAGGTGAAATTGGGTTTAACATCGTCCTTGAGAATATTTCACTCATATGACGACGTGCATGCGTGTATGTGTATGTGCGGCTGCTTGTACTAGCCCAGACTTAAGCTGGTTTTATTATAGTGCTAGCCCAATGAGATACCATGCCGCAGTGAAGCATGAATACCCCACTCGGAGGATGCTTGCCCAATCCTCTTTGGACGTCATTTTTCAGGCAGTTTTCCGATGTCAATCACACTCAAGTGATTGTGTTAGACCATTCGGCAGCTATAGAACCATCTCACCTCTTGACTGGAGATAAGAATCTTCCAGAACAATTCAATGAGGAAATTGTTTCAACAATCTCTGGATATTTTCCATTGTTATGATATCGATCCTCCAATTTTTTATGTTGAGGGGAATTCAGATTCAGGGCTATCTCAACGATTTATTAGTGGATTTCTACTTTATCTTAGTGACGTTAAGACACTGAAACACAGTACTATGGTGGGCTACAGATCAGCAATCGCTTCTGTTTGAGATATACAAGGACTAGCAGTGGTTCTAACAGCTTGCTCTACAAGCCGATTAGATCATTCCAGTTAAGATTTTTTTCTTCAGCTCCTAGTCCTACAATCTCCCCAAGATGGCTTTGTCTAATTCTGTAGTCTCTCTAGAAGTCTTCCAAACCTATGCAGGAAATTTCATTGCCATTTCTTCTCCTTAAAAGGTGGGTTTTCTACTTGTCATTGCTACAGCTTCCAGTTCCAGAATATCAGAATTTTTTGCCATAGACTTTAGTCAGTCACCTTTACAGGAGGATATAGCTGGCTGTCATGTAGAACTTTACCAGCTTTTTCTTGCCAAGAATCAGGCTTCTGCTAGCGGTCTCTCGGCCACAGAGTATACCAGATACAAGTATTCCCTACCTCTACCTCTAGATCAGACAGAACTAGACTCCTATGACCTGTTCGAGCTCTGAGATGGTATATCCAGCATACTCTCAACATCAGACGTCGTTGCCGCTGTCGTTTTATCTCATGCAAGACAATTGCTGATTTGGAGATCTTGATTAAATATTATATCGTCGCAGATATATCCAAACTCAGCAGTGGTTCACTATTTTGGACTGTGAGGGAGGAAACAGGTTAACAGTAAACGGAAGGATGAGGATCTTTGAAGAACCTTATCTACTAATATTTATCATCAGTAAGTGGAATTGTTATATCCGCTGCAGTTTATTACTCCAGTTAAGTAAGTAATCTGTGAGAAGACTTGAAATCATTTACCGGAAGTGTCGTCATCAAACAGGAAGTGACATCACAGTCTTCTCCAAACACCAGATATTTCTCCCTCACAAGCATGATCCTTCCCTTTAAGTAACTGAATACTGGAATATCCAGGGAATGATCTAGGTAATCCATATATATTACATTTCATCACCTAAGTCATAGTCATCCTAATTGTTATGTCATAGACTATAACGGGATAATTAGTGGTATTGCTGTATTCATCATCTGCATAAACCCCTTCTTCCTTATGTGTGATTCTGGCAACCATAATCCAGAGGGAATGTTTTCGTCTATAATTAGGAACAATTACATGTATTGTTAGTAATTATTAGTAAACTTTCCTCTGGATTATGGGATCTACTGCCCACCCTACCTCCCCACGAGATGCAGAAGATGTCAGTTTTCTTTAGAAAAATCATGAGAGGTTTTCAACAACTACGTTGTGACGTCACAGCTAAGGGAAATAACTGCATAACTCTTTTAAGCATACCACTAGGGATAGCTATGACTTAGTTAAAATTTTCGTTTCCATTCTGTATGTATCTGTGGAATCCACAGGAATAAGGCAACCATAATCCAGAGGTAAGTTTACTAATAATTACTAACAATACATGTAATTGTTCCTGATGCTTAGTCTCTGAAGAGAACTAACTTTGATGGACACAAATGACTCAAGGAGCCACAGTGGGATGGGAGATTCAGAACCTGAAAATCTAGACTTGCTTCATTTAGGACTGGGTGAAACGGATATATAACGGATATATATATGATATGGGTCACATGGTCAGCAGTGGCTGAGCGGGTTAGGCATCTGAATTTGTGTGCTGGCGATTAGGTACTTCACTCTAAGGGTGTTGGTTCAAATCCCGGATATGACTCAACCCAACAAAAGTACTAGAATCTGTACTTTACTGAGAAAGATTAATCCCAAATATAACATATGTTCACTCACTCTTATCTTCAAATCATAAAATGATAACTGAACTGATTCAGTTTTGAGATAGCAATAAGTCCAAAAGTCTATGCAAACACCAACCTTAACTTGTGTTCTTTTAATCAAACATTTTCCCCTTTGTTCATATCTACAAAAGCCATATATTTGTACAGAATTGTACGCAATTTCTACACGTAGTCAGGTATCCCAGTTAGCTAATCATCTCTATTTCCACAACATACTTCCAGATTCCTGTCTGAAATTGCATGTTTGTACAATGGCGATCATAAGTAAAAATATTGCAATGAGGCACTTATAGCCTCCAACATTTTATATTAAGGCTTCATTTGCAGTGTTTACAATACAGACTGGCTTATTTTCACACAACACCAAAACCCAGACATGTTGCCTCTTGGAAAATTGTTTGTTCAAAAGCTTTTTGTTTGCCTTCACTAATAAAAATACTCTCCAAATGAGGCCATTATGTAAATGATAAGCAATATCTTCTCCCAAACAGGTCTTATGTTTAGATATCTCTTGTAATTGGTTACATCTGATTCCTTCTAACCTTTGTCACATATAATTCCTCTCTATCTTAGTTTCCCTACTCAAGCTGCCTAGTGGTTAAAGCTTTTGCTCGACATGCTGAGAACCTGGGCTTGATTCCCCACATGTGTACAATGTATGAAGCCCATTTCTGGTGTCCCCCTTGCAATATTTCTGGATATTTGCTAAAAACGGCATATTTAAACTCAACTCAACTCAACTCACTCACTCACCCACCGGGTCCAGGTTAGAATTGGTCCTCAGCAACCCATGTTTGCCATAGACTTTAGTCAGTCACCTTTACAGGAGGATATAGCTGGCTGTCATGTAGAACTTTACCAGCTTTTTCTTGCCAAGAATCAGGCTTCTGCTAGCGGTCTCTCGGCCACAGAGTATACCAGATACAAGTATTCCCTACCTCTACCTCTAGATCAGACAGAACTAGACTCCTATGACCTGTTCGAGCTCTGAGATGGTATATCCAGCATACTCTCAACATCAGACGTCGTTGCCGCTGTCGTTTTATCTCATGCAAGACAATTGCTGATTTGGAGATCTTGATTAAATATTATATCGTCACGCAGATATATCCAAACTCAGCAGTGGTTCACTATTTTGGACTGTGAGGGAGGAAACAGGTTAACAGTAAACGGAAGGATGAGGATCTTTGAAGAACCTTATCTACTAATATTTATCATCAGTAAGTGGAATTGTTATATCCGCTGCAGTTTATTACTCCAGTTAAGTAAGTAATCTGTGAGAAGACTTGAAATCATTTACACCGGAAGTGTCGGTCATCAAACAGGAAGTGACATCACAGTCTTCTCCAAACACCAGATATTTCTCCCTCACAAGCATGATCCTTCCCTTTAAGTAACTGAATACTGGAATATCCAGGGAATGATCTAGGTAATCCATATATATTACATTTCATCACCTAAGTCATAGTCATCCTAATTGTTATGTCATAGACTATAACGGGATAATTAGTGGTATTGCTGTATTCATCATCTGCATAAACCCCTTCTTCCTTATGTGTGATTCTGGCAACCATAATCCAGAGGGAATGTTTTCGTCTATAATTAGGAACAATTACATGTATTGTTAGTAATTATTAGTAAACTTTCCTCTGGATTATGGGATCTACTGCCCTACCTCCCCACGAGATGCAGAAGATGTCAGTTTCTTTAGAAAAATCATGAGAGGTTTTTCAACAACTACGTTGTGACGCCACAGCTAAGGGAAATAACTGCATAACTCTTTTAAGCATACCACTAGGGATAGCTATGACTTAGTTAAAATTTTCGTTTCCATTCTGTATGTATCTGTGGAATCCACAGGAATAAGGCAACCATAATCCAGAGGTAAGTTTACTAATAATTACTAACAATACATGTAATTGTTCCTGATGCTTAGTCTCTGAAGAGAACTAACTTTGATGGACACAAATGACTCAAGGAGCCACAGTGGGATGGGAGATTCAGAACC
This sequence comes from Haliotis rubra, assembly GCF_003918875.1. NCBI lineage: Eukaryota > Metazoa > Mollusca > Gastropoda > Lepetellida > Haliotidae > Haliotis > Haliotis rubra. Next base: position 1,666,496 of record NW_025764926.1, on the reverse strand, counting down.
TGAAAATCTAGACTTGCTTCATTTAGGACTGGGTGAAACGGATATATAACGGATATATATATGATATGGTCACATGGTCAGCAGTGGCTGAGCGGGTTAGGCATCTGAATTTGTGTGCTGGCGATTAGGTACTTCACTCTAAGGGTGTTGGTTCAAATCCCGGATATGACTCAACCCAACAAAAGTACTAGAATCTGTACTTTACTGAGAAAGATTAATCCCAAATATAACATATGTTCACTCACTCTTATCTTCAAATCATAAAATGATAACTGAACTGATTCAGTTTTGAGATAGCAATAAGTCCAAAAGTCTATGCAAACACCAACCTTAACTTGTGTTCTTTTAATCAAACATTTTCCCCTTTGTTCATATCTACAAAAGCCATATATTTGTACAGAATTGTACGCAATTTCTACACGTAGTCAGGTATCCCAGTTAGCTAATCATCTCTATTTCCACAACATACTTCCAGATTCCTGTCTGAAATTGCATGTTTGTACAATGACGATCATAAGTAAATATTGCAATGAGGCACTTATAGCCTCCAACATTTTATATTAAGGCTTCATTTGCAGTGTTTACAATACAGACTGGCTTATTTTCACACAACACCAAAACCCAGACATGTTGCCTCTTGGAAAATTGTTTGTTCAAAAGCTTTTTGTTTGCCTTCACTAATAAAAATACTCTCCAAATGAGGCCATTATGTAAATGATAAGCAATATCTTCTCCCAAACAGGTCTTATGTTTAGATATCTCTTGTAATTGGTTACATCTGATTCCTTCTAACCTTTGTCACATATAATTCCTCTCTATCTTAGTTTCCCTACTCAAGCTGCCTAGTGGTTAAAGCTTTTGCTCGACATGCTGAGAACCTGGGCTTGATTCCCCACATGTGTACAATGTATGAAGCCCATTTCTGGTGTCCCCCTTGCAATATTTCTGGATATTTGCTAAAAACGGCATATTTAAACTCAACTCAACTCAACTCAACTCAACTCACTGACTCACCCACCTGGTCCAGGTTAGAATTGGTCCTCAGCAACCCATGTTTGTCATAAGAGGCGAGTAATGATATCGGGTGGTCAGGCTCGCTGACTTGGTTGACACATGTCATCATATCCCAATTGCATAGATCGATGCTCATGCTGTTGATTGCTGAATTGTCTGGTCCAGACTCGATTATTTACATGGCCTGACGAATATCTAAACACTTCAGACATGTACTTAGTTTCTGGAAGGGGAAATTATGCCACATATCTCAAGTTGTTTCCAAGTGAACACCCTTATTACACATTCAAGACAACGGGCAAGTATAAATAAAGGAAATGTTCCTAGATAAATTGCTTCCATCACATTAAATCTTATGTTTTTAAAAAATTATTTCTATTGATCTCTCTGGAATTTCAATTCACATAAACAACACATTTATCCTTCCAACTGATCACATATTTCAGCTTTTGAATTTAAAACTTTAGAAAGTTTGGCCTTTAAAAAATTTAAACTGAACCAAACAAAACTAATTATGTAATAATCACTTTGAATATCACCACAATCCCCCCAACCAATTAACACTGAAGATGTCCACTCTCCTATGAAAACTGTTTTTTATACACCACTTCACAAAACTTTTTGTCCAAGCACCTGCTCTAAAGATTATAGCGTCTAAAAGCAATTTTTCAAAGCCCTCTATACAGAAGGACTCCAATTTGCTCCACAACATGCAGCAAATCAACACTGAAATGTACTCGTTTCACTTTACGAATTGTGTGTAAATTTGAAGCCGACAGCAAAACTGAGTTAATCACCTGCTACACATTCTAGGTCAACTAGTTTTAAATAGGTTTATTTCAAGTTTGTATAATGTAATTCAGAAGTTTTCTCTAACCCTCCAGAGAATCATCTTGGAACAGTAATAAGGCAATTTTCAACAATTAACAAGCATTGCCACTGGAAATAGAGTCACAAAGACCAAAAATAAGTAATAACTCTGACTGCATTTAGACCCCAAAGAATTTATTATTTATGCTTCATCCTTTCATGTTTTTTGGCCAAATTGTGAGGCTGGAGGATTCAATTTTGCATAAATACCAGCTGTTCAAGGCATTTCTTTTCATTGGCGACGTTCATCTTACTAGCATTTTCACAACCCTGCTGAATGCTGAGTAAGGGGAATTTGTTTAACTATTACAGCCATATTGTGGTTGTCCATTAGTAACCAAGCCTGGACCAAGCAAACCAGTGATTGAAAACATGAGCAACAATAATCTATGTCATCAGATCATCATCTGACCTTCAGGCCGACCAGTGCTACAACCTATTTGTTCTCTTACAACAACCAGGGCAGAGGGTAGCACAGTGGATAAAGCGTTCGCTCTTCACGCCGAAGACCCAGGTTCCATTCCACACATGGGTTCAATGTGTGAAGCCCATTTCTGGTGTCCCCTGTCATGATATTGCTGGAATATTGCTAAAAGCGGCGTCAAACTCCCTCACTCACTCTTTCAGGTAGCTGAGTGGGTTAGGCGGCTGACTTTGTGTGCTGGCGATTGGGTGCCTGACTCTGAGGGTGTGAGTTCGAATCCCGGATGGGGCTCAACTCAAAAAGTACTAGAATTTGTACTTTACTAAGAAAGTGTAATCCCAAATATAACACATGTTACATTTGACCACTTTCTAAATGGCATTGTGTAATCATAGCTTTCGGCCGTGGGAGCCGTGCCAATTAACACTTATCAGAGGGGTACACAAAGCCCGCAGTCTAGACTACCAGTTGTCCGACTTCCATTTTTGTGGAAGTCGCGGTAGCTGAGTGGGTTAGGCGGCTGACTTTGTGTGCTGGCGATTGGGTGCCTGACTCTGAGGGTGTGAGTTCGAATCGGATGGGGCTCAACTCAAAAAGTACTAGAATTTGTACTTTACTAAGAAAGTGTAATCCCAAATATAACACATGTTACATTTGACCACTTTCTAAATGGCATTGTGTAATCATAGCTTTCGGCCGTGGGAGCCGTGCCAATTAACACTTATCAGAGGGGTACACAAAGCCCGCAGTCTAGACTACCAGTTGTCCGACTTCCATTTTTGTGGAAGTCGCGGTAGCTGAGTGGGTTAGGCGGCTGACTTTGTGTGCTGGCGATTGGGTGCCTGACTCTGAGGGTGTGAGTTCGAATCCCGGATGGGGCTCAACTCAAAAAGTACTAGAATTTGTACTTTACTAAGAAAGTGTAATCCCAAATATAACACATGTTACATTTGACCACTTTCTAAATGGCATTGTGTAATCATAACCTGCACTAAGTTTGGTATAATGCCACCGCGAACGAAGATGTCTCCTTGAAGTGGGTGAAATTCTTAAGTGATCCACATATTACATATTTGCCATTTTGGTGAACCCCCCAACACAGGTTCAGTGCTGACAAACCTAAAAACAATATCATTAGGGGAACGGTTACCACGGGTTCCTGGAATGCAACTTTACACAGAGACTGGCCACCTGTGATCCCTACAAGCAATAGAGCTGGGGACCTCTTAACACCAGGGTCCCCACAGAGATTTTGTTCCCCGTATCACATACTTATTGCAAGAACCAATCATCAGGAGAGCATCATCTGTAAGGAGGCTGACTGAGTGACAACGTATCCCCCTCCACAGACTTGCCAGTGCTTAACAAGCACATTTCTCCGACATGGTTCTAAACTGAAGAAACGTATGCAATGTTAGCAAAGCAACATGTACTTTTTGACACCAGAGAAAACCACAGAGTTTTCATTAAAAACAAAAAAAAAATTTCCGAAGAGAAGCTACAAAACATCTTCTCTGTACAGCCTGTTGAGGCAAAATCGTGGTTCTGCTTTGTTGACTTGGTCACAGAATCCCTACTGCAGGAGCCGTTTAACCACATCGTCTGTCAGATGCCTGAACCATCGTGTGAGTAGTAACCAACACTGAACTGTTACATAATGTTCCATGACAGATTTGACAAGGTCATTTTGGAATGCCTGAATTTTCAGAGGCTGTTTTCTCTTCTATTCCTTTTTTTCAAAACCGCAAAGGCTGATGAGATTGAACTTTCATGGGAACGTGGAACACCAAGGCAATTTCTCCTTGTCGTTTAAACCAGCTGCTTCACACTATGCTGTCAGTTTCATATCACATACCAATAATTTTAAAATTATCTCAGGTATTTATGGACACAGATATGTTTCATCCAGTTATGGGTCAGTAGGTATGATAAAAATGTTACTTATCTTGTAAATTTGCTTGTAATTACCTACAGCACAGAGTATGAAAAAGGAATCTTTGATCTGCAATGTTTTCATTAATGATGTGTGTAAGTGTGAGTCAGCAGAATAACAGGAATATAAAAGAAGATTAACATAATCTAAGAACAGTTGTACCGTTAACATCATGGTTAGGATACTTTAGTTCTCTTTAACAAGTTTTAGTCTTACTGTCGTGGTTGTCTGGAACACACCATCAGTCAAATTGTATGCTTGGTTGTCTGGAATGTGCTTTCAGTTATACTGTAAAAGTAGCTCTCTGACAAATATATTGGAGGCTGTTCTCTGGAACACGTCCCAGTCACACAGATGTTGAAGATCTCTGGAACACGTCCCAGTCACACAGAGGTTGAAGATCTCTCTGGAAGATGTCCCAGTCACATGGATGTTGAAGTTCTCTGGAACATGTCACAGTCACACAGAGGTTGAAGTTCTCTGGAATATGTCCCAGTCACACAGAGGTTGAAGATCTCTCTGGAACATGTCCCAGTCACACAGAGGTTGAAGATCTCTCTGGAACATGTCCCAGTCACATGGAGGTTGAAGTCACAGTCACACGGGTTGAAGTTCTCTGAATGTTCTCTCTGGAACATGTCACAGTCACACAGAGGTTGAAGTTCTCTGGAACATGTCACAGTCACACAGGAGGTTGAAGATCTCTGGAACATGTCACAGTCACACAGAGGTTGAAGTTCTCTGGAACATGTCACTCTGAAGAACATGTCACAGTCACACAGAGGTTGAAGTTCTCTGGAACATGTCACAGTCACACAGAGGTTGAAGATCTCTGGAACATGTCACAGTCACACAGAGGTTGAAGATCTCTGGAACATGTCACAGTCACACAGAGGTTGAAGATCTCTGGAACATGTCACAGTCACACAGAGGTTGAAGATCTCTGGAACATGTCACAGTCACACAGAGGTTGAAGTTCTCTGGAACATGTCACAGTCACACAGAGGTTGAAGTTCTCTGGAACATGTCACAGTCACACAGAGGTTGAAGATCTCTGGAACATGTCACAGTCACAGGTTGAAGTTCTCTGGAACACATGTCACAGTCAGAGGTTGAAGATCTCTGGAACATGTCCCAGTCACACAGAGGTTGAAGATCTCTGGAACATGTCACAGTCACACAGACATTGAAGTTCTCTGGAACATGTCCCAGTCACACGGAGGAGTTCTCTGGGACTACAGGGTTATAATGACATCTTAGCACTCATTCCATGTCTGTTTCATTAGTCTAGCTGACAGACAAGAACACTAGGAATGTAAAGCTGGTAGGCTATAAACAACAACTGTTTTCCTCTTTGACAGAGAGGGGAGAGTTGAGAAGTCTCCATAAGATAAGGGCTCCATCCCAGTAGCTGAAGTTTCAATAAGGGCCATACTCTTGGAGCTGATGCTCTGAGAAGGGCCATACCCTATAGTAGCTGTTGCGTCAATAAGGGCTATACCCTAGTAGCTGATGTTTCAACAAGGGCTATACCTTGGTAGCTGTCTAACTGATGCTCTGATAAGGGCTTTATCCTAGTAGCTGAAGCTCCAATAAGAGCTACATCCTTGGAGCTGATGCTTCAATAAGAGCTACATCCTTGGAACTGATGCTTCAATATGAGCTATATCCTTGGAACTGATGCTTCAATAAGAGCTACATCCTTGGAACTGATGCTTCAATAAGAGCTACATCCTTGGAACTGATGCTTCAATAAGTGCTACATCCTTGGAACTGATGCTTCAATAAGAGCTATATCTTTGGAACTGATGCTCTAATAAGAGCTATATCCATGGAACTGATGCTTCAATAAGAGCTTCATCCTTGGAACCGATGCTTCAATAAGAGCTACATCCTTGGAACCAATGCTTCATTAAGAGCTATACCCTGATAGTTGATGCTTCAATGTTTTCAATATCAGTGAAAGATAAGAAAACTTTGAAACTATGTTAAATGTCTTTAAAAAACTATATTTTTGTCTTTCACTAAGAAGTATACATAAGATTTGGGCATGTAAACCAAGGTCACAAATGTGCAGTGTAAGACAAATATGTCCCAAACATCCAATGCCTATATGGAGGTGACACAATGGAAGGCTTGGTGACTTGGCTGGTATCATGTTATTATATCCCAATTCCCAGGATACAAATAACTGAACGGTGTGGTCAAGACTTGACTATTTACAGACTGTCCTCGCATGGCTAGAATACTGCTATGTGAGGCATTAAACAAAGAAACAACAAATGCACAAACGATAAACTACCAAGAACACAGTGTTGTGTCATCCCCATCCCCCACCATGGGGCCATCAAGAATTATGTCCGTTTATACAGAACAAATAACATTAATTGTCACCTAAACAATTAAGTCATATAAAGCCATTAAGTCTCATATTGGTCACTCTATGACATCAGAAAAAAATCAAAGCAACACATACAAAAGGCCCCTTCTATGAAAAAATACATCTCAGTCTTGAGTAACTTCACATAAGTTCAGTAGATTCTGAGAATACTTGCCGCTATTCAGACAAGATGTCTATCGCTGGGACTGCTCAAGATTAAGAACATGCAGCAAAGTAAAAAATTCTGGAACATTTTTTCATGGCACTTCTGTCTGATCTCAGACTTGATAATGATCTCTCCAATGGGCATGCAACCTTTTATTCATGTAACTTAAGTAGTTTCTGAAAAAATCTTACCCCATTTCACCAAGTATACACTTAGCTAAAAAGCAGGGGGGAAGGGGGGGCAAGGGGTGTAACTCCATAAAAAGTTAATTTAAGACACCAACTTTCAAACTCATTGTAGATCGTGACATTAGTGTTCAATTTCAGGGTCTCTCACTGAAAAAGATCTTGATAAAACATGTCCACAAGTCACAGTTTGCACTAGGTTGAAAAGGACAGAGTAAAAATCATACCTCTGTAAAAAATTAATCTCAGGACCAAATTTCAAGTTCAATTTAGATCGTGACCAGTAACATCCGTTTGTTAAAGTTCATGTCTCTAACTTGTAACATAAATAGATTTTGAGGAAAACTTATCCCCTTTTCACAATATTTGCACTAAGTTAAAGTTGAAAAGCAAGGTGCAAGGATCATTTTAAGCTCTCTAAAAAATAGATTTAAGACACCAAATTCACAAAAGCAATTTAGATCTTTAAGTGTCTTAAAGTTTAGGTCTCTAACTTCGATACATTTTGAGAAAACGTGACCTTATTTCACAATTTGCACCAATGTGAAAAGCACGGGAAAAGGATCATAGCTCCATCAAAATTTATTTTAAGACACCAAATTTTAATTCAATTTTGATCATGACCAGTAACCACAGTGTGTAAAATTTTCATGTCTCTAACTGGGACAGATTTTGAGAAAACCTGTGCACAATTCACACAGTTTGCACTAATTTGGAAAACACGGAAGAAGGATTATAGCTCTATCAAAAATAAATTTAAGACCCAAAATTTCAAATTCAATTTTGATCGTGACCAGTATCAACAGTGTGGAAAATTTCATGTCTCTAACTGGGATAGATTTTGAGGAAACGTGTCCACAATTCACACAGTTTGCACTAAGTTGGAAAGCATGGAGCATGAGTAATAACTGTAGAAAATTTATTTAAGACCCAAATTTTCAAACTCAATTTAGCTCAAAAACAGTTACATGAGTGTGTAAAATTTAAGTTCTCTAACCTAAATAGTTTTTGGGGAGAAAATTTATCCCTGCTGATAAGTGGATGGATGGACAGGGAGACAAACAGGCATTCCAAATCCCCTGCTCAACTTCATGGTGGACGATAGAAATATAAGTAAGATGAAGCATGACAAGGACCATTAATTGGATAGTAACAAAGTAAATATGTCCTAACCTGACAAATGAACGGTGTAAACCTTACTCTGACACACTCAACCATTTTGGAATGTTTCCTGTACCCATTAATCATACTGACTACAATTTTCTAATTGTGAAAGTCACAGCTTAACTTTAACAAGCAAGCAAAGCACTCCTTTTCAAAGCTGCCTGTATTATGTTTATAGTCAACATTTCTTCTCCATACTTCTAAAGTGTCCACATAGATTAGAACATGTACTTGAACTTCTCTCACTGTAAATGGTCTGGACTTAATGATGGAAACTACTGGCTAAAACATCTTGCTGACATGAAACCGACATGAAACTACTTTAAGTTGTGAAGTGCAAACCACTCCAAGTGTTTTTGTGGAATGAAAAACCTGCAAAACATTAATTCTTTGGGGTTGAAACTGGCAGAAGAAAACATTAAGGTAGAAGAATACATCATATTTGGCTCATAGAACTTTAACTTCCTTTAAACCTCCTATATATGAGCTTCTGTTGCTATCCGGATACTACCAGTACTCAGATCAACTCACGTTCAGGTAATTGTTGATCACTTTACCTGTTAAAGCTGCTTGTAGACAGGGGCAATTTCACCCTCTACAGCAGGTACTTGGGAAAAGCCTACTTTCAACAACTCAGCTTCTTCAATTTATTCATTCCACTTACAGCATTTTCCCTGTACATATGATCCTGTAATGTTTCAAAACTAACAGTGTTAATATTCTGTGAGTCATGGGTATTTCTGTATGTAGTGATTTCATGTAACGATCCCCTAATCTTTTATGTTTTGCATTTAGACTATGACAAGGATCACATGAATTTCATCTGAAACAATTATTACCTCATAAAGATTCTACACATAAAATGTGCTCAAATAACAATAATTTTATTACATAAGTTTGTTAGAGCCTGCAAATGTGACAATATAGGATAAATTCAATTAAACAGGTAACCCGTGAAGATCCGGGTCAGAATTAATCTTCAGTAACCCATAAAGATCCGGGTTAGAATTAATCTTCAGTAACCCATGCTTGTCCTAAGAGGAGACTCACGGGATGAGGTGGACCCATGAAGATCCGGGTTAGAATTAATCTTCAGTAACCCATGCTTGTCGTAAGAGAAGACTCACGGGAAGAGGTGGACCCATGAAGATCCGGGTTAGAATTAATCTTCAGTAACCCATGCTTGTCGTAAGAGGCGACTAACGGGATCGGGTGGTCAGGCTTGCTGACTTGGTTGACACAATTGTCATCGGTTCCCAATTGTACAGATCGCTACTCATGCTGTTGATCACTGGATTATCTGGTCCAGACTCGATTATTCACAGACCACTGCCATATAACTGGAATATTGCTGAGTGTGGCGTAAAACTAAACTCACTCACTCATATAACAGGTATTTGGATATAAAGTATACATTTCTTAAAGCTTCAATGGTATGTGTCATATAAGAATGCATAATGGAGAAAGTGCCATGCAGTTCATGTGCTTTCCAAAGTTCACTTCATTTGTGCTGCAAGGATGTCTTCTACGTCCATATTCTTTCATATATTTCACAAAATGTTTCTACTGACCTCTAAAAAGTGCTAAACGTAGCATAAATTTGCAACAAGAGACCTTCACTATCCTCAATATCTTCTTCATTATCTAGAATCTCACTCTCAACAAACATTGTCCTCCATGTACCATGAAAACATAATATCAGCTTCCTCATCTCACAACTCCATCAAATGACACAAAAAGTGTTCATCTGTATTCATAACTCTTGTTCCACCTCACCTTGTAGAATGGGTTTGTACTTTCTTGGGTCATTGCTCCCTTGAAGAATGATACATTTGGCACAACAATGGTAGTCCTGTCAACCAAGCACCACCTTACCCTATTCACTGATGTGCAGTATAGTATGACACTGATAACACCTCATGTGGTAAACAAGAGACACTCCAGATGCAGACTCGCACCATGATATAACTGTGTGATGTATGGCAGCTATTATTCTTTTCTTTAGCTTGTGATACAGCCAGGGTCACCCAGTTGACTCCACATTCAGCAGAGTTAACTAACGATCATGGAAGGAGTTTCGTTAATGTTTTTTTCAGTGACACTGCTGGCTCTATGCTCATAATGTTTCACTTTTCTGTACCTGTCTTGTTGCCTTATGCTCTTAAGGGCAATGGGGTAGCTTAATGGTTGAAGGGATGCTGAAGACCCTGGTTCGATTCCCCACATAGGTGCAATGTGTGGAGCCCATTTCTGGTGTCCCCCGCCGTGATATTCCTGGAATATTGCTAAAAGCGGTGCAAAAGCATACTCACTCCTTATCCTCAAGTTTCACATTTCTGTACTTGATAACTTGGAAACCTATCATACTTTATCACATTCTACCAGATCACCCTTTAGAAGTAAATAAAACATATGAATGTCAGAGCATTATCAGTTTTTATTATCTGTGGAAACAGTTTCCACTGGGTGTAAAATGTAAAATAGTTGTGAAAATTATGTGAATGTACCACTGAAAATGAGTTACCAAGACTTTTAATGAAGCAGCCACAAGATTTAGTTGGCACAAAACAGGAAGACAAACAAAAAGACAACAAAGGAGCTGGTTCACACATTTACAGATGCATCACATAGTGGGAGGTGAGCCAAACATCACATATACACATATAGATGTTCACCACTTTGGTTAAGCCAGGATCACTGTGATCGGCTGAGAAAGGATCATAACTGGGTCACAACTGGGTCACATTCCACCCACCATCCGCCAGCTATTTGTCCCAAAATAATAAACCCAGGCAAACTAGCTGTTTTAAGTTCAACTTTTCAAAATTAGTTTGATCTGAAACAGACCATTTGAAATTCAATAATGCATGTCCTTTTCTAAAATGTCAACAATTTGAGATAAATCGAAAGCTCAGTGGTGGTATTTTAACAAGACACTTTGGGGTGTCCTGTTTGTCCAATTAAATGGAGAGAATCATTTCTGACATTCTGGTGAATGGAACTTCATTGTAAAGGGATTTAACACCTGACCTCTGAATGGTTAAAGGTGCTGAGAGTTTACTGAGCAAAGGTCAATGAGGTTTGCAAGTCTCACACAAATATTACCTTTTTTGATTAAGTCATTCAGTGAGAAACTATTGTAAGTTTTCTGCTGAGAGTTAGGCCACAAACACTGATTACTTGTTGCACAGAGGGGTGGCTACACCGGGGGTAGCCGAGTGGTAAAAGTGTTCGCTCATCACGCCAAATCACGTTCGCTCATCACGGTTTCGATTCCCCACATGGGTACAATGAGTGAAGCCCATTTCTAGTGTCCCCTGCCACGATATTGCTGGATTATTCTAAGAGCGGGTGTAAAACTAAACTCACTCACTTTCCAGACTTTCCTCAGTGCTTTGTCTAGTGATGTTTTTGTGCGTAAAAAATTATGTTGATTGAATGCAAAAGAAATTTCAGATTTGTTTTCATTATTGTTCATTCAAATTATATCTCACTACATGGACCTTAGAGCAGTGTCAGTTCACCTTAGTTTATCAGTCTCACTATAAAATGTATTGTATGCTCAATAATATGTTGTGAAAACTTAAGTTGCATTTAGCAAAATAGAAAAATCCTTTTCCGTGTATTTCCAGCACTGTTTCAACTTTTCATCACTTCCGGGTTGACAGAATCTGTATTATCGGTATATCGCAATGTGCTTTTCAAACGATATGTATAGCAATATTTTGTCTGAGAACCAGTATATTAGGTAAAGAACATACAAGGTTTTTGTGATTATCTTTATTGTTTAAATTAAAATCTACAAATATTTTCAATCACAACAAATGTTTTCCTTCATTATATTCAATGATGGGATACTGTAATACTATGAATTGTATACAAAATTAAATAGAATCCCTGACAATGCACCTAATTTTGAGATTGGTGTTATCAGAACCATAACATATATGTTTAGGGACTTATAATGTGGAAAATAGGATTGACATGCACAATTATTGTCACTGACCGTCAAACACTTAAGTTCCCATTATTACCCATGTGGTCAGTCGCATGGGTAGTTGCATTATTATTATTATTTTTATTATAGGATATTTATATAGCGCACATATCCAGGCAAATAGTGCATGCTCAAGGCGCTGGTATTTTTCCCCTCAATCATTGGATGTCAATCTCAACGGCACATCGTATTATCATTCTCAACTCCCTGGGGAGTATACAACTCTTGCAGCCACTAGGCGCACCGAAGTATTGTGGCTTTCTCATCCTAACGAGGTACCCATTCACAGCTGGGTGGACTGGGACACATAGTCACAGTACTTTGTCCATGTTCACTGCACGTTGCTGTACCTGCAACTAGGTGTTTGCAAGTATTCATGTGGCCACAGTTGTGCACTGTACACTAGGGGTTGTGACAACACTGAAAGAGTCTGCACACAAAGTTGACTCCAAGGTTTTTACACCCGGTGGGCTCGATCCCGACACCTCAAACTCGCTGGATCACTAGCCTTGTGCCTTAGCCAGCTCGCCCACCGCACCCCCGATTTCAGGTATCTTTGAGTTTTGTTCCCAGACTGATCAGAAAAGATAAAAGCAATGCTGTGTTTGCTGAACTTGACACTAAAGGCTAAAAGTACATAAGAAGAGAAAATGATGGTCACTCAATACAAAAGAAATTTTCAGCATGGAAGATGCAAAAACTTAGTAAGAAAAATGTTTTTGATTGAAGGACAGGCATATGTTTAATCTCTGCTACATTTTCTATGACTGAAGTCACATCTGAAAAAAACTTACTTTTTTTTATAGGAATGTAACTAAAACAATGATGGTAAAGACAACTTTGAGCTTTGTTGCCAGACTGGAAAAGCTAAAAGCTGGCATGAATGCTTGTGCTTGCTGAGCATGACACTAAAGACTAAAGTACACAAGAAGAGGCAAGCTTAAACAGGATCATGGTCTGGAACAAAGTCCCATTTTGAAAGATAACAATCAAGCCAAGATAGACATTCCTAAACGCTGTTACCAGAACAAAACTTAGCTGACATCTAAAACATAACAACTACAAGCAGAAAACTTTAAAAACAATGGAATAAGCAGGGCTGGAAAACAAATGTCCCTTATTTCAACCGCTTAAATGAAATTTCAGAACCAAGACAACAAACATCTCTTCACGATACAAACCTGGGTAAAACCTACAAACTTATTCCATTTTAGTATAAGTTGTCTAAACTGGGACCAACACATCCTGGTAGATAATGATTATTACTTACTCACAGTAGGCACAAACCTGACAGTCTATATTTTCTTTGACGGAACATCACAAAACATGTCTGAACTCTGGCAAGGACTTTTTTCCCTTTTCCAAACAAGCGAAAGAGATAAATGTATGTGCATTTGCAAGATTTACAACTTTGTTGTCATTCATGACAAACATTGGTCTTTAAGACATACCAAGTACTGAACTTTTGAAGAGCATGTTATTTATTTATCCGCACCTTCGTGGAAGACTATCTCAACACAGCATTTACTCAGGTACCCTATGTTTGGTGCTACAAGGCTAATGAGCCTATCATCACACTTTTTATGCTTTTCAAAATATTGAAGGGGCAAACATAGCTCGTAGACACAATCAACCATCATCGCCATCTTTACATCATCATCATCATCATCATCATCATCATCCATCATCATCATCATCATCATCCTTGTTCTCATAAACCAACCCTAACCAACGTCTTCATTACATCATCATCATCATCATCATCATCATCATCATCCTTGTTCTCATAAAACCGACCCTAACCAATGTCTTCATTACGTCATTTATGAGCCAACATTTGGTCTTGGCAAAAGACCATCAACACATCCAGTTGCTAGCATGTACCAAAAAGACAAAACAGAATGACTGAATATAGCATCCAAACTTTGCTGACAGACACTACAAACAAACTGAAGGCACATAAAAATAAAAGCCACACAAATCAGGACATACAGTCTGTGCAAAAGGAATGAGACCACATATTCAGATCACTGCAAGCACAGATTTTGTCTTTTGACCTAAATTTCAGCTGATTTTTATGCAGTCTGAATGCACTCTGGTACGTTGACAGGAAAAACAAAATAAGGTTAGTCAACTCCCCTGCATCAGGTACCTTGACACAAGTGTATGTCATACAGCAATCCGTGCCTGATCCAAGGTTAGTCAACTCCCCTGCTACAGGTACCTTGACACAAGTGTATGTCATACAGCAATCCGTGCCTGATGTAAGGTTAGTCAACTCCCCTGCTACAGGTACCTTGACACAAGTGTATGTCATACAGCAATCCGTGCCTGATGTAAGGTTAGTCAACTCCCCTGCTACAGGTACCTTGACACAAGTGTATGTCATACAGCAATCTGTGCCTGATGTAAGGTTAGTCAACTCCCCTGGTACAGGTACCTTGACACAAGTGTATGTCATACAGCAATCAACTCAACTCCTCTACAGGTGCCTGATCTGATGCCTGATAAGGTTAGTCAACTCCCCCTGCTACAAGGTACAGGTACCTTGACACAAGTGTATGTCATACAGTCAACTCCCCTGCTACAGGTACCTGACACAAGTGTATGTCATACAGCAATCTGTGCCTGATGTAAGGTTAGTCAACTCCCCTGCTACAGGTACCTTGACACAAGTGTATGTCATACAGCAATCAGTGCCTGATGTAAGGTTAGTCAACTCCCCTGCTACAGGTACCTTGACACAAGTGTATGTCATACAGCAATGCCAATCCTGCTGTGCCTGATGTAAGGTTAGTCAGCTCCCCTGGTACAGGTACCTTGACACAAGTGTATGTCATACAGCAATCTGTGCCTGATGTAAGGTTAGTCAACTCCCCTACAGGTACCTTGACATAGCGTATCATACCTCCATCTGCGTTTATTACATGGTTCATCAACGTTCCATGCAGAAAGCCCTGGGACCGAAATGAGGAAGAAAAACCTGCTCCCAATCCATTACAGTAGGAATGCAACCACTTCCCGCCTGTCTGTTATGAACTTACCATGAGAAGGTTTTTACCAAACCTCTAGAAGTCCCTAACTCATAGCATTATGCATTGCTACAGAGATGCCTTGGAAGCAGTTTCTCTTTCACTCTGTTAACCCTTTTGTGGCTGCACAATTCATATTGCAAGGGGGCAGGATTGTTTACAATAGACTAGGGTGGGAGACTGAGTTGGAACCAACACTATATAAGTATTAAAGTTTTCAAATATTAGCATTGCCAAGATGTGCAGAAACTGTTTGACATAGCCAAAGACATTATACCAGACTTCAGGCCTTTGATCAATTATTAGAGTTTGAGATGTTGGCAATGGACCGAGGCAATATGTGTGCCCTACTGAGGAACTGATCCACATCTTACAATTGATAAAGGAACTTTTTGTTAAAGTGAGTGAGGGAGTTTAGTTTATGCCGCACTCAGCAATATTCCAGCTATATGGTGGCAGTCTGTAAATAATCCAGGCTGGACCAGACAATCCAGTGATCAACAGCATGACCATCGATCTGCGCAATTGGGAATTGGGAACCGATGTCAGCGAGCCTGACCACCCGATCCCGTTAGTTGCCTCTTGTAAACGACAAGCATGTACTGAAGATCAATTCTAACCCAGACCTTCACGTTTTCTCTTTGTTAAAAATAGAGGTACATATAACATGATAATACAAATACAATCTTATCCATTTTTGATGATTTATAAGTACCGTACACCATAACACTGAACCAGGCCTACAACAGTGAAACCTTAAATTGAAAAGCTAAGTTGTAAGCAAAATGTGTTCAGTGAAATTTTAATCAAATTTACATGTTTTAATTAGACGATACACTGCTGTAAAGGATTGGTCATTTATTCAACGGTGTTTGCGTGGGTGAGGTGGTTTATTTGTGGAGATGAGGATATATCATGAAAATATGACACAGCAAACGGGAAGGGTCACCCAAATATATCACAACCATAAATGGGTCTGCGAGAAAATGATACATTTTTTAAAATAACGAGATTATGCATGAATTATCAATCTGTACATTTTCAGGGACTGGTCATTCAAATTATAGTGAAGAGTTGTGTGAACAAAACTGTTGAAGACATTTTAAATAAAATGGCGGGTGGACACAGACAGACACAGACAAATATAATAGGACAGCTTGAGCGGGCACACATCTCAGTTAGCCACCAAACTTGTAAGGGTTACCAAGACCACAAAATGCCACATGTTTCCATCATTCAGGTATTCAGATGAACATACCCATTTTATATTTTGACAATCTCCAATCAATAACCCCCAAACTTTGAATGGAAACGTGGCTGGCGACAAACGTACCGGGCAGATAGATCACAAGTACCAGCCAGACTTACAGTTCCAGAACACAAATGACTCGACAGTATTCTCAAGTTGTAACACTAGGTGGCAAGTACGTAGATCGTATCACATGAACACAATTCACTTAATGTACAAAGGCATTATCAGTCGTATCGCCATACGTCCGGTTTATGATGTACCACCTGACTGGTCAGCTGATTGGTCAGTTGATAGAAGACCAGTCTATTATGACAGAGAACAAGCAGCATTCTTCCAGTGACATGATATACAATCTATAGGCCGACTTCCAAACAATACTTCTATGATTTACAGTGTTTGGACAACATCACATAAAGAAAGGAATGTAACCCAACATTAATATACTGAACAGTTCCCAAAAGTGCAATCTGAACTTTTAATACAGCATAAATGAGCAAACATTTTATACATTTCAAAACACATAATTTCATCAGAAATCAGCAAGTAAAAATATTCATAATGCTACAAAAGTAGATTTACCCAAACTAAAATTCTCAAATACCCAAAAGCTATACCCAAACAGAAATCTATGAATTAACCAGAAGAATATCAATATATACAATGTTCACAAAACAGACAGCCAGACCTCTAGTTCCAGAACACACAGAAAATTCTCAAATACCTAAAAGCAATACCCAAACAAATATCTTTGAATAAACTAGAAGAACATTGATATATACAAAGTTCACAAAACAGTATGAAATCGGTATGAAATGCATCTACCAAATGTTTAATCCATATATACTCTAAATCTGTATTTGCAAACATGCATTGTGTGGTAAAGCAAACCCAAGCAACCATCCATCACTGCGGGATGAGGATACGGGAGACAGATCTATCTGGTAATATGATGCTGACTCTATGAAGGAGGCTAGGCTTACCACTTGACAGACACATCAAAACCTGTGAGATGACGTTAACACCTCAAGTGATTAGGATTTTATTGTTTTCTGGTGGTTTATGTACATATCTGTCCCTTAGAAATGAGGGGTGGGGCAAGGGGGGAGAAAGAAGAGAGGGTATGAATCACGCAGGATGGACTCCCCAAAATATTTTGGGAATAGGAATCTCTTAAATGTTGATGAATGACAAAGTAGAGAAAAATTAATAGAGAAAGATAACAGCAGTTGATGTATGACAACAATATAGGGATTGATACCAAAATGTTAGTTTGAAAGTAGTATAAAGATACTGTTTTTTCCATAACTTTGATACTAAAGACAAGTAAAAGTAAAACCAATTTTTCTCATGACCATATTTAGTCAATCATGACCATGACAAACATTTACCAAACAAAAAGTATAATACAAAACCTCAATGCCAGAGAACGATCTGTGTTGACTGGATTAACCAACAAAACAGAGTCCACTCGGCACAAAAAGGAAAATGGCAGTGTAAATCATACAAATGAATAACTCACCCTCAACACACATATACACAATTTAAACTTTACAAATAATATTTCAACAAGTGTTTAATGGTTTGTTGTTTAACGCCACACTCAGCAATATGGCGACAGTCTGTAAACAGACAAGGACAAACTTTATGGATGAACAACTTCTTTATTCAGGTGATGCGATGTTTTGATACAGATGCTTGTATGGTTGTCAAGCAGGTATACCTGTATTGAAATGTTGCATGGCCTGAATAAACAAGTTGTTCATCCATAAAGTCCATTCTGATCTGACTCTCCTGTTGAACTTCTAAACAAATGCCACTCAAAGAAGATTTGTAAATAATTGAGTCTGGACCAGACAATCCAGTGATCAACATTTATGGCATATTAATTCAATAAATTCAACCTGAAATACTAACATCCCAGACCTTCATCCACACAAACCCAGCGAAACTGCCACACATAACACAACAGCCATACTACAACTTGTAGTGTTTAACATGGGCCATATATACTGCTTCCACGTTATGGGCTTTTTTCAAAGGCCACCTGTCTGTCTATGATAGGCTCTTAACCTTGCACTGATGTTTTATGGATATTTGATCCTCTAGACAGAAACACATGGAGAAAGAAGGGAACAGACGTTCACGCAAATCTACTCAAATGAAGCCTTGGGTGTACGAGATTACACGTAGACACACTTGAAGATCGTGTAGATTGGGTTTTTCATGAAGCAGTTACTACACGATCTAGAAGTAACAGCGATTCAAATGAATTGCTGGTTATATATGTGTGTCGTCAGTCTGGGAAATTGTTTTGACATTACCACATGAAAAGAAATTGATTAAAGAGAATAAAATACTTGTATAAAAAGAATTAAGTGAATTTTGATAGCAAGAAATGACTGAATTATTGTTGTAGTGGTATCAAATGATCGCCCTTAAATAGGGATCGTCTTGGTGTCATACCTTAGGGCACATACTTAACAATACATCATGTGATTTCATTCTCATCTTCCTTCTTTGCTCAAGCAGTCTGTAAAGATCCAATTCTCTGGAAATTAGAAGACTAGACAGCTCCTTCACACAAGGGGGTTCTGTTTTAGAATATAGTTTTGAACTTTTAGACTTTGAAAACTTAATTACAGCTAGTGTACAACACTGTAGCAGGGAATATGTTCTACAGAGTGTGCATCCTTGAATCAAGTGTAGATCAAGACCTAGTTATTGGTATCCTCTGCAAGAGTGAGATAGTGACTGTGTGTAATCAGGGTTATTGAAACAGCTGTATTGATAAACATAACATAATTTGTGATGGCAGACAGTCAGGGTGAGGTTTAAATAGCTTGAATCAAACCTGTTTGCAAGCAACTTTTGTGTGAGTGAGTCAGTCAATACTGTAATTACATCGCACACTGTCAACTTCATGCATGTGGAAAACCAAATGCTGCATGAATTAAACCCACATGCACAGGCTGAACTCCGACAATCCCAGAAATGTAATCAGGATGAACCTTGATTACAAAGCAACCGATCATAAGTTTCTGGAAACATCTTCTTCGAATTGGCCTCAAATCAATAATTTTGAAAACTTGTAACAAAAGTTTGCATTATTTGTATGCAACCTCTCAACCCCTCTTACAATGTTCTGCTCAAACTCCCATCACAAATTATGTTGACACAAAAGATGACGTTTCAAAACTTGCTAAACATATTACTATAGACAAACCCTGTCTGTTTTCTACTACAAAGCACACAAACAGGGCACTGGAATGATACTAATAACAAGGTTATACTTTTTTTCATATTGTGTCAGCTAAAAAGCAAAGTAATCATGTTTGAGAAGTCTAAATTTGGACATTTTCAAACATTACACTTTGAAGCAACACCACTGAACAGTCAGTCTTTATTCTATTCATTCACAGCAACTCCCAGCACCTTCTTGCAATACTTTCCCGTCAGAGTTAGTTTTCTATCAAAATAAAGTTGTTTGAATGACTAGAGATGAAGGATTGGGAAGCAATATAAATTTGTTTTCTTCTCTATTTCTATCAACAGAACCAGTTATATGCTGTCCCCAATTGCAGAGCATGTATATTTGGTCAAAGTGATAATTACTGCTTGTATACCTGTTTACAACACATGTCAAAATGAGGCAAGTTGCTATGACAACAGTGCTAACAATATGAACAATGTTTAACAATACCAACAAGAATGGCTGGAATTGTTGTCATGTGAAAAAACACCAGTCCCCTGCCATCGCAGGACTGGTAATATGTTCGTACAGTAGAATGCTGCGCTGTTTCCATAACTTCTTAAAAAAAAAACATGACAAGCCAAAGAAAACAGAACTTGATGTTTTTCAAAAGAAAATCTGAGTTATCTGCTCGTAGATTGACCCTTTTGGCAAACACTCAGTGTCATCACTAATTTTTAGTGGTCTGTTCACATAAGTTTCAGAGTTATTTTCCCCTTTACACCAAATGGAAGTCTTTTTTTTAAAAACACTGGGTATTCTTTTGTTCTGACATGCTATTTATCACCACTTGCTGCAGTTATACTTACCAAAATATATAAAAGGGGCGGTAGGGTTACACTAGTGGTTAAAGTGTTCGCTCATTATGCCGATGTTCGATTCCCCACATGGTTACAATGTTTAAAGACCATTTCTGGTGTCACCCGACATGATATTGCTGGAGTATTGCTAAAAGTGGAGTGAAACAAGGGGTAAAAACTTCAGTCGACACATTCATTAAAAAGGCATCAAACAATAAATTCTCAAACACTCACTGCATCTGACATTTGAAGTTTGAGTCATATCCTATAAAATTCCACAAAACGCATTCAAACAACTGACATTTAATTTTTGAGTCATATCCTGTAAAATTATACAAAACATATTCAAACATGCTTTAAAGTCTTTATCTAAATGCAATATTTTCTGGACACAAAGGGAATGAAGAATTAAATATGTACTTCACTGAGAGAAAAATACAACCTAGAAAACTTAAAAAAGAAATGCCTCAACAGACAAAAGGATCACAAGTGTTTATCATAAGATTACTGAACATGCAATGGCATAAAGTTCAGAACCTTTAGCTTTGATTCTTGAATCAAGACTTGAATAACCTGGCTATTTTGTGAGGAGTAAAAGATAAAAAGACATTTTTAACACTTTTGAATAGTTTCACTCTAGCCCTTTTGTTATCAGTGACATTGTGTAGCTTAATGATATGAAATATCAGAGATCAAAACATCATAACTATTTGAGACAGTTATTACTCTCCACTAAGGCCAGACCAATTTTATTTCTTGTTTTACGGATTTTTGTCCTGAGAAAACCTAAAGGCAGGACGAGGACCGGCAGATCCGTAAAACAAGAAATAAAATTGGTCTGGCCTAATGTATAATTTTCCGTAACTTACCATGACCTTTTCAATTTTGCATATTTTGAATGAAATATATTGTACTCATTTTGTGATTTCACATTCAGGTAAATTAACTTTCAGTGGTCTTAAATGTTTCTTTTCAAAGCAAGTATTCTTTGAAAATCATAATGTTTTACCCCATCCACCAAAACATTTAATGTAAATAAAAACATACAAATCTACAGTCTGAACAATACATTGTATGCGTTTACAAATCAAGCACGTACCATCAAAAGGAAATAACAGAAAGTTAATCCATCATGGAGGCGTTCTCTGAATACTCACAGGATAACAGCCACAAAATCACCTGTGTAAATAATGCTGAAGAATATATTCAAACCACCCGTCTGTCTGTGAAAATAGCTTACCATGTGAAGATATATATTTCACCAGTGTAGGGTGTGATACTCACTAGGTACATCTGTGAGTATGTATTTCCTCATTATTATGGTATTTCTATATACCTTGTACATTTGAGTGAGGTGAGGTGAAATTGGGTTTAAACTAAATAAAAGTCGTGCTTGAGAATATTTCGCTCATATGACGATGTGCATGCGTGTGTATGCAGTGTAGGAAAGATAGCCCGTCCCAACGTCCGAGATGGGTGAATTTTGTGGAGGACGGGTTAAAAAAATATCTAGTCCGTCCTCATGTCGGGTCAATTTTAGCAAACCAATGACATATATATAATGATTATTACCTTTTTGAATATTTACTGCCGAAGGTGGTTTATTTATATTTGGAGGACAGGCTAGATTTTGGCAGGACTGGTAAAAATTTGACCTGCCAGTCCTGTGGACAGGCTAGATTTTCTACATCTTTCCTACACTGGTGTATGTGTATGTGTGGCTGCTTGTACTAGCCAAGACTGAAGCTGGTTTTATAGTGCTAGCCCACTGAGATACCATACCGCAGTGAAGCATGAATACCCCACTCAGACACATTATACTGACTACGAGCCGACCAGTCCTTGTTGTACCCATTAATGCCGAGCGCCAGGCAGGGACCAACAAGTACCATATTTTAACGTCTTTTGGTATGACACGGTCGGGGATTGTACATTTGGGATTCTGGGAGGGTCCTAAAAAACATGTTAGACAGTAGATTCAGGATATTTCTGTAGACAAAGTATCCGTAAGTCAATAATGATGCATGTTAAAGGTGGGTTGAGCTATACACTTGAGATACGGACAGAGTTTAACTGGTTCCGTTAACCCAGCTGTGACTGGTTATTATATTTGAGGATACTAATCGGGTTGTCTGACCTTCCATCCATCAAGGTCACCAGCTTATAGTGAGTGAGTGAGTTTAGTTTTACGCTGCAATCAGCAATATTCCAGCTATATGGCAGCAGTCTGTAAATAATCGAAGTCTGGACCAGACAATCCAGTGATCAACATCATGAACATTGATCTAAGCAGTTTGGATATGATGACATGTGTCAACTAAGTCAGCGAGCCTGACCACCTGATCCCATTAGTTGACTCTTACAACGAGCATGGGTTGCTGAAGATCAATTCTAACACAGATCTTCATGGGTCTACCAGCTTATAGAGACCACACAACATGAAACTATGAGTTCAAGTGGAGAAACATGTATAACAGATTTCTGCTGTACTCGTGTTACAACATGTTTGCAAAATTTGGCTTTTTTTAATGGTTCAGGAAATTATGTTGCATTTTCAGTGGTTAGGGATGAATTGAATCACTGATTATCTTCAAATAAACATTTCTGCCAAGATGACTGCCCAACCAGACAAGTCATTTCCAAGAGCTGTAACTCTCTTCTGTCAACATCACTTTAACGTTTTCTAGCTATTTTCATGTTGGCAAATCCATATACCAGAAACAAAATTAATCACAAATGAGGAACTGTATTTTAAAATTGATAAAAGAAGAAATGTTGACAGTTACTGTAGATCCATAAAATAAAAACAATGAATATACATTGCTGAATGACACGTTCATTTTCCAATTCATTCCTGCAAATACCACTCTGTAAATATAGCTATGAATTTAAAGAACAACTGCTAAAATATAAAAACCAGAAGTGAGTGAGTTTAGTTTTACCCCACTTTTAGCAATATTCCATCAATATCATGGCAGGGGACACCAGAAATGGGCTTCACACATTGTACCCATATGGGGAATCGAACCAGGATCTTCAGTGTGATAAGCAGATGCTTTAACCATTAGGCTACCCCACTGCCCCTAAACACCAGAATGTAAAGTTTCAAAAGAATTAAAAATTAAACATAAATGACATGTCTTTTTTCTATTTTCAGATTGTGCCACAGTGTATGCTCAGGGTATCAAGAAGAGTGGAGTGTACTACATCAAACCCACCTGTGCGGCATGTCCGGTTCCAGTCTGGTGCGATATGGACACGCCCCCTGGTGGCTGGTTGGTCATACAGCGCCGCAAAGATGGCAGCACTTCCTTCAACCGCAACTGGCAGCAGTACAAGCAGGGCTTTGGAGATGTTTCTCAGGAACACTGGATGGGCAATGACAACATCTTTCTCATCTCCAACCAAGACCATTACGAACTCCGAGTTGATTTGTGGGACTTTGAAGGGAACCGTGTGTACGCCATCTATCGCACTTTCAAAATTGATGGTGAGAGGGACAAGTATCGGCTGCACATTCACAATCATGCTGGCAGCGTGAAAGACAGTCTGTACCGCCATAATCGAATGATGTTCAGCACATATGATCAGGACAATGACGCCCGTCATGAAGCTCACTGTGCCCGGGAGTGGGAGGGGGGATGGTGGTACAATAACTGTTGGTTTGCCCTTCTTAACGGACCACACCATAATCGGTCCAATGTGCCGTGGAGGGGTATGGCTTGGAACCACTGGAAACGGGAACAACTAGCTCGGTCTGAGATGAAGATTCGCCCTGCAGATTGAGCTGATATATGGGTCAAGGTCAAGGTCATTCTTTGCTTGCACATACTGTGATGATCTGCCCTACAGACTGAGTTGACCTTTGACTCAAAGTTGCTCTCATCCTTTACTGACTTGGACCGAGATGAAGATCTGCCTTACAGAATGAGCTGACCTCTGCCTTAAAGGTCACTGTCATCTTTTGCTCGCTTGGTCTGAGGTGAAGACTCAACCAATATTGGGTTGACCTTCAGCTGAAGGTCACTGTCATCCTTTTCATCACTCTGGAGTTTAGATTTCACTCCATCAAGACTGTGATCTCTATGGCCTGACATTTGGATAGATCATCTCTGACATGGAACTGGAACTGACTTATCCTCTTCTGGAATCAAACAGACTACAGACTTGTTCAAACAAAAATATGGATATCACTACTGAAACTAAACACTCAGGTTTGTTGATTTTCTAAACCTACAAACACTATGACTGTCTACACCATGACAAACTACTTCAAAACCAGCAACAACTAAGACTTTATAGACATGAGTCAAACAAGAACCGTATCAGAGTAACATTGACTCAACCTTTCTCATGTGGTATTACCCAATTCATGGCTGCTGTGTCTGGTTGTGTCAACTCTTGGAGAAGCAGTAAACCATTCACAACCCAAGCTAACGTTTCATCAATCTCAGGCAAATCTACCCCCTATGGTGCTGACTCTCTGCTCCTCATGGTTTCATTCATCAGGAAACTGGCCTTGATTATTATTCCCTACTTCAGAAGCGTCAGGGATCAACAGACCAGGGCCCAATCCACAAAACGTTCATATAAGTATGACATTCATTAGTCTACGATAATCTATAGAGTTATGACAAGTCAATATGCTACAAATGCTTTGTGGATCAGGGCCCTGTTCCACAAACCGATCGTAGCGCTACGACTGTCGTAAGTCTATGTTAAAGTATGGGAGTTACGATCACCTTAGCGCTACACTCGCTTTGTGGAACGGGACCCGGGGCTCATGGTCCTGTTCAACAAAACGTTTGTCGTGCCACGACATTCGCAAGTCTATGATATATTATAGAGTTATGACAGGCCATAATGTTATAAATGCCTTGTGGATCGGAACTCAGGGTCCTGTTCCACCTTGCGATCTTAGTGCCACAACTCTTGTTTTCCTGTGTTGAAGTTACAAGCATCTTATCATTAAGATTGTTTGTGGAGCGGAACCCAGCCCTTTGGCATAACAAAATGACCATGATGCAAATCTCAAACTAGCTCCTTAACTGCATCATGATACCTCTTTGTGTGAATCTTCCATTTGTGACCACATCAGGTTAACCCTTAGCAAACTTCAACATCCATATCAAAATATGGAACATGAAGATTCTTGAGACAACGACATGTCAGAATTATGATATTATTCGGCTTCATATCTTTATCACCTCTTTTCAGAAATATATATAGTACCAGAAAAAAGCACACAGGAGATGCATACACCTTGGAGAGTGTACCCAGTTTGGGTGCAGATGCCATTGCACTCAAACTCCAGAGAACAGAGACGCTTCTCTAAAGATTCAGTGCTTCAGTTTTTCATAGAAAGAAGGGAAAAGCTCCAGTGAGATAAGATAAGAAAGTTCACCATGACCTCTCACTGAGGGTCAGATCTTCAGACCAAGAGGTAGCCTCATTTCATTGATTAAATTATTCTATGATTTGGAGGCATCCATATTACAAAAATAAATCTTTCTTTTATTGTGCAAGAGGCAACTGACGGCATCGGGTGGTCAGACTTGTTGACTTGGTTGATACATGTCATCGTATCCCAATGGCATGGATCGATGTTCATGCTGTTGATCACTGGATTGTCTGGTCCAGACTCGATTATTTTGAGACCGCCGCCATATAGCTGGAATATTGCCAAGTGCTGCGCTAATCAGCAAACCAACCAAATATCTTTTATTGAGCAAATCATATTGATATATTTCCATAAACATCCCCAATGCCTCTGAAGATAAACATGTTGATCCCCCTATGCCAGTCTGAAGCTCCTGTTTACTTTCATATGTCTGTGATCATAATGACTTTTGTCAACGGTCATGCAAGGGTCAGTTTTGTGTTACCGACATTTTATATTTGTT
The DNA here is from genome assembly GCF_003918875.1 of Haliotis rubra. Taxonomy (NCBI): domain Eukaryota; kingdom Metazoa; phylum Mollusca; class Gastropoda; order Lepetellida; family Haliotidae; genus Haliotis; species Haliotis rubra. Next base: position 1,640,126 of record NW_025764926.1, on the reverse strand, counting down.
TCCTCTTTACATTGTCCACCGGTGACCAGGGCCCCGTTTCACAAAAATCTTGTAAGCCTAAGATCTCGTAACTTTTCTCGTAGCATTCGTACCTCCTATACTGTAACATAGGGAGTTTTGTGAAACGGGGCCCTGAAGAGCACAAACATGTTAAAACGCTACAAGAAATATACTATGCCATAGACTGATAGCGCAAGAAAGATGGAGAGAAGAGAGTTGAAGACACACTGTCATTCTATAACTCATGAGAGAGGACAAGCATGCACAGCATGCAAAAAGGAGAATGTGTGAGATTGTTTTCTGAAACTGCCAGGCAGTTGGCAGAGCACTTTGAAAAGATAAGAGATCTAAAAAGAAATGTATAAAAAATGGAATAGGCTTGCCTTATCACCTTTAGTTACGTGTGAATATTCATGGGAACAACTGTGAATGAAAGTATAGTTTGGTCACAAACTAGCTGTAAAAGCTCAATCTGGCCAGACTTGATGACCGATTTATCATGGACTCTTTTACATTTATATTTAGGAATTATTGCTCCACCGAAAAAAGTCTGCACTTAAGACAGGTTCAACTGCAAGACAGTAGGATTTTTCAAAGCATGTTTAACACTTCACACATGGAAACAAATTTGGATTACTTCCTTTGTTTATTTCATTTGCCCATGATCTTTCTAAAAACAAAATCGCAAATAAAGAAACACAAAGAGAATGGATTTACAAACAAGCTCTAAGAAAAATCTATTAGTTTTTGTCTCCAGCATTCAGTGTCACATAAGCAGAATATCCCATGCATCGGTCCGAGCTGAATCACATCCAGGGATCTTCTCTCCATGTTTCTTTGACAGCATTATGTAGCTAGACTGGCTGTAAGTAGGCGCTTTATGTTATGAGTACTGGAGAGATAGCATATTGCTTACGTCATATCACTATTTGCTCAAAGCTTGGTTTTGAGTTCAGTTTTATAAACTGCGTCCTGTTCAACAAAGAAATCTTAGCACTACGACAAGGAAGTGAGTCCTAGTGCTAAGACTGCTTTGTGAGACAGAGCCCAAGGCCAAATTGAAGGCACATTATTGCGTTTTCGGAAGCATACTTGAAGTGACTGCTTCAGCTGTGATATAATGATGTCTGTTCAATGGTTGCTTGTTTTCCTCTGTATTGGTCTGTGTACTGAAACAAGGTCTGCGTTGATTTGGACATGAACCTTTTATAACCAGCATACCATACAAGAGAAAATATACTGAAGGAAAGAAATAAGGGAACATCACCTCATCAGTGTTCCTATGTATATTCTGAGATTTTCACCCACAGTGCAATACAAGGCTTGCGAAGACATTTTGAAAAAAGTAAAGGAACACTTGATCTTTCATGTGTTCCCTTATTTGTTTCCCTCAGTATATTTTACATATAGGCACAGCATATGTGGATATATTATCTATATGTTCCTAGGCTGTATTTGATGAAAATGTCAAATTTAGTGATGATGTCACATATTGTCAATGTAGATATTATTGCTGATTAGTGAAGTGTGAGGTGATGTCAAATCAAGTGATGACATCACACATTGTCAATGTAGACATTACTGTCAACAAGGTGTGAGGTGATTTCACAGAAATGACATTACACATTTAAAAAAACCCATCAGATTTCAGGCAGTGATTTCTAATTCCTATCAGAGCTAAATGCTTTACAGTTGAGAAATAAATAAATAGCTTCTCTCAGTGAAGAATTTTCAAAATTCTACTAAAGAACTCTACTTCCAACAAGGCAAATTACAGATAACATTTTTCTCTGTGTAATGTCCCTACGATAAGTTCTTCTCCCTAAGATTAGCATGTGCTATAAGTGCTCACTATGCACAGCAAAATATCAGATTCTGTAACTGTAAAGTCCTAATCTTATCCTAGAGTCCACAGCTCAAGTCCACCAGGTGGTCTCGGCACTGATCAAATGCCAAACATATCAAACAAATTCGGTGTGGTACACAATGACTTATCAACTGATCTACCATGAAGCAAATGGTCATTTTACCATGTCCTGTTCTGCTTTGACCAACTTGTGATCTTAGCAATCTTAGATCTGTGACTGTCATAAGTAATGGTGCTAAGATCAATCTGAATAAGAGCATCTTGCAGAAACAGATCGCTGCTTTGGTTATTGCAACAGCAGTACTTAGCCCGTCAATAGACTGATGGGAGACACACAATAGACTTTAGTTTACAATCAGTAGACTAGATTATGGCACCCCATCATGCTTGAGACATAAGGAATCTTAGCACTGTGACTGACATAAGTTGAAGTACTAAGATCACTCTGAGCAAGTGGATCCTGCAGAAACAGATCGCTGCTTTGGCTAATGCAACTCTGATACTTAGACCTTCTGATACTTAGACCTTCTGATACTTAGACCTGCTGATACTTAGACCTTCTGATACTTAGACCTTCTGATACTTAGACTAATTGTAGACACACGATGGACTTCTAATTGACAATCAGTAGACTAGATTATAGTCACCCAATCATGCTTGTGTCATGACTAGGCCTGTTGCAGAAAGGAATCTTAGCACTAAGGTGTTCGTAACTGCCATCCTTTAACCTAGACTAAAGACAGCTGTGTTAAGATTGCTTGTGGACTGGCCTCATTCTACAAAGTGACCCCAGCACTGTGATTGTCCTCGTTCTACTTAGACATGGGAGCTACGATAGATATAGCACTAAGAAAAAAAATTTAAATGAGGTCCTGGGTCCCGATCCACAAAGTGTTCGTAATGTTACGACCTGTCGTAACTCTACAGTTTATCATAGGCTTACGAATGTTGTAGCACTGTGAACGCTTTGTGGATCGGACCATGGCTGCTGTTATACCAAACAACCTTAGGGCCGAGACTGTCGTAAGTCAACATTAAGGCAGGAGTTACGATCACCTTATCACTAAGATCACTTTGTACAACAGCCCCCTGTTCTCCACTGAGGAATGACTGATAAATAGGATGGACTTACGTGTGAGAGTTTATGTAGTTAGATTCACATAATTCTTAAACCAGAGCCTTTCCAGAACAGAGTTTATACATGGAACTGTGAACTTGCACAAGTGTATTGCTGTTGTTCTTAGTAGGTTGGACAGACTTGAATTTCTTCTAACTTCAGTTTTTGTAATGTGTTTAAATTCAATGACAATAACGGTCCATCAAAGTCCTTTTGTTATAATGTTTGGTTGAATCAGGAACATTTTGTGCATCTTTTAGAGTGTTACATGAAGGACGTATATTCACGTATATACGTCTTTGGTTACATCAATCAGTGGCCGCCAATCACTGCTTCTTCAACATACTAATACTGTACTTTTGTTCCTGATACTGTAACAAAGTTACAACACAGCTGTAACAGAGTACCACCACTACTGTAACCAAAGATTGACTCTTCAGAATGGACCATCACAACTTTATCATGAATATGTATTCATATTTCAAAATGTGCTTTTACTGTTAAGTCTCAAGAAGGGTAATTAAAAAGCCCATTGAACTTTCATGAAATTCTATTTGATTGAATGGTAATTATCTTGTTGATTATTGATCATGACTTGATAATTCCAGGAAATGTATTCATATATTCTTTCAAATGTAACAAACATTTAGCACTGTAGGTCACATCAACTCATAGTGTAAAATATGTCCGCTCATTGATAGAAAGCTTTATATCTTCACATTTCTTATCATAAACATGCTGCTTTACTGTTGACAAGATAAACTTATTTAACATTTGTTCGCATTTTGTGTTCTGACCAGTACTAAAACTTTGCATTTTCAAACAAATTAATGAAACTGACAGGTGCTACGAAACAGATATCTAACTCATGTATGTATATATCTGGTGCTATTTGTTTGAAGATGACCTCACAGGAAGGTCCACTCTGTTCATGTTATGTAGGAATGTAGGTATTTTGTAGTTGATAAAATCTACCAAACGCATCTTGGATTTGTTGTGTTTTTCTTATGTTTTGGCACATTAACCACTTGGTTTGAGTGAAGACGGGTAACCCAGTCATATAAGGTGCTGCAACTTAACGTGCAGAGTTGTGTCCCTTAGCCACATCAGAACAGCTGCAGCTTGATTTGCAGAGTTGTTTCCCTTAGCCACATCAGAACAGCCGCAACTTGATTTGCAGAGTAGTGTCCCTTAGCCACATCAGAACAGCCGCAACTTGATTTGCAGAGTTGTGTCCCTTTAGCCACATCAGAATCAGAACACCGCAACTTGATTTGCAGAGTTGTGTCCCTTAGCCACATCAGAACAGCCGCAACTTGATTTGCAGAGTTGTGTCCCTTAGCCACATCAGAACAGCCGCAACTTGATTTGCAGAGTTGTGTCCCTTAGCCACATCAGAACAACTGCAACTTGATTTGCAGAGTTGTTTCCCTAACCATCAGAACAGCCGCAACTTGATTTGCAGAGTTGTGTCCCTTAGCCATCAGAACATCTTGATTTTGAACAGCCGCACCTTGATTTGCAGAGTTGCCTTATATCAGAACAGCCGCAACTTGATTTGCAGAGTTGTGTCCCTTAGCCAGATCAGAACAGCCGCAACTTGATTTGCAGAGTTGTGTCCCTTAGCCAGAATCAGAACAGCTGTAACTTGATTTGCAGAGTTGTTTCCTTAGCCACATCAGAACAGCCGCCAACTTGATTTGCAGAGTTGTGTCCCTTAGCCCCTTAGCCTTAGCATTTGCAGAGTTGTTTCCCTTAGCCACATCAGAACAGCCGCAACTTGATTTGCAGAGTAGTGTCCCTTAGCCACATCAGAACAGCCGCAACTTGATTTGCAGAGTTGTTTCCCTTAGCCACATCAGAACAGCTGCAACTTGATTTGCAGAGTAGTGTCCCTTAGCCAGATCAGAACAGCCGCAACTTGATTTGCAGAGTTGTTTCCCTTAGCCAGATCAGAACAGCTGTAACTTGATTTGCAGAGTTGTGTCCCTTAGCCACATCAGAACAACTGCAACTTGATTTGCAGAGTTGTTTCCCTTAGCCACATCAGAACAGCCGCAACTTGATTTGCAGAGTTGTGTCCCTTAGCCACATCAGAACAGCTAACTTGATTTGCAGAGTAGTGTCCCTTAGCCACATCAGAACAGCCGCAACTTGATTTGCAGAGTTGTGTCCCTTAGCCACATCAGAACAACTGCAACTTGATTTGCAGAGTTGTTTCCCTTAGCCACATCAGAACAGCCGCAACTTGATTTGCAGAGTAGTGTCCCTTAGCCAGATCAGAACAGCCGCAACTTGATTTGCAGAGTTGTTTCCCTTAGCCAGATCAGAACAGCTGTAACTTGATTTGCAGAGTTGTGTCCCTTAGCCACATCAGAACAACTGCAACTTGATTTGCAGAGTTGTTTCCCTTAGCCACATCAGAACAGCCGCAACTTGATTTGCAGAGTTGTGTCCCTTAGCCAGATCAGAACAACTGCAACTTGATTTGCAGAGTTGTTTCCCTTAGCCATATCAGAACAGCCGCAACTTGATTTGCAGAGTAGTGTCCCTTAGCCAGATCAGAACAACTGCAACTTGATTTGCAGAGTTGTTTCCCTTAGCCAGATCAGAACAGCTGTAACTTGATTTGCAGAGTTGTTTCCCTTAGCCACATCAGAACAGCCGCAACTTGATTTGCAGAGTTGTGTCCCTTAGCCACATCAGAACAACTGCAACTTGATTTGCAGAGTTGTTTCCCTTAGCCACATCAGAACAGCCGCAACTTGATTTGCAGAGTAGTGTCCCTTAGCCATATCAGAACAGCCGCAACTTGATTTGCAGAGTAGTGTCCCTTAGCCAGATCAGAACAGCCGCAACTTGATTTGCAGAGTAGTGTCCCTTAGCCAGATCAGAACAGCTGCAACTTGATTTGCAGAGTTGTTTCCCTTAGCCACATCAGAACAGCCGCAACTTGATTTGCAGAGTAGTGTCCCTTAGCCACATCAGAACAACTGCAACTTGATTTGCAGAGTTGTTTCCCTTAGCCACATCAGAACAGCCGCAACTTGATTTGCAGAGTAGTGTCCCTTAGCCAGATCAGAACAGCCGCAACTTGATTTGCAGAGTTGTTTCCCTTAGCCAGATCAGAACAGCTGCAACTTGATTTGCAGAGTTGTGTCCCTTAGCCACATCAGAACAACTGCAACTTGATTTGCAGAGTTGTTTCCTTAGCCACATCAGAACAGCCGCAACTTGATTTGCAGAGTTGTGTCCCTTAGCCACATCAGAACAGCCGCAACTTGATTTGCAGAGTTGTGTCCCTTAGCCACATCAGAACAGCCGTAACTTGATTTGCAGAGTTGTGTCCCTTAGCCACATCAGAACAACTGCAATTTGATTTGCAGAGTTGTTTCCCTTAGCCACATCAGAACAGCCGTAACTTGATTTGCAGAGTTGTTTCCCTTAGCCACATCAGAACAGCCGCAACTTGATTTGCAGAGTTGTGTCCCTTAGCCAGATCAGAACAGCCGCAAGTTGATTTGCAGAGTAGTGTCCCTTAGCCACATCAGAACAGCTGTAACTTGATTTGCAGAGTTGTGTCCCTTAGCCAGATCAGAACAACTGCAACTTGATTTGCAGAGTTGTTTCCCTTAGCCACATCAGAACAGCCGCAACTTGATTTGCAGAGTAGTGTCCCTTAGCCAGATCAGAACAGCCGCAACTTGATTTGCAGAGTTGTTTCCCTTAGCCAGATCAGAACAGCTGTAACTTGATTTGCAGAGTTGTGTCCCTTAGCCACATCAGAACAACTGCAACTTGATTTGCAGAGTTGTTTCCCTTAGCCAGATCAGAACAGCCGCAACTTGATTTGCAGAGTTGTGTCCCTTAGCCAGATCAGAACAGCCGCAACTTGATTTGCAGAGTTGTGTCCCTTAGCCACATCAGAACAACTGCAATTTGATTTGCAGAGTTGTTTCCCTTAGCCACATCAGAACAGCCGCAACTTGATTTGCAGAGTTGTTTCCCTTAGCCACATCAGAACAACTGCAACTTGATTTGCAGAGTTGTTTCCCTTAGCCAGATCAGAACAGCCTAACTTGATTTGCAGAGTTGTTTCCTTTATCCAGATAGCCAGTGTCCCTTAGCCAGATCAGAACAGCCGCAAGTTGATTTGCAGAGTTGTGTCCCTTAGCCACATCAGAACAGCCGCAACTTGATTTGCAGAGTTGTTTCCTTAGCCACATCAGAACAACTGCAATTTGATTTGCAGAGTAGTGTTTAGCCAGATCAGAACAGCGCAACTTGATTTGCCCTTATCCAGACTCAGAACAGCCAGTTGATCAGAACAGCTTAAAGTTGATTTGCAGAGTTGTGTCCCTTAGCCACATCAGAACAGCCGCAACTTGATTTGCAGAGTTGTTTCCCTTAGCCACATCAGAACAGCCGCAACTTGATTTGCAGAGTTGTGTCCCTTAGCCAGATCAGAACAACTGCAACTTGATTTGCAGAGTTGTGTCCCTTAGCCACATCAGAACAGCTGTAACTTGATTTGCAGAGTTGTGTCCCTTGGGCACATCAGAACCTTTTAATCATGGGTTTGAATCCCATTATTTTGAGGTTTGTCAGCGCCATACCTGTGCTTGTGGGTTTCACAAAAGTGTTGAACATATGAGGCCTGCATCACTTTCGGGCTTTCCTTCTACATTCAGCTAACACACCCTGGTATATCTTAAACCACAGCCTCACCCTTGGACGCGCATCTACAACATGGCTCAACATGGAGAATGAGTTGAATGCTGCATGTGATCTCTATTTCAGGAACGGATTTCTGGTTTAAGAGCAACCTAACACTTATACTTACACCTATGACAAGACAATAAAGAAGAATAGGAAATTCTCTTGGAATAGTGAGTGAGTGAGTGAGTGAATGAGTTGGGTTTTATGCCGCTCTTCGCAATATTTCAGCAATATCATGGCGGGGGACACCAGAAATGGGCTTCACACATTGTATCCATGTGGGACTTGAACCTAGGCCTTCGGCGTGACAGTCAAACGCTTTAACCACTAGGCTACCCCTGCCCTCTCTTGGAATAGGACCCTGTTTGGAAGGTAAGAAATACATACACATATTAAACTATCAGATTTTCTCGTGTTCAGGAACACATTTGGTCAAGCACGTTGGTCTCGCAGATCACCATACACATGTACTTCAGTCAACAGTATAGGTTACTATTCTTATTTACTTTTACCACTTTGGGGGAACGGTGGATCCATTAACCAGAACTCTGCAACAGACCTATATTTACACAACTACAGCCTGCCTTCATGGTCAAATGGATAGAGCATCTGCACAGGAGAGTTAAGGATTTCTGTCTTTGGTATCCATCTTAAACTGTGGAATGGTACCTGTGAGGGACTGACCTATAAAACTGGCGTTAGTCTAGGCTGCTACACATGCCACACACGTTCATACAAATCACCGCAAGTACAATAATCTTGAACACCACATAAGACCTCACCACCCTCACCTCATTCAAACATAAGAACCTGAAACTATTATCGTGAAAACTATTCATTGGAGATGTTTTTAAAAAGTTTACAGCTCTTAAGGATTGTTACAAGTTGTTTACAGGATGCATCAGATTTGCAAATGAACTTAGGGATTAATCTTGTCACAATAAATGTCACTTTGTCTGAAATGTATATACCTGTATTTGACGCAACTTTCTAGGATCATCACCTCAATTAATGAGCATGAAACTATTGTAAAGACGAGTGTTGTGGAAGACTGTATTTCTTCCCAGCAGGATAATTACAAGTGACTACTGCGCAGTGCAGTATCACTATTCACCATAAAATAGCGATCACACTCTTCAGATGCACATAAAATATTTCAACTAAGACGACAACAACATATTTGTTTCCTCATTGCTCTTCACATGTCAGAGAGAAGGCAATATATCTTGATTATTCTAATTAAGCCCATTCTTTGGATACCATCTTGTATGAAGCCAGCATAGGGACGACACACCTCAAACAGGCTTTCAAATGACATTTTGTGAGTGAAAATAATCAAAAGCAGCAACACCTGAAGACTTGGAACCCCAGTCTTACTGCAACATATCTTCATCATAACTCCATGCCTTAACATTCAGGAAACGATTCTTCACAGAATATGTGTTCTCTGATACAGATACATGTGCAGAACTTGATCCATGAAAATAATGCAGTGTTTACAACATAATCGAGGACACTGAAGAAGATCTCAATAGAAACAACTTCTGATAATAAAATAAACATATCACCTAAAAGTTCAAGTGACTTTGATGTATCTGAGTGAGTGAGTGAGTGGGTGAGTGAGTGAGTGAGTGATAGAGTGAGTGATAGCTTGTGTTAGAGTGAGTGAGTGAGGAGTGAGTGAGTGAGTGAGTGAGTGAGTGAGTGAGTGAGTGTCTCTTATTGTAACCATGTGGGATTGAATCCAGGTCTTCCGTGTCATGGTGGTGGTGGAGTAGCCTAAGTGTTTGCTCTCCTCACCGAAGACACAGGTTTGATTCCCCATGTGGGTACATTGTGTGAAGCCCATTTCTGGTGTCCCCCACCGTGATATAGCTGTAATATTGCTAAAAGTGGCATAAAACCAAACTCACTCACTCACTTGTGTCATAAGTGGAAGAAGACTGATTTAAGTGTGGCTTTGTCAAATGGCAAAGACTGTATAAACATATTTCCTCAATGTCTAACATGCAGTGATACATCCTGATTAGTGAGTGAGTGGGTGAGTGAGTTTAGTTTAACGCTGCACTCAGTAATATTCCAGCTATATGGCGGCAGCCTGTAAATAATCGAGTCTGGACCAGACAATCCAGTGATCAACATCATGAGCATCGATCTACGCAATTGGGATACGATGAAGTGTGTCAACTAGGTCATCGAGTCTGACCACCCGATCCCGTTAGTAGCCTGTTACAACAAGCATGGGTTACTGAAGACCAATTCTAACCCGGATGCTGTTGATGTCCCCAAACAAGACTATAATACAGTGAAGTTTAAGTCTAAAGTGCACCAGTCCATTACTCTCAAAAGCAGTATAAAAATGTACTTTGATGAACTGACATCAAAATAAACAGGTATCAGGCAGGGTAGCAACAAGTACCATCAGGTGAACAACAACCAGGCAAGGCACCAACAAGTACCATCAGGTGAACAACAACCAGGCAACACAACAAGTAGCATCAAGTGAACAACAACCAGGAAAGGCAACAACAAGTAGCATCAAGTGAACAACAACCAGGCAAGGCAACAACAAGTAGTATCAAGTGAACAACAACCAGGCAAGGCAACAACAATAGCATCAGGTGAACAACAGCATCAACAAGTAGTATCAAGTGAACAACAACCACAACAAGCATCAGGTGAACAACAACCAGGCAAGGCAACAACACGTACCATCAGGTGAACAACAACCAGGCAAGGCAACAACAAGTACCTGGCAGGGCAACAACAAGTAGCATCTTTTGACATCTTTTGGGATCAGGCAACTGGGGTCGAACCACAACCTTCCAATGTCCAGTAGACCATGGAGGCGTTTTGGAGATAACACAGATTATCCATGCTGTTTGTATTTTTCACAGCCAGCTTAAAAACCATACCAAATTTTGATATTGATGATAAAAAAGAGGATTTTGAATTACTCACTTGCATTTGGCCTACATTCTCAAATTCCACAATAATACAATATTCACGAAGTTGAGTTCACGACACACACTACCCCAAATATTTTATACACTGTATGGCTGCAACTTAAAAACAGATTATCAACTAGATCAGACACTGATGATACAGTGGCGTCACAGCTTATGAAAGCCGGTGTGAAACCAGCCTGACAGCCTTTCACAATAGACATAGACAGTAGACAGAGGCATGTCAGCCCGGCCTCCTCCACAGTGTTGTAGCAGACACATACATGATGACAGGGAGCTCCTCTACATCCACTCATATAACACAGGTTGGTGTGGAGATGGCAGTATTATTGCTTCAAGTGCAGCTGTGTTTAGCTCACTGTGCAGTGGACTTCCTCAGATTTAAATGTCAATGCCCCTGAAGGTGTGAGCTAATCGTTCTGTTAGGTGCACATTTTCTGCACACCGTATAACATCTAATAACCGTTCATATTACCCATAGGGTAAGAAATATCTGAGTTCATAAAAATCATATTGCACTGATGCAAATATCGCTTTCGATGCACCAGGGTATTGTCGAGTGAGTGAGTGGGTGAGTGAGTGAGTGAGTGAGTGAGTGAGTGAGTGAGTGAGTGAGTGAGTGAGTGAGTGAGTGAGTGAGTGAGTGAGTGAGTGAGTGAGTGAGTGAGTGAGTGAGTGAGTGAGTGAGTGAGTGAGTGAGTGAGTGAGTGAGCGAGTTTTTACGCCGCTTCGAACGAACCACGTTTTACGCTGCTTTTATCAATATTTCGGAAACATCACAGTGGAAGACTCCAGGAATGGGCTTCACACATTGTATCTGTGTGGAGAATCAAACTCGGTCTTCTGACAAGTGAACACCTTAACCACTACACTATCCCACCGTCCCTCGGTATTGTCTAAGACATTTCCGACATCATTCTTGATGTCTTTCCAACTGTAATGTGATGGAAGGACAGAATGATGTCACACAAAGTTACGTCAATGCTGCAGATTGTTGGGATCATTTGACAAATGTTGTTTTCTAAGATGCCGGTTGTAAATAGTGGATTATTCTAAAGGGGATTTTCAAAGCTCCTCTCCATGGATATCAGGAGCAACAAAATTCATGAGCACAGCACAGCACAGCACAGCACAGCACAGCACACCACACCACACCACACCACACCACACCACACCACACCACACCACACCATAGCATGATGTTTTTCTTTTCATTATTTAAGCATAAAACACTACTTTTAAGAGATCACTTAAATCATTTTTCTCTTAGAGAAAATCTGTATTTAATTAAAACAAACAATCCTGTAATTTGGGACAGAAATCTGTTACCCATATAAGCAACCAACCAAAGCATTTTGAGGAGAAGAGGGGAAGCGGGCTGGTGAAGGAGGTGGGTGGGTGTGGTATGAGACAGAAAGTTCCCAGTCAAAACCTTGAAACATACACCTTCAAGGAGCGAAAAAGAAGTTTGATTTTCACAAACAAGACATTATTTTTCAGATCATCCAGTTTCACCAGTGACTGAATTCTTCAGTTTTCTAAAACCTAAAGGATAAACTGTTTATGTTGAGTGAGCACGGTAGGTCATCAGGCAACCCTGCGACATGTGGAACCAGGTAGACGGAGTGCTGCAGTTGCAACAGTATGTTACCGAGTTACAGTTTATTTCTGCAAACACTCACACTACACACACATTTCCCTGACCAAAGAATGTCAGTGTCTTCGTACAAAGCCTGTGATCACCTTCTTCACCAAGAAAAAGGCAAAGAAAAATCCTGGTATTTACACAAAAGAGCATCTTTTCTCAAGGAGTATTGCTGTGCATATTAGACTTGTCCAGCTCGTATCTCCCTTCCACTGGGAAGTCGGAGGAGGTCTTAGTGATCTAACTTCATGCTGGTGTTGTATGGGATTGGGTTTGGGATGTGCAAGCAGTTCTGGGAGCATGGCATCAGAGTGAAAATTCATCAATATCACCATCATTATTACAGTCGTCAACTGTACATTTATAGTTACCTCATTTAAGGAAACTTAAGTCATTTCATAAATGATTTTCATCATAGTCATCATCATCAGCATTGTCATCATCATCACTGTCATCATCATCGCCATCACCATCATCAGCAGCGGCACCACCAGATTTATAATGGTTGTCTTCTATTCTTTCATAATTATTATTTGGTTTGTATCAAACTTGGTTCTTTCATCATATCATCATCATCATCATCATCATCATCATCATCCGTTTTACATTGTTCCCATAGTCATCATCTGCGCTATCATCATTATGGATTGTCCTCCAAAACTTCCCTTCATCATCACTGTTGTCATCACTATCTTTATTGTAAACTCTTGTTTTGTTCTCGTCAGCGTCTATGCTACTTTTCAATGATTCTGCAGCAAACTGACATTCACATCTGTTCACTGCTGCAGTCACTTCTGCTTATTGGGGTACGCACATATTTGGTTAAATATGAGTTACGACATGCCTCGGATGATGTATGCATGAAAAATGCAAGAATGGGGTAAAGCTTGACAAATATACACGTCTGTGTCATTCCGCCCTTGTTGCATCACACAGGCTAGTCCCTCCCTACACACACACTCGGCAATCCTAGCACTCCTACAGACTAGCCTGTCCCAGTCCCTCAACCACAATATTTCTCCTTCCACACAGCCCTACTGTAAGGCAAGGACTCTACATGAAGCAAGTCTAGATTTGCTCAGGTTCAGATCTTCATCTCCCATCTCACTGGGGCTCCTTTTCAAATTAAATTCAGTTCTTTGTTTCTATCAAAATCATATATTTTCAGAGACTAAGCAGACGGACATGGCAAATACTCTATATCCATGCTACTGTATTCAAGCTTCTAGAAGCTACATTAGCAGTGAAGACAGAGTTGACTTATAGATCATAATTTCTTTATTCTTTCAATATACAAGTCAAAACAGGTGCTTGTACCTTTATCGAGCAAGTCACTTTAGAAGTTGCTAGCCGAAGGTTCTGGGAACTGGACCAAAGATAATATTGAAAGAATGAAGAAGTTGTAATCCATAAGCTCGGACTTCTCTTCATCTGACAATGAAACTCACATGACTTGTGCAGGTGGCACAGATCAACTTATTGGGGAATGCTCAGAACCTTATACTTAGTAAACTTAACGTCTGAACATAATTCATCAGAAAGTTTCATTTCATCTCTTGACAAATGTTGTTCATAATTGAATGATGGCGACACACGACAGGGAAATGTGGCACTGTAAGGTGACAAAAACATGATCGTTCTGGAAGACCATGGTAACTTTTACTATGTCATAATTCTGTTGTTTTAGACAATTCACATGTTGGAATAGCTTGAATATCTTGAGTATAGAGAAGTCTTTCCTCAAAAACTTTGAGATTCACGCTGAATTATCCCATTGTGATAAAAACACAGCTATAATCCACATGTTATTCATCAATTATTCATCATCAATTTAAGGTTATTCATATCTACAGAAAGATTTGAGCGAAGTCTTTTATACAGTTTACTGTTTTGGGAACTTAGAGGCTTTCAAACTGAGGAAAATATAAGCTTTACTCAATTAATCCATTCTCATCACCTAATTACTGCTCTAGACTTACATCTAGTCTCTGAAATATACATATATCACAGAAAAACAGTTCCTAAAGTATGGTCATAAAATATAATAAAATGGAGGAGGTCAGAGATTTTCTTCAGTTTCAGAAACTGATTGGTAATCTAGACTTTCCCCATATTCTAATATTCAACAGCTGCTTCAGCACAGTGACAATAAATTTGTACATTTATATTTTAGTGGATACAACAATGCACTAAAGCCAAAGCAAGTTCTACAACAATATCGCGCAATGTATAAGTTATTAGGGAGTACCATTCCAGCCCCATCATGGGGGGAACACTGACGCCTCACATCAGTGGTGTTGGAATGACTTATTATGACAAACTTGATAATATTGTATGTTGGCATCAATGCCTCCTCAAGAATATTTTATTTATTCCTGGAAAAAATCATGTTAAGTATATTAAATTCCCCTGCTTTTCTCTTTAAAGGCAACTTCCTTCAGTTCTTTTCTTGGAGACAAACATACAGTTTTTGAGTTGCTGAGGATTTAAGCCCACAAAGTTTGTTTGAAACCAACATTGTAACCAGCAGCTCTAAAATGTTAATATACTCAGTTACAGCCATTGTGGTTAGAGGCTGGGTCTAGGGGCTTTTAAAACGAAAACCTTTCTAAGATTAATAAATATAAATGTAATATTAGTGAACCACTGATTAAATAATTCAACACTTCAGAGGAGCAGTTCTTGTATTTTTTGGGATACCAAACATGCATTTGTATGTACAGGATATAGATATATGTTTGTCATAAAACCCTGTACCTCTAAGACAGGACAAGAGTCTTATTTTAGCAATTATGCCAAGTAGACACAAAACTGGGACATGACACATCACATGGTGTCAATGTTTCTATCGAGAATTCAAAAGCATCCCTTGCAATTTCTCCTTCTACCCGTGAAGATCTTCAGTAACCCATGTGTGTCGTAAGAAGCGACTAACATAATCGGGTGGTCAGGCTCGCTGACTTGGTTGACACATGTCATTGTATCCCAATTGCGTAGATTGATGTTCATGCTGTTGATCACTGGATTGTCTGGTCAAGACTTGATTATCTACAGACCGCCGCCGCCATCTAGCTGGAATATTGCTGAGTGAGGCGTAAAACTAAACTCACTCACTCATTCTCCTTCTGACTGTTTCTCAAACTTTACACAAATTTGTAGTCAATACAAATTTGTGGTCTTTGTATCATGTGCCACATCCTCAATTACTTTGTGTCCTCATGTGATAAGGAACTATCATACTATCATTGTTTTATCTGGTTCAGGCTCAGTCCTTCAACTGAGATAAAGCTGCATAGAGCTGGGAACAGTTAAAACAGCCTCCACTTGCTGACTTCTGCATTCAAGGTCTTATGTTCCTCCGTCAATATCTTCTATTTCTTGTTCTGAAGAAACTGTTATATTTCTGTCCAGAATATGCCTTTGGTGTTTACTTTAGAAACTGATGGAGATGGTTGTCCTTCTGGCAGACGTCATCAGTTGCCATCAAAGAAATGGCTGCTGCATTATCCTCTCGAAAAAATCTTCTGCTTCTTGTCCTGCTTTTTGTCACAAGCATTTAGACTTTTGTTTAAATGTTGATAAAATTGCATTTCATTGATTTCTTGCTAGCATTGTAATAGGTTTTGTTTGCTTTACTACGTTTCCGTTGTAGTCTCTAGCCAGCAAGAATTGCCTGGGATAGGCCCCCAGAACAGTTATGTTTTGTTGACCTTGCAGGAGGTGAGTTTACATAAACGGCACGCAGTCATGCGTGACTGTTTTTCCAGTAAGTTTTGTTTTTCTAATGTTTTATTATGGCTTAACGATGTTATCAAAGTAAGCGATTGTTGAGGTGAAATTTCAGTGTAGGAGGGAAACTTGAGAGGATTTTTTTTGTCATAAAAATGCCAACAACTAATTCTTTTGCATTCAGGATCTGCTTAGACTGCACATCTGTTAGTCAACTGTTTTCAAACAAATCCCAAATTTATGATGAACGACTTACTGAAGCCGATTAAAACATGGTAGACTGCAACAGGTTGTTGTGCATAGTTTTACCAGAGAGGCTGTGAACAGGATAGTTTTATATACAATATTGTTTGTTGTATGTTTGACTGAGGCGTTTTCTGCATGTTTTTATTGACAGTACCCTCTCATAGGGCATTGACAGTATCATCTCATGGGATATTGACAGTACCCTCTCATAGGGCATTGACAGTATCATCTCATGGGATATTGACAGTACCCTCTCATAGGGCATTGACAGTATCATCTCATGGGATATTGACAGTACCATGTCATGGGATATTGACAGTACCATCTCATAGGGCATTGACAGTATCATCTCATGGGATATTGACAGTACCCTCTCATAGGGCATTGACAGTATCATCTCATGGGATATTGACAGTACCCTCTCATAGGGCATTGACAGTATCATCTCATGGGATATTGACAGTACCATGTCATGGGATATTGACAGTACCATCTCATAGGGCATTGACAGTATCATCTCATGGGATATTGACAGTACCCTCTCATAGGGCATTGACAGTATCATCTCATGGGATATTGACAGTACCCTCTCATAGGGCATTGACAGTATCATCTCATGGGATATTACAGTACATCATCTCATGGGATATTGACAGTACCCTCTCATAGGGCATTGACAGTACCATCTCATGGGATATGGACAGCAATTTACCCTCTCATAGGGCATTGACAGTATCATCTCATGGGATATTGACAGTACCCTCTCATAGGGCATTGACAGTATCATCTCATGGGATATTGATATCTCTACCATCATCTCATCATGGGTACCATCTCATATTGACTGAGTACATGGGATATTCTCATGGGATCATTGGGATATTGACAGTACCATCTCATGGGATATTGACAGTATCATCTCATGGGATATTGACAGTACCATCTCATGGGATACTGACAGTACCATCTCATGGGATATTGACAGTATCATCTCATGGGATATTGACAGTACATCTCATGGGATATTGACAGTACATCTCATGGGATATTGACAGTATCATCTCATGGGATATTGACAGTACCATCTCATGGGATATTGACAGTACCATCTCATGGGATATTGACAGTACATCTCATGGGATATTGACAGTATCATCTCATGGGATATTGACAGTACATCTCATGGGATATTGATCTCATGGGATATTAGTACATCTCATGGGATATTGACAGTATCATCTCATGGGATATTGACAGTACATCTCAGTATCATCTCATGGGATATTGACAGTACATCTCTCAGGTACATCTCATGGGATATTGACAGTACATCTCATGGGATATTGACAGTATCATCTCATGGGATATTGACAGTACATCTCATGGGGTACTGACAGTCCCATCTCATGGAACACTGACAGTACCATCTCATGGGATATTGACAGTAACATCTCATGGGATATTGACAGTACCATCTCATGGGATATTGACAGGGCCATCTAAGGATTTATTGACAGGGCCATCTAATGATATATTGACAGGGCCACCTGATGGAATATTGACAGCACCATCTCATGGACAGTCAGATTTTTAACGACATTAAGAGATATTCTTGTAAGAGAGAGCCACATTAGACTCATCAAAACGATGTTTATCTGACATCATGAAATGGGGACTAGGAGATAAAACACTCTCATAACATGCTCCAGATAGATACAGGCAGCATCTTTAAAAGAGTTGTACATCCTGATCGCAACATCAGACAGATGATAACATCATGACCGCTTCAACAGTATCACAGGGTTACCCAGTTCACGGAGAGTCCACCTTGACTGTCAACACCATATCCACATCTCACGTTGTATATAGGTTACATTATCCCACTGAACTGAGCTAGGAAACCAAACTTAATAAACAGGGACTTTCCTTCTTAACATTCCATGAGGGGAAAAGTCTGTGTGGGAACTCGCAGCCCCGCCTTAATTTCAGATTCCAGTCCTTCTAACCTTACTAAAGTGTTTGCCTTAATTCCAAGAATTTTTCTTACAATGAAGATTTGAAGAGTTCTAACATTAAACTGGTGTCTCACTTTCAATCCCAATTCTCTGGTCACGTAATGTATAACAACTTTGATAACATAAATGAACCATCCATCTAGCCATTCATCCATTATCTGCCTCCCACCCATCTATCTATACATCCATACAACCACCCACCCATCCATCTTTCTATCCATCAACACATCCATCTATCCCCTCTCCTATCCATTCATCAACCCACCCATCCATCTTTCTATCCATCAACACATCCATCTATCCCCTCTCCTATCCATTCATCAACACATCCATCTACCCACTCTCCTATCTATCCATCAACACATCCATCTATCCTCTCCTATCCATTCATCAACACATCCATCTATCCCTCTCCTATCCATTCATCAACCCATCCATCCATCTATCCCCTCATCCTATCCATTCATCAACACATCCATCTATCCCTCTCCTATCCATCTATCCCCTTCCATCAACACATCCATCTATCCACTCTCCTATCCATTCATCAACACATCCATCTATCCACTCTCCTATCCATTCATCAACACATCCATCCCATCCACTCTATCCATTCATCAACACATCCATCTATCCCTCATCCTATCTATCCATCAACCCATCCTATCATCATCCATCTTTTCTATCCATCAACACATCCATCTATCCCTCTCCTATCCATTCATCATCTATCCTCTCCTCCCATCCATCTATCCCCTCTCCTATCCATTCATCAACACATCCATCTATCCCCTCTCCTATCCATTCATCAACACATCCATCTAGCCACTCTCCTATCCATTCATCAACCCATCCATTTATCCATCCATCTATCCATTTATCCATCTATTCATCCATCAACCCATCTATCCATCCACCAATGAACCCTGCCTGCCAGCCTATCATCAATCCATTTATTCATACTACTGGTTATTTTGTTAAAACATATACACAGTGTAAAATACTATCTAAATGCAGAAAGAATATTAAAAACACCTGAATTTCTTACAATAAAACCATATACGCTAGGAGCATTAAATGATAAATGTGATGCCAGTGGGTGAGAAAGAATCTGTGCATCACACAGACAAGTGCTGCACTCCTGACATGTAAGACTGAAGACACTGTCATCACCTGGGCCAGTTTCATAACGTGTAACGACTGTCGTACGTCTATGTTAAAGTATGGTAGTTACAATCACCTTAGCGCTAGATTGCTTTGTGAAACGGGACCCTGTAGTGTAGGATCAAAGTGAGTGAGTATGATTTTACGCCGCTTTTAGCACTATTCCAGCAATATCAGGGTGGGGGACACCAGATATGGGCTTCACACATTGTACCCATGTGGAGAATCGAACCTGGGTCTTCTGCGTGCGGATGCTTGAACCACTAGGCTACCCCACCAACCTAGTCCATCTGGGACTCAAATCCACACCCTCACAGTTAGGCACCTACATGCCAGCATGCAAAGTCAGCCATCTAGCCCACTCAGCCACCAAACTTCCACAAAATGGAGGTCGGACAACTGGTAGTCTAGACCACAAACTTTGTGTACCCCTCTGATAAGTGTAAAATTGGCACAGCTCCCATGGCCGAAAGCTATGAATACACAGTGCCATTTAGAAAGTGGAAGTCGAGATGGCTGAGCGGGTTAGGCGGCTGACCTTGTGTGCTGGTTATTAGGTGCCTGACTCTGAAGGTGTGGGTTCGAATCCCGGATTAAGGGGGGTCACCCATTTTGTTCTGGGGAGCTAGGGGGGTCATCAATTTTGTACATAAAAATACGTTTAAAATTATGCTTAGAAATTATGGGAAGGGGAGGGGGGCATTGATTTTGTACAGGACATGCAGTGGGGGCACTTATTTTGTACATACATTTTAGGGGGTCATTCACATTGTTACATGATTCTCCATAGAAATCATCATCACCCTCCCCTAGCCATAAATTATGAACAGTCCCTTTGTGTCTGTCAGTCAGTATGCGTCAATAATTCTGGCCTTAAAATGACACACTGGTAGGATAGCTAAATGCCTTGAAACAGCTGCCTGATTATCTAACCGAGTAGACTAACATATATTCCCACAAATACAGTTATTGTATTTAACAATATAAAAATGTATACTTTTTAATAAAAAATAAATAGTTTTTTCTACAAAATAAATCCAAATGGAGCTCAGAACAATCCTCAATTTCTGGCTGAGAACAATGTAGACATGCCAAATCACCTAGACTTGAGGGGGACTCTTATCTAATTTATTCTCTATTGTCTGGGAGACAGACTAGCAACCACTCACCCATGTACTATTACAGCTGGGTTATACCACACTATCATGGTAACTGAATATCCACTAGTCAGAGAGAGAATTTAGATATTATCCATTTTGCTATATACACTGTAGTTAACTGGTATCCACTGTTTTACAATGCAGGTGCAGAAATAATTTGATATGCTTTGAAAAAGCACATGAAAAAATGAACAGGTATCAACAGGAAATGTAAGCAACGATGCCAACCATCACAGGAACAGAAATTAGCTTGTATTTTGTCCCTGAATGAAAATATTTGTATGACTTTCTTTTCATGAGTTGTTTTCCATATATACCAGCAATAGCAAGGAGCCGAGAGAACTTCTGTATTTTTCTGAAACTGAAACTTGTCAAAAAATCGTAGACCTGTTGGGGTTGTTTTGAAATTTTGAAACTGATGAACTCTAAATTTGTCAAGAAACAATAGACTGGCATGGGATATACTGCAACATTTGTCTCAGGTCTGTACGTGAGACTAAGTATCAGAGGTCCTTTTGATATACATTATATTCTCTCTTTACATCTAGTATTTCTAATGATTTCAAAAGCGACACCCAAATTGACTCTTTAGCAATTTGATTCTCATTAATAAACAGACAAGGTCTGGTGTACCCTTCCCAAGCCAGGGGCAATAAACACATCCGACACACTGCACCAAGTACAATGGCCTGGTCTCTATCAGATAAAGAATGTAGGCTCATGATGAAAGGTGAGATCGCAAACCTCGACTGCCCTTCCCCACCTTTAAACTTTAATACCAGCATTAAAGCGACACCTCGAAAGTCTGAGACGACCACAATCTACCCAGCTTCGTATGGGTGTGTGTATTTACAAAGGCTTATTTAATGAGTCGCGATAGCATTTCACAGGGCATACAAATGAGCATCGTTGATCTTCCCCGAACGAGGTCTCCCACAGCAGACGGGGCCCAGACTCAACAGTATCAGAGCGGGGAGTTGACAGACATGCATCTACGCGTAACTCGCTTCAACAGAGGCTAGTGTAGATGCAGGGAAAGAAGAAAGGCTGCATGTAACTATATGCTGTCACATCGGATCAAGTGCATGGGATTTAGCAGAGTGAATACAGCTGTATGTCGTCATAGGGTGAAGTCAGGGGATTGATCAGGGTGACTGATACAGCTGCACTCAAATGCTTAGGAAGGCCATAGTCTTTAAAAGTCACAGTGGAAATGACAAGGACTTATAAATAATCTTTGATCATATCTCACTATTGGATGGGGTAGCTTAGTGGTTATAGCTTTCTGTAACAGTGAAGTCCCAAGTTCGATACCCTCATGCTGAAGCACATCTTACTTAGGAAGGACATTGAGTCTTTAAAACCTCACTGAGTGGAAATGACAAGTTGATGTGCTTATAAACCTAATACTTTAATATCCATATTACACAACTGACGATACACAAATGATGGACAAATTCAAACTCAAGACCCTTCAGGCGTCCTTCCAACACATATCTGATTGTACGGCAACAACAAAGTCATGGATGACAGCAAATAAGCTGAAACTCAACGAAGAAAAAACAGAGGTGATGCTGATTGGCACTAAGCAACAGTTGGCCAGAGTAGAATAACAATCTATTCTGATAGTGGATACAGAAATAAGTTCTCAGTGACCACCTTAAAGATCTGGGAGTATTTCTGGACTCACACCTCTCCATGGAGAAACAGGTTACCCACATCAGTCGAACCTGTTACTATCATCTCTGATCCATCAGCAACATCCGACATTCAATAACCGCAGAAGCTGCAAAGGTACTCATGGTCTAATAACATCAAGACTAGATTACTGCAACAGTTTGCTTCAGGGCATCAGACGTAAACTGCTATCTAAGCTACAGGTGCTGCACAATTCTGCAGCATGGGTCATCACAAGAACACCAAGACATGTGCACATGACACCAGTGCTCAGGGACCACCACTGGTTGCCAGTAAAAGCTAGAATAGAGTTCAAGCTTCTCTGTATAATCTATGCCTCCATAACACCAGCCCTGACTATCTATCTGAACTCTGACTCCACACACTCATCCAGCACGTAAACTCCGATCAAGTGACCAAAATCTCCTCCAAGTTCCTAAATATCGACTGAAGACATTTGGCTTCAGATCCTTCTCCAGCACTGCCCCTATCCTCTGGAACTCACTTCCATCAGAGTTGAAACTGTGTCCAACCTTTGAGAAATTCAAATCAAGACTAAAGACCCATATGTTCTCCAAGTATCATAGTGACATTTAACTCCACTCAACACTCCCTGACTTTTATCTTTATACAATCCCCTTGTAGCGCCTTGAGCAGGCATATCTGTCTGGATTGCGCGCATTATAAATGCACATTTATTATTATTATAATATCTCACTATTGGATGGGGTAGCTTAGTGGTTAAAGCTTTCGTTAGTAACACTGAAGTCCCAAGTTCAATACCCTCATGCTGAAGCACATCTTGCTTAGGAAGGCCACTGAGTCTTTTAAACTTTTGGGAATGGAAATGACGAGTTGATATGCTTATAAGCCTATAATTTAATATCAATATTTCACTATTGGATGGGTACACTTGTGTATAAAAGCTTTCATTTGTCACCTTGAAGTCCCAAGTTCGATACCCTGACCTTACTAGGGCTGCACAATATAACCGGTTTACCGGTATTTACTGGTTCAGACATGAAAATGATACGTATTGAGATAAGATGATCGAAAACCGGTATTTTTACGTGCATTTGGAAAACTTCGTAACATTCAGAAAACTTTGGATATTTCCTTGTTTCAGTTGTGCCAAATATTATTTACACTTTTATTTTGTCATGATTAAAAGTTTTTATTAAAGCTTAAACAAGCATACTGATTTTGTTGTGTTTTTGCTTTATAAATCAAGCATTAACTCGATTATAAGTAGTTTTTAGTTTTAAAAAACTTCTTGCAATATATTGCAATACATATTGCAATATATGCTTTTATATGCTTTCGCATCGCAATATATCGCAATATGAAAATTCTCTGCAATACCCACCCCTAGACAATACTGATATACCGATAGCTAATTTAAACAGAGTAGTCAGTAAGGTTTAACGCCACTTTCAGCAATATTCCAGCAATATCACAGTGGGCACTCCAGAAATGGGCTTCACATATTGTACCATGTGAGGAAATGAACTCATGTCTTTGGCATGATGAGCAAATGCTTTAACCACTAGGCTACTACACAGACCCTTAAAACAGAAATTGGACGGTGGGGTAGCCTAGTGGTTAAAGCGTTGGCTCGTCACGCCGAAGACCCGGGTTCGAATCCCCACATGGGTACAATGTGTGAAGCCCATTTCTGGTGTCCCCCGCCGTGATGTTGCTGGAATATTACTAAAAGCGTAGCGTAAAACCAAATTCAGTCAGTCAGTTAAAACAGAAATAACTTTGACAAGAAGTCTTGCAGTTGTAAAGGAGTTTATATGAGCTGACATGCACCACTAGGATTACCCATAACACATGAGGAGATTACTACTTCATTTTTAAAAACAAAATGAAGGCAGCATTCCAAGGGAGGATCAAGCTTTCTTTCAACTCATGAAATGAAACGAAAACTTGCTCAAATTACTTTCAGAACTTCAAAATAAATAAAACCTTGTTTCAAATGAACAAGCCAAAGGAGACATATGGCTATGCAATCAAGCTTTATAGTCACTGCAGTAAAAATACAGTGTGTGATCATATTTATGCGTATTCCACGAAGTGATCCCAGAAACTGCTGACACAGCATTAAGTAATGCCGACAGGAGACAAACACTGTAAGAATGAGCAACACCCGACATGTGCATGTCGTATGTGACAAAAAAGTTTCAGGTACTTGCCAAACTAGAGGCTAAACATCATATTCAATTGCCTGAGTGAGTGAGTTAGTTTTACTCCGCTTTTAACAATATTCCATCAATATCACGATGGGGACACCAGAAATATGCTTCACACATTGTACCCATATAGGGAACCAAACCCGGGTCTTCAGCATGACGATCAGATGCCTTAACCACTGGGCTACCCCCCCCCTTCAGTTGCCTGAAATGTCAATACATAGGTTGTGGTTACTTGTCTCAACAGAATTGTACTAGACTCAAGCTTGGGACTAATGGTTCAAGCTGATGAATGTGTATGTGCACAAGGTTTTTGTGTAGCGTAGGAGGGGGAAAGGAATTTTGTACAGCAACTGCTTTAAGATATCAATAAACATTCTTCTGAGAAACAAAAAATATGATTTTTTCATACAATAATTTTTTATTCAGGCCCTCCATGTCCAGTTCAGAATTTATTCTTTTTGGTAATGCTTGAGAAAGTTTACTTCAAGTGGAAGGAAACATCAAACGTGAAAATAAATCAGTCATCAGTCACTCGCTGCAATAGTTAACAGCCAACGTAACTGATATGAACCCATAAATATAATGCAAAGCTTAGCCCAAACCAAGCAAATTTTATACCAGTATATAAGCTATACATAAAAAATACATCCAAATGTTCAGGATAAAAACCCTTAAAGCTAAAGCCCCTGTGAAGATCCAGGTTAGAATTGGTCTTCAGCAACCCATGCTTATCATAAGAAGCGACTAACGGGATCGTGTGGTCAGACTCACTGACTTGGTTGACACATGTCATCGTATCCCAATTGCATAGATCAATGCTCATGCTGTTGATCACTGGATTGTCTGGTCTAGACTCGATTATTTACATATAGCTTGCTGAGCGGCGTTACACAACACAAACCAACCAACTTTAAATTAATGACACATTATGACCGGACAAGGAACAGCAGTCCATCTCAGATGTTTGTGGTCAATTTCAGAGGTTGATACACAAAAACTCGCGGGTAAGATACACCATGTTAGCATGGCCTGTCTGGCATGGTCGTACGGTCATGACGATAATCAAAACTACGATGATCTGATGCATACACCGAGTTGCAACATGTGTGCATCTAATGTGCATTACGCGCAGCACATGGGAGCTTGGAAGATAACCAATTTTAATTTAATGGTTACTTGCAAAGTCACAGTGCATAGGAAACAAAACAGATTTCTCATATCTGCATCCCGTTAAGTTAAATCAGCCATGTGATGACAGAGATGCGGTGTATGGATATCAATACTCAATCACTAACTTCAAATAGGCTCCCTCGATCTATACGGTTCAACCATGTTAGAGAAGTAACAAAATCAACATACAGTTGGTCGAGATTATATGTTTGCAAGGTATTTATGATAAAAACTATTACGGTGCACTGACAATAATCCCAACCTTTTTATCCCTGATAAAACATAGGTAATATTTCGGTACATTTATTAACCAGTGAAGAATATTGATGTTTTCTCTCTCATTTATTGCGGTTTCTTGGCAGTTCTGTTTGGAATCATTTTGGCTTTAAATTATTTTGCACATGCTGACAGTTTCTTCTGATTGGAACATGATTAACTGGTATCTTACATGATGTGGGAAGCTGCATCAAGACTGAACGTGGGTGAGGTGAAATGGGTGAATATTTCACTCATATGACGACATGCATGCGTGTGTATGTCTGGCTGCTTGTACTAGCCCAGACGTAAGTTGGTTTTATGGTGCTAGCTCACTGAGACTCTGAGCCAACCATTTCTTGTTGTACCCATTAATACCGAGAGCCTGGCAGGGACCAACAAGTACCACATTTTAACATCTTTTGATATGACGCAGCTAGGGATCGAACCCTTGACCTTCCGCTCTCTGGGCAGACGCTTTAACCACTACACCGCAGAGGCGGTGGAAAGTGAGTGTGTGAAAGTGAGTGAGTGAGTGAGTGTGTGAAAGTGAGTGAGCGAGTGAGTGAGTCAGAAGCGGTTGAAAGTGAGTGAGTGTGTGAAAGTGAGTGAGTGAGTGAGTGAGGTTTTATGTTGCTTTTAGCAATATTCCAGCAACATCACAGCAGGGAACACTAGAAATGGGCCTAAAACATTATACCCATGTGGAATTGAACACAGGTCTTTCATCAAAACAAGCGAATGGTTTAACCACAAGGCTACCCCACTGACCCAGATTGAGCGTGAAGTCAGGGAGCCTATGGAGCCTCATCAGACATGATCGATTCACCCATCCAAATGTGGTTCACCTGATCCACACTTGGGTCATCTGTACAATTCTGGTGTTCTGAACTACATTCATAGCATACAAAACGGCAGTCATAGAATCCCAAAACGGCAGTCATAGCATCCCGAAACGGCATAAAACTTGTCAAAGATGGCAGCGCAAGGAGACGAACAGGCTTTGGTAAATAATGTTTTTCGTCACTATGAGTCTAATCTTGAAAATTTGGTATCGGGATGTAGCGCATCAACCCCCTATTGTAGTAACCTTCAAACCTATGTTCATACTTCTCAAGTGTTAGGCTTGCGAATCTGCACAATGCAGTCCCTAGTTCGACCAAAGAGGGTTTGTACTTTGTTGTCAACATGTTGTGCTACTGTTTCTCTTCCGTTTTGCTCCCCACATGGGCGCAATGTGTGAAGCCCATTTCTGGTGTCCCCCGGCGTGATATTGCTGGAATATTGCTAAACACGGCGTAAAACTAAACTCAATCACTCACTCACTCACTCACTCTTCAGTTTTGTAAAGTTTTGTTTTGAGTTCAGTTCTGAGGATTTGTTCACCGTTTATATGGTAGGCCTAATGATTAGAAAACACATTCCAGCTGCCATGCTCTACCTGACCAGCAATGGGATGACATGAGATTTTTGTTCAGACGTAGCAGGTACTAAGATCCAAATTGAATGAGACAGTATCTCAAATGAATAAGACTGTATGTGTTATGAAAGATTCCTTAGGGATCTGAATTGAATGAGATAGTATCTGTTATGGCTAAGACTGTATCTGTTGAAGATAACTTCAAGATCAAGGTTAGAATATTGACCTTCAGCAACCCATGCTTGTCGTAAGAGGCGACTAACGGGACGAGGTGGTCCGGCTCGCTGACATGGTTGACACATGTCATCGAGGCGACTAACGGGACGAGGTGGTCCGGCTCGCTGACATGGTTGACACATGTCATCGTATCCCAAACGAGTGGATCGACACTAATGATGTTTACCACTTGATTGTCTGGTCCAGATTTAATTATTCACAAACTGCTGAATATTGCTGAGTGCAATGTTAAACATCAACCAAAAATGTTATGAAGGAAAAGCATGGTGTAAGCAACATGGCAGAAGGAAACAATCCCGAACAGAAGCATGCTCAGAAAGTTCTACAAAACTGATCATTTGTTGTGTGGTAAGACACATATGGGAGTATTTCACAACCAGCAATGACGTCAAACTCTTTGGAGTAATCTACAGGCGTCACCCTATCCATGTGGTTAATTGCTCTTGTGCATATAATTTCACACCACTTAAGTGCGAGGCATCAGACTTATGTAGGATATTTAACATCACGCTTTACGGACTATTTTTCTTGTGCCACAGCAGTTTTTGAAATGTCTCACCATGAATAGCTATACCGTTGCTGATGAGGCCAACAGCAATGTTGAGTCTACGTGACATGCCTCTCTGAGAGGCGATAAGGATCTCCTGGTAAGTGTCACGTTGTAACTATCACTGTGAGTGGGTGGGTAAGTGAGTGAGTGAGTGAGTGAGTGAGTGAGTGAGTGAGTGAGTGAGTGAGTGAGTGAGTGAGTGAGTGAGTGAGTGAGTGAGTGAGTGAGTGAGTGAGTGAGTGAGTGAGTGAGTGAGTGAGTGAGTGAGAGGAGTGAGTGAGGAGAGTGAGTGAGTGAGTGAGTGAGTGAGTGAGTGGTGAGGAGGAGTGAGTGAGTGAGTGAGTGTGTGGAGTGAGTGAGCGAGTGAGTGAGTGAGAGTGAGTGGGTGGAGGAGTGCGTGAGGGAGCGAGAGGAGACGATAGACTGAGTGGAAGGAACGAGAGAGAGAGTTGAGTTCAGTGTCATTTGTTCTGGGCATAAGGGCCAAAGTAGTGTACATAGTGATTGTTTACCATTCTGACAAAACCATCAAGAACCTTGGATCAGAGCAAATTGCCCACACTTTCTGACACAAAAATAGCGTGACCTCTCACGAGGTATCACATAGTCATGATGACATCTCGCTGTCAAAATGCATAAAAGACAAAAACAATAACTGCCTGAGTCAGTGAGTCTGGTTTATAGCTGTATGAAACAGTGTGGTGGGTGGACCAGGGAACTAACTGACAGGAATCTCCCTTGGATTATAGCTCCATATCAGCAGAGTCTCACCCACAAAGACATCGAAACATCGCTCTGAAATCCCATCTGATCTCTGATGATCTCCTGATGTCCAACACCAAGCATTTAGATGCACTGAACGTGTATGAGATACTGCCTTACATTCATCTTTTGTTCACAAGGGACTGAAAGAAGCGTGTGTGAGATATTCACCCCTTTTCAAGAAGAAGCGTGTGTGAGATATTGCCCAGTATTCACCTTTTGTTCACAAGGGACTGAAAAGAAGCATGTGTGAGATATTGCCCAGTATTCACCTTTGTTCACAAGGGACTGAAAAGAAGCATGTGTGAGATATTGCCCAATATTCACCCCTTTCTCAAGAGGAGACTGAGATGAGATGTGCGTGAGATATTGCCCAGTATTCACCTTTTGTTCACAAGGGATTGAAAAGAAGCGTGTGTGAGATATTGCCCAGTATTCACCCCTTTTTCAAGAGAAGACTGAGATGAGATGTGTGTGAGATATTGCCCAGTATTCACCCCTTTCTCAAGAGAAGACTGAGATGAGATGTGTGTGAGATATTGCCCAGTATTCACCCCTTTCTCAAGAGAAGACTGAGATGAGATGTGTGTGAGATATTGCCCAGTATTCACCTTTTGTTCACAAGGGACTGAAAAGAAGCATGTGTGAGATATTGCCCAGTATTCACCCCTTTCTCAAGAGAAGACTGAGATGAGATGTGTGTGAGATATTGCCCAGTATTCACCTTTTGTTCACAAGGGACTGAAAAGAAGCGTGTGTGAGATATTGCCCAGTATTCACCCCTTTTTCAAGAGGAGACTGAAAAGAAGCATGTGTGAGATATTGCCCAGCAGTCACCTGCTGTTCACTATGATGGGGGTGAAATATGTGAGATTATGAGAAAGACTCACCTATTGTTTTCCTGTTTGAACTCTTCTTCCTCAAGGTTGACCACAGCGATGGCCATCAACTTGCCAGAGTCCGCCATCTCATTCAGGCCACCGCCTGCAACAGGGGGAATGCTGGGAAACGTTCCCGATTCACCCATCTGTCCAGCGAGCTCTTCCGGACAACACCATCCTCATCTGGTCAATATACAGATTCAAACTCAGTCTACTTATCATGGCAATGACAAACTCTTCCCTTGATCAACTAAGTTATTACTGTGGAAGAGAATAAAGCATGATGAATTGATTCACAGGTTCCTGACATGCCCAAGGGAGATAACACTGCACTGCAATTTGTGTTGTTGTAGGTAAAAGCTGAAGCATATGTAATAAAACATGTCCTTCTCTCAAGACAGACAGACATCATCGATGCAGGAATGAAAATATATTGCATTACCCAAAACCAATTCTTATGTCTTAGCAGCACTAAAACTATTTCTGAATGGAGTTTTGCTCTGATTAAAAGATACTGACAAAAGGAAAGGAATGTCCCTTTCTGCCAATGTTTCTTAGTTCTACATATTCAAAGACTAAAGGTGAACATAATATACAAAACAAACTGAAGTGAGAGGAACATACCTTCATATTCATAGTAAGTCCCATCTTTAAAAACAACTACAGCTGGGTAGCCTTTCAATTTCACCTTCTGAAAACAAAACACAATCAATCTGTATCAAATCACTATCAAGTAACTTAAGTCCAGCTTCAATTGGTTAAAGATCAATTAATCAAGACAATCAAGTCACAGATAAAGACGTTAATGTAAGTCCGTCCAAGATACAACACATCCTAAAACACTGTAAATGTAATTTGAATATTCATGTGTAAGGTAACAATGGTTCATGTCATTATAGTATATCATTGTTGAGGTCATATGTAATCATGTAACAATGGTCCATGTCATTACACTGTATCATTGTTGAGGTCATATGTAATGATGTAACAATGGCTCATGTCATATGTGAGGTCAATGATGTAACAATGGTTCATGTCATTACAGTGTATCATTGTTGAGGTCATATGTAATGATGTAACAATGGTTCATGTCATTACAGTGTATCATTGTTGAGGTCATATGTAATGATGTCACAATGGTCCATGTCATTACAGTGTATCATTGTTGAGGTCATATGTAATGATGTCACAATGGTTCAATGGTTCATGTCATTGTCATTACACATATGTAATGTAACAATCATTGTTGTTGAGGTCATATGTATCATTGTTGAGGTCATATGTAATGATGTCACAATGGTTCATGTCATTACAGTGTATCATTGTTGAGGTCATATGTAATGATGTCACAATGGTTCATGTCATTACAGTGTATCATTGTTGAGGTCATATGTAATGATGTCACAATGGTTCATGTCATTACAGTGTATCATTGTTGAGGTCATATGTAATGATGTGTCATTACAATGGTTCATGTCATTAATGATGTAACAATCATCATGCATTTGAGTGTATCATTGTGACGGTCATATGTAATGACAATAACAATGGTCATGTCATACATGTATCATTGTTGACGTCATATGTAATGATGTCACAATGGTTCATGTCATTACAGTGTATCATTGTTGAGGTCATATGTAATGATGTCACAATGGTTCATGTCATTACAGTACATCATTGTTGAGGTCATATGTAATGATGTAACAATGGTTCATGTCATTACAGTGTATCATTGTTGAGGTCATATGTAATGATGTAACAATGGTCCATGTCATTACAGTGTATCATTGTTGAGGTCATATGTAATGATGTAACAATGGTTCATGTCATTACAGTGTATCATTGTTGAGGTCATATGTAATGATGTCACAATGGTTCATGTCATTACAGTGTATCATTGTTGAGGTCATATGTAATGATGTCACAATGGTTCATGTCATTACAGTGTATCATTGTTGAGGTCATATGTAATGATGTCACAATGGTTCATGTCATTACACTGTATCATTGTTGAGGTCATATGTAATGATGTCACAATGGTTCATGTCATTACAGTCATGTATCATTGTTGATCGTCATATGTAATGATGTAACAAATCAGCCGTCATTACACCATGTCATTATGTAACAACTGTATCATTGTTGAGGTCATATGTAATGATGTAACAATGGTTCATGTCATTACAGTGTATCATTGTTGACGTCATATGTAATGATGTAACAATGGTTCATGTCATTACAGTGTATCATTGTTGAGGTCATATGTAATGATCTTACAATGGTTCATGTAATAATATAAAGTATACTGTTGTTGAAATGTAAGTGTCATGAATGATAAAGTAATAATTGATTCCAACCAAGATAAGATTGTGTTCAATCTCTGTTGCTAAAATCTTGATTCATGATAATATCCAGGTGATCTAATATTTTAGGAGTGATTCTTTGAATATCCCCCTGATTCTGTTCACAGATTTGTTCAGCTCCATACCAAAGCAGCAAATAGCTGACACTCAGTGATGTGACTGAAGTACTGTTCACAGCTGTGCAACATCACAACTAAACTTACTCACAGAATATTCATCACATTTTACGCATTTCTTGTGGTTATCATGGTGGACATTCATAAATACCTTGAAAGAACATGTTCTTCCCGAGTCATGATACTTCAAAAGCCTTCAAAAGACCACATGCAATGGTTTCAGAAAAGCAATATTGAAGCCCCGCTATGTGAAGGCGATAAAACAAGCCTCTGTTTTCCATAGGTCAGACAAGGACAAATATAACTTTATTTTCTGACAGAAAACATTCACTATGTCCCCAAAATGTCCTGTTTGGCACTACAAATGATTTATCTGAAGAAGAAGCTGCCGATCAATGGCCGAAGAAAGAGCTGATGACATCATACAGTGTCCTTCATCCGAGCAACAACCTCACCTGCTGTTTATCAATCACGCTCAAGCAAGCACAAAACAACAACAAGGATAATGTATACTATCAACAGAAACCTCAAAGAAGACTTCAAAGAGAAACTCTGCTGCTATTTTTCCAAACCACCAATTCCAAACACAACCAACCATCAACAATTTCCACAAACAAAATTTGGAAGAGTTTACAGTTTAACAGCACCATAAATAATGGAAACAAATCACAAAACAAGCAAATGTATGCCATACAAACAAACGTTGTTGTTTGTGAGAAATGGAAGAATCACATGTTCAGGAAATGTCTTGTTCTACAAATACTACCACTTAAGAAGTCATATTATTCTTCTCATATGTTTAGGAAAATCATTTCTTACGCCTTTTGTAAAACCTGAACACAACTTTCATCCATATTTCAGCTGTATCAAAACTAGTGGAACAACACTTTCATCTGTATTTCATCTGTATCAAGACAAGTGGAGCTCCACTTTCATCTGTAATTCATCTGTATCAAGACAAGTGGAGCTCCACCACTTTCATCTGTATCAAGACAAGTGGAGCTCCACTTTCATCTGTTTCATGTCATATCTGTATCAAGACAAGTGGAGCTCCACTTTCATCTGTATTTCATCTGTATCAAGACAAGTGGAGCTCCACTTTCATCTGTATTTCATCTGTATCAAGACAAGTGGGACACCACTTTCATCTGTATTTCATCTGTATCAAGACAAGTGGAGCTCCACTTTCATCTGTATTTCATCTGTATCAAGACAAGTGGAGCTCCACTTTCATCTGTATTTCATCTGTATCAAGACAAGTGGAGCTCCACTTTCATCTGTATTAAGACAAGTGGAGCTCCACTTTCATCTGTATCAAGACAAGTGGAGCTCCACTTTCATCTGTATTTCATCTGTATCAAGACCAGTGGGACACCATCTTTCAGTCTCCATTTCATCTGTATTTCATCTGTATCAAGACAAGTGGAGATCCACTTTCATCTGTATTTCATCTGTATCAAGACAAGTGGAGCTCCACTTTCATCTGTATTTCATCTGTATCAAGACAAGTGGAGCTCCACTTTCATCTGTATTTCATCTGTATCGAGACAAGTGGAGCTCCACTTTCATCTGTATTTCATCTGTATCAAGACAAGTGGGACACCACTTTCATCTGTATTTCATCTGTATCAAGACAAGTGGGACACCACTTTCATCTGTATTTCATCTGTATCGAGACAAGTGGAGCTCCACTTTCATCTGTATTTCATCTGTATCGAGACAAGTGGAGCTCCACTTTCATCTGTATTTCATCTGTATCAAGACAAGACAAGTGGAGCTCCACTTTCATCTGTAATTCATCTGTATTTATCTGTATCAAGACAAGTGGAGCTCCACTTTCATCTGTATTTCGAGACAATCTCCACTTTCATATCATCTGTATCAAGACAAGTGGAGCTCCACTTTCATCTGTATTTCATCTGTATCAAGACAAGTGGGACACCACTTTCATCTGTATTTCATCTGTCGAGACAAGTGGAGCTCCAATCTGTATTTCATCTTATCAATCAAGTGAGCTCCACTTTCATCTGTATTTCATCTGTAAGACAAGTGGAGCTCCACTTTCATCTGTAATTCATCTGTATCAAGACAAGTGGAGCTCCACTTTCATCTGTATTTCATCTGTATCGAGACAAGTGGAGCTCCACTTTCATCTGTATTTCATCAGTATCAAGACAAGTGGGACACCATCTTTCATCAAGACAAGTGGGACACCACTTTCATCTGTATCAAGACAAGTTTATACTGAAAAAACATTGAATATTCCCAAACATCAAATTTGTCTTATCTAATAAAACATCAAATTCATTTCTATAAGACATAAAACAAAATTCTTGAACATTCTCAAAACTTCATCTGAACATGCCAAGTGTCAGTTCCTTGGAGTCTCTTCTGCATGTAGTGGTAATCACCCTGACTTATTTCTCATATTCCCTGAAGGATCTCCATCAATGAAGGATACACACCAACGAAATACAAGTAAACAAGCTCTGACCTGTCCCTGCTGTACACAACACTGTTTTCACATAGAGAGCCCTTGCATTCCAACTTCAATCAAAAAGCATCTGTCCCAGCAATAAAATCATAGAAATGTAAACAACACAGACACAGAAATAGAGTTTATTGAATAAAATTATGTTCACTGTTGCAGAATCGTGTTGGAATTTTTAAAAAAGCTTAGCTTTAAATGATCTTCAATTATTTCATCATGACAAATATCATAATGAAAACCCATGAATGATCACTCAGTATTTAAACTGAAAACATATAAAGATGAATTTGGTTTGCTGAATCATTTAAGAAATGCTTGGCTGTGAATTCATCAAGGAGGGAGGGGATATCTGCCCAGATCTTAATGACAATCACTTCTAACAACATCAGACTCCCATGAATTAGTTGTAGGTAGTGGGAATCTTAGAGCCTTGCTCAATTTGACTGTTCTGGTACTGGAACATTCATCATGTGATCAGGTTAGTGGTGCTGTATGGTCAATCAAGTGATGCCTGTAGTGTATGGTCAATCACTTGCTGGTGGTGTATGGTTAATCATGTGATGCTGATATTGTTTGCTCAATCGAGGGATGCTGGTGGTTTATGGTCAATCAAGTGATGCTGGTGGTGTATGGTCAATCAAGTGATGCTGCTGGTGTATGGTCAATCAAGTGATGCTGCTGGTGTAGTTTGGTCAATCACTTGCTGGTGGTGTATGGTTAATCATGTGATGCTGATATTGTTTGCTCAATCGAGGGATGCTGGTGGTGTATGGTCAATCAAGTGATGCTGGTGGTGTATGGTCAATCAAGTCATGCTGGTGGTGTATGGTCAATCAAGTGATGCTGCTGGTGTAGTGATGCTGGTTTGGTGGTCAATCACTTGCTGGTGGTGTATGGTTAATCATGTGATGCTGATATTGTTTGCTCAATCAAGTGATGCTGGTGTTTTTGTGTGGTCAATCAAGTGATGTTGATGGTGGTGTACGGTCAATCAAGTTATGCTGGTGTTGTTGTTTGGTCAATCAAGTGATGCTGGTGTTTTTGTGTGGTCAATCAAGTGATGCTGATGGTGGTGTATGGTCAATCAAATGATGCTGATGGTGGTGTTGTTTGGTCAATCAAATGATGCTGATGGTGTATGGTCAATCGAGTGATGCTGGTGTTTTTGTGTGGTCAATCAAGTGATGCTGATGGTGGTGTATGGTCAATCAAGTGATGCTGGTATTGTTTGGTCAATCAGGTGATGCTGGTGGTGTATGGTCAATCAGGTGATGCTGGTGGTATTGTTTGGTCAATCAAGTGATGTTGGTATTGTTTGGTCAATCAAGTGATGCTGGTGTTGTTGTATGGTAAATCAAGTGATGCTGGTGTTGTTTGGTCAATCAAGTGATGCTGGTGTTGTTTGGTCAATCAAGTGATGTTGGTATTGTTTGGTCAATCAAGTGATGCTGGTGTTGTTGTATGGTCAATCAAGTGATGCTGGTGTTGTTGTATGGTCAATCAAGTGATGCTGGTGTTGTTTGGTCAATCAAGTGATGCTGGTGTTGTTTGGTCCACATCATGAAATGTTACAGCAGCTGCCATAGAGAGC
Organism: Haliotis rubra; assembly: GCF_003918875.1. Taxonomy (NCBI): domain Eukaryota; kingdom Metazoa; phylum Mollusca; class Gastropoda; order Lepetellida; family Haliotidae; genus Haliotis; species Haliotis rubra. Next base: position 1,603,784 of record NW_025764926.1, on the reverse strand, counting down.
CGCCTAGAAAACCAACTAGAGTGGTCTGAGAAGAACATGAAATAAACAGCTTGAAAATCAATCAGGACACAAGTCTCATGTTTGACAACATCATCAAGATTCCAGCTACAAATACGTGAAAAAAACTTGACAGTCAGCTATCTGTCTAAGCCCTATTTGACAACCTGCACCAAAAAATGCCTAAAAGCATTTGAAACCGTGATGACAAAAGCTTTACAGGCCCCAAGTGATCTTTTGTTTACTTGTTGAACAAAATTGAAAGCACTTTGGAAGCAGCTGCATTTTCACTAAACAGCCAAGTTAAAACTCTTCATTACTGAAAATAGAACAATAAAAGCAACAGTTAATTACATTCAACTGAAACAAGACGATAATTCACTGTCGGTTATGATCCCCAAAATATTGTCTCAAAAAAATATGGAACTTGAAAAGATAAAAAAAGGGAAAAAATCAAAAGCATGATTCGACAGTAACAGCTAATTGTTTGTACAGTTGTGGCCTTGTACTCTGGTTGCTCGTAGAGTCAATATGACCCCTCTGGGGATCATTATGTATGCATGAATATCGTGACTTGATGTTGCAAATATGGTGATATGATAGCTCAACAAACCAAGGGAGACAACTCTTATTACAAAAACAACCAGTGCTGGGACTTCTTTTTTTTTCAACTCTTTTTTCAGAGTAAAACTGTCATTCATCCAAAGAACAGATGTGGAAAACATGTCACTGGGAAGGAGTTAGTGACATGCGCTTTGAGGTTCTATATCAGATTTCCAAGTTTTTGCAGGGGGGTCTACATGATATTTGATATATATAGCACTAATTACTTATCCCAGTGCAAGGATATCAGTCATTAGTGAAAAGGAAATCCAAACATAGCCATCTAAAAATAGTTTTATAACAAAGATTGTGAAATAATCCATCATTCAAGAATAGGTCCATCTGAAAAAGGCTCTTCTGCAGTGTCTGACATGTTTCTTTAGCTGAGATATTGCAGTAAAGAGCTTGGGGACATTCTGTTCTATCAAAATAACTGGTCCCAAACATTGGTCCCCAATAAGGGTCCTCCAATACTTCCAAACAATGGTCTCCAACAATGGTCCCAATCCATGCTCCCAAACAATAGTCCCCAACAATTGACCCAATCCATGATCCCAAATAATAGTCTCCATCAATAGTCCCCAACAATGGTCCCAATCCATGATACCCAACAATAGTCTCCAACAATGGTCCCCAACAATAGTCTCCAACAATGGTCCCAATCCATGATCACAAACAATAGTCCCGAAAAATGGTCCCCAACAATGGTCCCAATCCATGATCCCAAATAATAGTCTCCATCAATAGTCCCCAACAATGGTCCCAATCCATGATACCCAACAATGGTCCCAATCCATGATACCCAACAATGGTCCCAATCCATGATCCCCAACAACAGTTGCCATCAATGGTCTCCAACAATGGTCCCAATCCATGATACCCAACAATAGTCCCCAACAATGGTCTCCAACAATGGTCCCAATCCATGATCCCCAACAACAGTTGCCATCAATGGTCTCCAACAATGGTCCCAATCCATGATACCCAACAATAGTCCCCAACAATGGTCCCCAACAATGGTCCCAATCCATGATACCCAACAATAGTCCCCAACAATGGTCCCCAACAATGGTCCCAATCCATGATACCCAACAAAAGGCCCCAACAATGGTCTCCAACAATGGTCCCAATCCATGATACCCAACAATAGTCCCCAACAATGGTCTCCAACAATGGTCCCAATCCATGATCCCCAACAACAGTTGCCATCAATGGTCTCCAACAATGGTCCCAATCCATGATACCCAACAATAGTCCCCAACAATGGTCCCCAACAATGGTCCCAATCCATGATACCCAACAATAGTCCCCAACAATGGTCTCCAACAATGGTCCCAATCCATGATACCCAACAATAGTCCCCAACAATGGTCTCCAACAATGGTCCCAATCCATGATCCCCAACAACAGTTGCCATCAATGGTCTCCAACAATGGTCCCAATCCATGATACCCAACAATAGTCCCCAACAATGGTCCCCAACAATGGTCCCAATCCATGATACCCAACAATGGTCCCCAACAATGGTCCCAATCCATGGTCCCCAACAATAGTCTCCATCAATGGTCCCCAACAATGGTCTTCACTAATGGTCACCATCAGTGATCTGCAACACTGTCCCCAACAATGATCCCCAATAACAACAGAGTATTACTAGGAGTTAATATCTGTAATATCCTCTTTGCAAAAAAAAGAAAAACTATTTCAGAGGAAAATCAAACCATGTGCTAATTACAATAATACCTCCTAACATTAAAAAAGATGGCTTCAAGTTGGCAACTCCATACTTCCAGTTACATGGCAGGCTTTGTTTTGAACATGTAACACATACAGCATTAGATATTTCATTATGGTAAGTCATTTCAGAAATAATATTGGGATGGCAGACACAGATAATAGGCGAGATATATGGATATTGTCTATACTGTGCTTAAAATGTAAGAATTGGCTTTCACTTTGTGGGAGTTCGCTGACGTATGAAACGTCATTGTAAATCAAAGGGTAGTGTGTGTTACAAACTGGTTAGTTGAAAAATGTTGTAACATGAGATTCAAAGCCTAGAGATATTTCGACTTTAAACTGTAAATGAATTCTTGAACCACAAGGCTACCCTACCGCACCTAAGTTACCATGAGTGAGTGAGTTTAGTTTTACGCCGTACTCAGCAATATTCCAGCTGTGGGCTGTAAATAATTTAGTTTGGACCAGATAATCCAGTGATCAATAGCATGAGCATCGATCTGCCCAACTGGGAACCGATGACATGTGTCAACCAAGTCAGTGAGCCTGACAAGCCGATCCTCTTAGTCGCCTCTTACCACAAGCATGGGTTACTGAAGATCAATTCTAACCCCGGATCTTCACAGGTATTCAGTTACCATGACATCAGAGAAATCAATAGTAATGTCACAGTATTCCAGATCAATGGCACGACTGTCTCTCAACTATTAGAGTTCACCAAATGGGTGAGGAACTGGATTGGTTTTAATGCCACTCTGAACCAGGTTGAAGTCATATACCCTTTGAACCCAAAGAGATGTTATACCAGTTATAACACAGCAGGTCAACTAAACAAGGAGAAAATCCCAAAATAATGCCTCCTCAGACATTTACCACTTGAGCATTCGATATGCCTGGAAAAATAAAATCACTCTGAATCTGGATTTGAATCCACAATCATAGGTGTCTGACATGCCTTAGGGAGATAACTCTAGTAGTTATATAATGATGGTCTGGACCACTTCCTCTTATAGGCTTATTTCTCATATTCCCTGAAGGATCTCCATCAATGAAGGATACACACCAACGAAATACAAGTAAACAAGCTCTGACCTGTCCCTGCTGTACACAACACTGTTTTCACATAGAGAGCCCTTGCATTCCAACTTCAATCAAAAGCATCTGTCCCAGCAATAAAATCATAGAAATGTAAACAACACAGACACAGAAATAGAGTTTATTGAATAAAAATTATGTTCACTGTTGCAGAATCGTGTTGGAATTTTAAAAAGCTTAGCTTTAAATGATCTTCAATTATTTCATCATGACAAATATCATAATGAAAACCCATGAATGATCACTCAGTATTTAAACTGAAACATATAAAGATGAATTTGGTTTGCTGAATCATTTAAGAAATGCTTGGCTGTGAATTCATCAAGGAGGGAGGGGATATCTGCCCAGATCTTAATGACAATCACTTCTAACAACATCAGACTCCCATGAATTAGTTGTAGGTAGTGGGAATCTTAGCGCCTTGCTCAATTTGACTGTTCTGGTACTGGAACATTCATCATGTGATCAGGTTAGTGGTGCTGTATGGTCAATCAAGTGATGCCTGTAGTGTATGGTCAATCACTTGCTGGTGGTGTATGGTTAATCATGTGATGCTGATATTGTTTGCTCAATCGAGTGATGCTGGTGGTTTATGGTCAATCAAGTGATGCTGGTGGTGTATGGTCAATCAAGGATGCTGCTGGTGTAGTTTGGTCAATCACTTGCTGGTGGTGTATGGTTAATCATGTGATGCTGATATTGTTTGCTCAATCGAAAGTGATGCTGATGGTGGTGTATGGTCAATCAAGTGATGCTGGTGTTTTTTGGTCAATCAAGTGATGCTGATGGTGGTGTGGTCAATCAAGTGATGCTGGTGTTGTTGTTTGGTCAATCAAGTGATGCTGGTGTTTTTGTGTGGTCAATCGAGTGATCCTGGTGTTTTTGTGTGGTCAATCAAATGATGCTGATGGTGGTGTATGGTCAATCAAGTGATGCTGATGGTGGTGTTGTTTGGTCAATCAAATGATGCTGATGGTGTATGGTCAATCTGAGTGATGCTGGTGTTTTGTGGTCAATCAAGTGATGCTGATGGTGGTGTATGGTCAATCAAGTGATGCTGATGGTGGTGTATGGTCAATCAAATGATGCTGCTGGTGGTGTATGGTCAATCAAATGATGCTGATGGTGTATGGTCAATCAAATGATGCTGATGGTGTATGGTCAATCGAGTGATGCTGGTGTTTTTGTGTGGTCAATCAAGTGATGCTGATGGTGGTGTATGGTCAATCAAGTGATGCTGGTATTGTTTGGTCAATCAGGTGATGCTGGTGGTGTATGGTCAATCAAGTGATGTTGGTATTGTTTGGTCAATCAAGTGATGCTGGTGTTGTTGTATGGTCAATCAAGTGATGCTGGTGTTGTTTGGTCAATCAAGTGATGCTGGTGTTGTTTGGTCAATCAAGTGATGTTGGTATTGTTTGGTCAATCAAGTGATGCTGGTGTTGTTGTATGGTCAATCAAGTGATGCTGGTGGTGTATGGTCAATCAAGTGATGCTGCTGGTGGTGTATGGTCAATCAAGTGATGCTGGTGTTGTTTGGTCAATCAAGTGATGTTGGTATTGTTTGGTCAATCAAGTGATGCTGGTGGTGTTGTTCGGTCAATCAAGTGATGCTGGTGTTGTTTGGTCAATCAAGTGATGTTGGTATTGTTTGGTCAATCAAGTGATGCTGGTGTTGTTGTATGGTCAATCAAGTGATGCTGGTGTTGTTTGGTCAATCAAGTGATGCTGGTGTTGTTGTATGGTCAATCAAGTGATGTTGGTATTGTTTGGTCAATCAAGTGATGCTGGTGTTGTTGTATGGTCAATCAAGTGATGCTGGTGTTGTATGGTCAATCAAGTGATGCTGCTGGTGGTGTATGGTCAATCAAGTGATGCTGGTGTTGTTTGGTCAATCAAGTGATGTTGGTATTGTTTGGTCAATCAAGTGATGCTGTTGTTGTATGGTCAATCAAGTGATGCTGGTGTTGTTGTATGGTCAATCAAGTGATGCTGGTGTTGTTTGGTCAATCAAGTGATGCTGGTGTTGTTTGGTCCACATCATGAAATGTTACAGCAGCTGCCATAGAGAGCCGCCTAGAAAACCAACTAGAGTGGTCTATGAGAAGAATATGCAATAAACAGCTTGAAAATCAATCCGGACACAAGTCTCATGTTTGACAACATCATCAAGATTCCAGCTACAAATACGTGAAAAAAACTTGACAGTCAGCTATCTGTCTAAGCCCTATTTGACAACCTGCACCAAAAAATGCCTAAAAGCATTTGAAACCGTGACGACAAAAGCTTTACAGGCCCCAAGTGATCTTTGGTTTACTTGTGGAACAAAATTGAAAGCACTTTGGAAGCAGCTGCGTTTTCACTAAACAGCCAAGTTAAAACTCTTCATTACTGAAAATAGAACAATAAAAGCAACAGTTAATTACATTCAACTGAAACAAGACGATAATTCACTGTCGGTTATGATCCCCAAAATATTGTCTCAAAAAAATATGGAACTTGAAAAGATAAAAAAAGGGAAAAAATCAAAAACATGATTCGACAGTAACAGCTAATTGTTTGTACAGTTGTGGCCTTGTACTCTGGTTGCTCGTAGAGTCAATATGACCCCTCTGGGGATCATTATGTATGCATGAATATCGTGACTTGATGTTGCAAATATGGTGATATGATAGCTCAACAAACCAAGGGAGACAACTCTTATTACAAAAACAACCAGTGCTGGGACTTCTTTTTTTTCAACTCTTTTTTCAGAGTAAAACTGTCATTCATCCCAAGAACAGATGTGGAAAACATGTCGCTGGGAAGGAGTTAGTGACATGCGCTTTGAGGTTCTATATCAGATTTCCAAGTTTTTGCAGGGGGGTCTACATGATATTTGATATATATAGCATTAATTACTTATCCCAGTGCAAGGATATCAGTCATTAGTGAAAAGGAAATCCAAACATAGCCATCTAAAAATAGTTTTATAACAAAGATTGTGAAATAATCCATCATTCAAGAATAGGTCCATCTGAAAAAGGCTCTTCTGCAGTGTCTGACATGTTTCTTTAGCTGAGATATTGCAGTAAAGAGCTTGGGGACATTCTGTTCTATCAAAATAACTGGTCCCAAACATTGGTCCCCAATAAGGGTCCTCCAACACTTCCCAACAATGGTCTCCAACAATGGTCCCAATCCATGCTCCCAAACAATAGTCCCCAACAATTGACCCAATCCATGATCCCAAATAATAGTCTCCATCAATAGTCCCCAACAATGGTCCCAATCCATGATACCCAACAATAGTCTCCATCAATGGTCCCCAACAATAGTCTCCAACAATGGTCCCAATCCATGATCACAAACAATAGTCCCGAAAAATGGTCCCAATCCATCATCCCAAATAATAGTCTCCATCAATAGTCCCCAACAATGGTCCCAATCCATGATACCCAACAATGGTCCCAATCCATGATACCCAACAATAGTCCCCAACAATGGTCCCAATCCATGATACCCAACAACAGTTGCCATCAATGGTCTCCAACAATGGTCCCAATCCATGATACCCAACAATAGTCCCCAACAATGGTCTCCAACAATGGTCCCAATCCATGATACCCAACAATAGTCCCCAACAATGGTCTCCAACAATGGTCTCAATCCATGATACCCAACCCAACAATAGTCCCCAACAATGGTCCCAATCCATGATACCCAACAATAGTCCCAACAATGGTCTCCAACAATGGTCCCAATCCATGATACCCAACAATAGTCCCCAACAATGGTCCCAATCCATGATACCCAACAATAGTCCCCAACAATGGTCTCCAACAATGGTCCCAATCCATGATCACCAACAACAGTTGCCATCAATGGTCTCCAACAATGGTCCCAATCCATGATACCCAACAATAGTCCCCAACAATGGTCCCCAACAATGGTCCCAATCCATGATACCCAACAATAGTCCCCAACAATGGTCTCCAACAATGGTCCCAATCCATGATACCCAACAATAGTCCCCAACAATGGTCCCAATCCATGATACCCAACAATAGTCCCCAACAATGGTCTCCAACAATGGTCCCAATCCATGATCACCAACAACAGTTGCCATCAATGGTCTCCAACAATGGTCCCAATCCATGATACCCAACAATAGTCCCCAACAATGGTCCCCATCAATGGTCCCAATCCATGATACCCAACAATAGTCCCCAACAATAGTCTCCATCAATGGTCCCCAACAATAGTCTCCATCAATGGTCCCCAACAACGGTCTTCACTAATGGTCACCATCAGTGATCTGCAACACTGTCCCCAACAATGATCCCCAATAACAACAGAGTATTACTAGGAGTTAATATCTGTAATATCCTCTTTGCAAAAAAAAGAAAAACTATTTCAGAGGAAAATCAAACCATGTGCTAATTACAATAATACCTCCTAACATTAAAAAAGATGGCTTCAAGTTGGCAACTCCATACTTCCAGTTACATGGCAGGCTTTGTTTTGAACATGTAACACATACAGCATTAGATATTTCATTATGGTAAGTCATTTCAGAAATAATATTGGGATGGCAGACACAGATAATAGGCGAGATATATGGATATTGTCTATACTGTGCTTAAAATGTAAGAATTGGCTTTCACTTTGTGGGAGTTCGCTGACGTATGAAACGTCATTGTAAATCAAAGGGTAGTGTGTGTTACAAACTGGTTAGTTGAAAAATGTTGTAACATGAGATTCAAAGCCTAGAGATATTTCGACATTAAACTGTATATAGATATTCTATCAATACCAGATTAATAACCTTTTTTTTCATCAACATTATCAAGACTTTGGATCAGTAAGTTTTCCTCACATTCCATTCACCTGCGTTCTGTTATCACAGCTGTCATCAGTTACCAACAGTGAGTGAGTGAGTGAGTGAGTGAGTGAGTGAGTGAGTGAGTGAGTGAGTGAGTGAGTGAGTGAGTGAGTGAGTGAGTGAGTGAGTGAGTGAGTGAGTGAGTGAGTGAGTGAGTGAGTGAGTGAGTGAGAGTTGAGTTTTATGCCGCTTTTAGCAATACACCAGCAATATCATGGCGAGGGACATCACAAAAGGGCTTCACACATTGTACCCATGTTGGGAATCGAACCTGGGCCTTCGGCATGACAAATGAATTCTTGAACCACAAGGCTACCCTACCGCACCTAAGTTACCATGAGTGAGTGAGTTTAGTTTTACGCCGTACTCGGCAATATTCCAGCTACATGGCGGTGGGCTGTAAATAATTAAGTTTGGACCAGATAATCCAGTGATCAATAGCATGAGCATCGATCTGCGCAACTGGGAACCGATGACATGTGTCAACCAAGTCAGTGAGCCTGACAAGCCGATCCTCTTAGTCGCCTCTTACCACAAGCATGGGTTACTGAAGATCAATTCTAACCCGGATCTTCACAGGTATTCAGTTACCATGACATCAGAGAAATCAATAGTAATGTCACAGTATTCCAGATCAATGTCTCTCAACTATTAGAGTTCACCGAATGGGTGAGGAACTGGACTGGTATTAATGCCACTCTGAACCAGGTTGAAGTCATATACCCTTTGAACCCAAAGAGATGTTATACCAGTTATATCACAGCAGGTCAACTAAACAAGGAGAAAATCCCAAAATAATGCCTCCTCAGACATTTACCACTTGAGCATTCGATATGCCTGGAAAAATATAATCACTCTGAATCTGGATTTGAATCCATAATCATAGGTGTCTGACATGCCTTAGGGAGATAACTCTAGTAGTTATATAACTGTCCTCGTACACGGCCTCGGTGGATATATTCAACAACAAGGAATCGGTGTCTAAGCTGGCGAGCTCGGCTGTACATCGAATGATGTCTCTACCCGAAAATCACTATTTTATACTAGGCGCTGGGAGCGGAATTACGTAGAAATAAGCCTATAAGAGAAAGTGGTCCAGAACCATCATTATATACCTACTACTCTGCATAGTGAACTGCCAAAAAAGACTGGGCCACCCCTGCCCAACACAGAGCACTCAGGAAAATCACTTTTGACTTTTGTATTTTACAATGTTTTGACATTTGCAAATTCCATACGTTTCAAATGATATTTAAAACAGATGGCAGTTTTAATTTCTTTGTTCCTCTATTTTGCATACCACACTTAACAATATTACAGTGTTGTTTTTGTTTGTTTATTAATGGAGCACTCAGCAATATTCCAGCTATATGGTAGTGGTCTGCAAGCAATCGAGTCTGGACCAGGCAATCCAGTGATCAACAAAACAAGCATCGTTCTATATAAATGTTATAAGCTGACATTGTCAAGGAAGTCAGTGAGAATGACCACCCTTTAGTCACCTCTTACGATACGCATGTGTTGCTGAAGACCAGTTGTAGCCCGGATCTTCACAGGAAGCAGCAATGTGATAGTAGCCTGTAAGTTATCAAGTGTGGAGTCTGGTTTGTCTTGACAATGAAATCCACAAGCATGATGACAGTTTTGTCTCGACATTGGATATCAGTATATTTACAAACACTCAAAGTGACAACTTCAATATTGAAGAGAACTCTTTTTCGAGACAGGACTACTTCCAACAGGTACTTACAAGGGCTTCTGGCAGGATATTTCTGGACCCAGCGTAGAAATACCCTTGAACTATGTATTTTTCTGCTACTGTTGCATACATGGACTGAAATGAAAATACAAAACATAAATCATATGCACACACACACAAACAAATAATTCCTCACAAAAACTATCTCATCAAATAGTATCGTGTTAACACTTCATACATTTATTGATTCAATTCCTTCAAACAGGATTTGACTGTTGTCTGACACTGAACGCCACACTCAGCAATATTCCTGTTGTATGATGATACATTCTCAGAATATGGTCCAGACAATCAAGTGATTGACATTCTTACACAACAGTGGAGAGTGTTGTAAGTTTATTTACCATGTCAGACAATGGCAGAAAGTGACTGAAACACTCATAAAATATACAAAGGTTTGCAAGGTAAAAAGCTGATAATTTGATGCAGAAATAATTTCATAAGAATGGTGAAAGATTCTAATATGCAAATCATATCAAATACAATAAACAATTACACTTAGCTTTCTTTGACAAAATACAAAATATATTGTATTTAATAGTTTTGCCAGAATTTGGTGTCAAATATTGCAATGATTCTGCTGAAATCATAATACTAGCATCTGTGATGATGTACTGGCGACCTTAACTCCTATCCTCACAGGATCGTACTCACATAGAGTTCCTCATTCACGTCATCTTCACCAATATGCAGGAAGAATACGTTGTCAGCGTGTTTACTTTTGGCCTCATTGTACTTCCCAACACTGGCCAACTTCCTCACCGCGGGACTGAAACAGAACAATGAACAACGTGACAAAGTGTTTCCTATTCATATTCTATTCTTGATAGTATATCATGTGTGTGATCATCATCAGTGATAGCTATGTTATCAATGGTAACTTTATTATAAGTGGTAGCAATATAATAATCAGTGTTAGCTATATCATCATCAATATCATATTCTCTTTTCTTTTCATTATTTTGAGACTTAAAATGCATTCAGACTGTACCACTCCAACCACCTGTTGGAGAAGTGAAGATATGAGTTGGTTCCTCAGTTCATGACATAAGACTGGAGTCCATATAAACTGAGCGATTAGTCAGATACATGTCAGATCTTGGACTGTTAGCAGCAGTCTCAAAGTCCCAGAACCTTATTACTTCCCTTCTACCAAGCCCTTACTGTAATCATTCATACCTAAACAAAGCAAGTCTGGATTTTCCACAGGTTCTGAACCTCCCATCTCACTTGCGGTCATTTTCAATTTAAACAGAGTGGTTTCTTTCTACAAAAATTATATATTTTCAAAGGCTCAGCATTCACTTAGCATCACCTCTACAATTTCTTTTTCACTGAAGTAATCACTAACATATTATCACATTCACAACATGAATCTAAACATCACGATACCTCACTGTAACTTCATGTATTTTCATGAGTGTCAATTCCTGAATTTGTCATTTAGATTTTCTTATTGTGATACAAACAAAACAGCACTAAGATTTGATCTGTTTGATGAGAAGTTGGTGGGTAACAATAGAGGCATGATCCTTTATTGATGACAACTTATTTATACTACTATGCAGTGTTTCAGAATAGATTCTTAAAATGTTGTCAAGCTTGACAACGGTATAAGGATCTCTACCCAAATGGCACATTGTAAGACAAAGAAGTTGTCATCCATAAACTAAGATTTATATGTCCTTTAAAACCACCTCACCCTTGTGCCCGTTGAGCAAATTCCATGATATCTTCTTTGGTCCTGTCTCCTCTGTGAGTGTAGACATTACCTCCACTGAAACTTAATTACACATCAGCACTGAGAAACAGCCATACACTCAAAGGATGACTCCTATAAACACATAGACATAAATTTCAGCATGTTTTATTAAGAGACTCTGGTGGGCAAAGAAACATTCACAAAATTACCACAATGCAGCAATCTCATCCTAGATAAAATGAAAAGAGGACAAATAAAAGCACAAGTTGCATAAGTAATTTTTTTAAAAGTTCATCTTTACACATGTGATAACTATCTGGAGACTGCAGCATGAAGTCAAAGGGAGACAACTCCAACAAGCACATAACATCAATGGTTCAGTTGCATCTTTGAGAGGTCATATTAGGAATTATACGATCATCTAACTCCTGTGGTTTAAGGTGAGAAACAAAGAGATTAAGCATCATTTTGCATTTACTTACAACTTGATGGTTGGAAATCCTCGAACGTCAAACTCCGAGGACACACTTGAGAACCTTGTGGCATCTATCTTGCCGACCCGGATCGGCGTGCTCCTGAGTTCGCGGAACACCTGGTGGAAGATGGGCTCCAGCTTCTTGCAGTGACCACACCACGGGGCATAGAACTGAAATACAGCTTGTAGGATTAACAATGTCCATAAGTGCAAGAGATTTGTTTCACACTGCTTTGAATATTGCTTCAGTCATATCACATCTCAGGATGCAGATCTAAGATTTTATCACTTGAAATCCATGAGCATGGGTAAGTTATAGTCAAGCCTAGAATTATGACCAGTTTGAAAATCTGTGGTTTATATTCAGGACTATAGGTTTCAGGCGCCTGAAGGGCAAACACAACGCAGCAATTAGTTGTGTCGCAGATCAGTGGGTGATATACATTCATTGATGATGCTGATTCAAGATCTCATATTAAGCCAATAAATGTATACAAAATGCTGAAATTCAATGGATCCATAAAACTGCATTCATTCAAATACAATGAAAATACATATATTGTGTACAGTGAGTTTCATACCTCCACCAACCAGAATCCCTCTTTCCTCTGCTCTAAGAATCTGAAATGTCAATTGTAAATAATATTGATATCAGAATACATAATATATATACATACATATGATACAACATTGTCCCTATTTCCTCTATGCCACCTACAGCCAGTACTAATCAATGCCTTCAAATATTGATACAACAAACAAGCGAATACTTTTAGCGTACCTTTACAAATCAGCACCACAACAATTTCTATGAGAACAATCTCTGTTGTAAAAGCTGGTAAGTCACAAGTTACAGAGACAAGTAACCGGTTTTTGTGAAAATCCATCTGAATTGAACTTGCAAACTTCAGAATGGGTAGTCATGAACAAAAGAGGAAGAAGTGGTGACAGACATATGCTCAGATTACAGGGTGCCATTGTGTTGTCTGACTTCAGTCTACAGACATTTGTCACAGTAGTAACAATGCCATTTGGCCCATTCCACAAATGGAAAGTAGATCCTGGCATCAGAGCTCATGACTACGTGTGAATAACAGGATATACACTATCTCGGACACTTTACGGATAGCATGGATTGCAGAAACGAAAAGGAGGAAGGCTTTGATCCTTGATTCTAATATATTTTTGTGTGTGATGACAAAATGCAAGTGAAACTACACAAAAATGAAAAGAATATCCTGACAAGTGCATTTATTTGCATGCTTTGATGCTTCAGCTTCAGTGCTTTACAATTCATTGAGAAGGGGATAAACCCCTCAGATATCAAATTTTGTCATCACAAACCTAACTCATTCATTGCAACAGAGGTCCTATTAGTTCAGATCTGCAACGGTTGAATTGGAACAGCATCCACAATAAATACCCACATTGCTTGCAGAAATGTTAGATCATCGAGGGTGTTTTGACCGTGTATAATGCAACAAGATTTCACTTTTGATGACAAAGGGAACTGTGATATGTTTGTAAACTTAATAGAGCTATATTCTAAGTGCTGTCGGCTTTCTGACATGACATGGCCAAAGAAGAAAACAACATGCATGTGATGGACAAGAGCAGACTACCGGTCAATAGCACTGTTTAGTACTGATTAGATCTATATTGATCGTGTTTGATTATAGAGATTTATTACCTTCTGAGCAATGAATCCAATGACTACTAATGGCATGACACTACTATTTGAAACTTCTATTCGTGACACTGTCGATTACTGACAACCACGCCCATCTTTTCATCGGCTGCTATCATTCTCACTTACCTGTCATCCAACTCTAGCTGTGCCGTACAAGCTGACACCAGAGCTACAAAATGAAAATGAAATGCAGGTTTATAAGCGCTTAATATTGATTTAAATCACATAGGCACAACATTAAGTTAAAACTGAGCAAAAATATTACCCAAAACAACGACCAAATTTTCTGCCATGGGAGCCGCCATGTTTCAACATAACAGTGCTGCACAAAATATATAGAAAAATTGTGATTAGATAAAAAGATACGTCACAGTTGAAGATGTCGCAAATTTATATTTTCTTGTACTTAAAATTGTTGTTAAATGGTGCGTACAAACTGTCATATATATGCTGTAATACGGTATGTCAAGAAGAATATTTTCGAACTTTGAGGAATTCACTGCTGTTCTAAACATCAAGCATGGCTACCTTGAAGGATACGGTGAGAGATTCTTTTGTAAAATCGTAGTGTTTCATTTAAACGAATATCTGCCTCTAAGATGTTGTTGTCATATTGCATTTAAGTATTGTTAAGGTAAAAAATCCCACACACCGACACAGCTATTTTCCTAAATGAGCCCACAATCGTGGTGATAGAATCGTACTCGTTGAATTTTTTACCCTAACAACGATACGCTGAAAGTAATTTACGATCATCATGATCATTGCGAAAGATACATAGCCATTCTAGTTGTAAATATATGTCTTCAGATAATAAGACATACTCCAGATCAGTTCTAGTACTCAAACATACTAAGAAGGGAAGGGTTATTGACAACTTGGTCATGTTGATAACCATAACTTATGGCGTAAGTGTACAATGCCGTCCGGTAATTCCGCGCACATAAGCACATCGATCGCAACACGGCAACTAACGTCTCTTATATTTTTGGGTTTACGTGACTAAACATGCTGGTATGCATCATATTTACCTAGAAACATAAGTTTTTTTTTTTGACGACTATAAGATTCTAACGTTGCATTATGCCATACGGTTCACCCAACACTAGGCGTTCTGACGACATCGCTTACTGTCCAGTAATTCTGTGCAGCAACTGATGCGCATAACATCCAGCTGCAGATCCGAAGTATGGAGGCGTATTAGGGCCAGATTATTTTTAAAAATCACTTCATCAATGTAAGGAAGAGTGTTTCATATTAAATCCAATTATGAATAATGAAGAAAAAGTCTTAAAAGTCTGAAGAAAATGAATTTTCATAAAACTGTCAAACAATAACATATTATGCTTATTTACTTACCTTTAGTGATGAAAAGCCAGTCCCTTGTAGAAATGTCCTGATTTCAAGCGTAAATGTGGTAGCAGACGATGTTTACCTTCGATACGAAGTACGCTATTGCAGCTGCGCAGGATTACCGGATGCCCGGAATTACCGGACTCGCTTGATATAGGACCGCATTGCGGCTGTCGGCTAACTCTTTAACTCTTTCCATTCGAAGGACGAGATATCACGTCTGAGGGGTCACAACCCTTCAATACGAGACTACCGTATATGACCATCTATAAGCCGAATTTTGAGGACCAAATAAAGCAGTCTGTAGAAGGGGGTCGTCTTATCCATGGGTAATGCTTTCGTCAAACTTTTTTTTCCAGGGGTAAGAAAACAACATCGTATCACTTCGCGTGAACAAACAACAGAAGACGACTTAGTCAGTAGAGATGTCAAATTTGCAATTAAACATCACTAGACAAGATTATTTACCTTTTAAGTTATAAGTTGTTTTTGCTGGGCATTGTATTATTTGCAGGGATTAAGATTACCGTGTGTATTTGAGTCGGAAATAGCAATCAGCTGTGCACATGTTCCCCGGCGATCAAGTTCAAACATGCACAGTAATATAACGGGACGAATTCTGACGCAGTTGTCAGTAAAATATAATACAGAATACTATTATTTAACCCAAAGAAATATATCCTAGCATTGTGTAATTTTAGTTACAGTTTTTGCTCTATAAATTAATTAAGATTAAGATTACTGTGTGTATTTGAGCCGGAAATAGCAATCAGCTGTGCACATGTTTCCCGGCGATCAAGTTCAAACATGCACAATAATATAACGGGACTAATTCTGACGAGTCGCCAGTAAAATATAATACAGAATACTATTATTTAACCCAAAGAAATATATCCTAGCATTGTGTAATTTTAGTTACAGTTTTTATGCAAAATATATATAATCAACACTAAGGTTATACGGACCCTCATGAACGTGGTAAGCAGAAGTTGTACGCACATGGAATGGGGTAAAATACGGAAGCCATTTAAATTCACACATTTTTACCGATGTAACTGTAAACTAGCAGTCAATGGAAAACGAGGCGGTAATCAGTTCGTGATTGTTGAATGGGGTAAAATAAGCAAGCCAGTTTGTTGCTACAATAAATATGATATTTAGAGAAGCAAAATATATTATGCATTTTCTGTCAACTACACTTCGTTTCGATCCGTGAGTAGACACGGTAATCAGTTCGTGATTGTTGAATAAGGTAAAATAAGCAAGCCAGTTTGTTGACATGTGATCGTTCAACTACAATAAGTATGATATTTAGCGAAACAAAATATATTATTCATTTTCTGTCAACTACACTTCATTTCGATGCGTGAGTGGACGCAATATGATTGAGAATTCTTTGAATAATGTGGGCCAAAGTTATAATTATTGGTAACTGCCAGTTGTCTGTAGTCTGTGTTTGCCGTGATTAGGACCCCATCGCGGGGGATCGACTTATGCACGAAACATACCATTTTGACACTGATTTTAAGGGTCAAGTTTGGGGGTCGTCTTATCCATGGGGTCGTCTTATAGACGGTCATATACGGTATATTTAGCAACATGACACTTACATGCTTGCAACGGTTGACATAGACCATTCATGACTAACATAACATCAAAATCCATATAAACTGACATGTTTTCCAAACATCTGTATTCACTTTCATTAAACTATTCAGGCCAAAGATAAAAAAATTAGGTCGTCTTTAGCACAGAAACATTGGAAATGCAGGGTTTTTTTCTAAAAGGAGAAACAATTGAACTTATACATGAGTGTGGTAATTGTGACAATTTCTTTCAATCCAGTGACTACACTACGGTGGAAGAACAACCACATTTACTGATTTAGTAGATTTATGTCATCACTTAGAATTATAGGGTCATGACATTCAATCCAAAGAACGATGAAACGAGTGTTACCTGAGGTAACAACTATAAGAACAGTCAAAAGTCAAAGAACATTGCTAACAATCAAACGTCAAACGTTGTAACAGCTACTCTCATCATCACAAATGGCAGATACAAAACGATAGCCACAAATTGCATTTGAAGGACGAGTATACACGGCTAGAAAACAGTAAAATATGTTTAGTATGAGTAAACGAGTTATCACGTCCCTCGTATGGAAACACTGTAAAAAATCCAACATCATATCTCGTCCATCGAATTCAGAGGCTACAGCTGGAAAAATCTCGTCGTATGCAAGGGTTGTACATGACTGGACATAATACACGTCCTTAGGATATATGTGCAGCTGTGAAAATTTTTCATCGTATGAAAAGAGTTAATAACTTTTGGTAGATTCGTTTACCAACCGGTTCACCATTATAGCTACCTATATGTTGTGTGTGACTGGGTAGGCAACAAAGGTAAACCAGTTTGCAAAATGGCCAACTTATTTGTCTTTCAACATGTTTAATCTGTTGAAAAGTCTCCCAATGCAATAAAAGGGGTTCTAAACACATGCTCCTTCAAAATTAGTAACAGGGAATGTTCCTTGTGTTGACCTGTGTCATTTTCACCCACATCAAAAATATTCTATTTTAAATACATGACATGCATTTGATGATGCATTTTCATGACAAAGATGTTATGTTTTTCAAGGAGTCAGATGCTCAAGTGACATTTGAAGATCAACAAAAGATCAACAAGTTTGCCAGGCATAATGCAAAACTGCAAGATATAAAGGAAGAACTTACAACGAAAAAGGTAAAACAGCATCAGCTCCAAGAAGTTCTGATTCAGTATAATTTCCTCAGTCAGTCAGTGTTTTGTATTGATAATGTGACATTGTTACATTTTAAGTAAAATAAAAATAAAAAATAAACTTAATGTTAGTAATGATATACGTTGCAAGCTAAAATAATTGATTTCATGCATTTGCATGTTGTCAGATATAAAGTGATTATCATATTTGTATCATGTTCAGTTAAATGTAATACAGCTGTTGCTGGTTTTGCAGAAAGATCTTCAAAATCTTGAGGATGCAGCTGATGAACTGATACTTCAAGATGGAGAAGATGGTGCAATTCCATATCCTTAAAAATATCATTTTATGTTGGCTGGTGTTCACACAAACAGATAGCCACTGAACCTTAAATGAGATAAGAGCATGTTATGTCTGGACTGCCTCCAGTTGACATAATGTCATGCACCGCCATATAGCTGGAATATTGCTGAGTGTGGCGTAAACCTAAACTCACTCACTCACTCATAATGTCGTGAATGTTTAAAAAAACAAAACAGCACTCAGTGAGGCTAATTGTGTCACCATACACAGTCAGCATTGGGTGTTTCCCTGACAATCAGCGACTGGGCAAGAGGCAAGAATTGATCATTGAATAAGGTCCAATATGTGTAGTATTCTGGGTTTATGTACTGCATTAGACTGACGTTTAGTTGCAGAAATAAAGTTGTTCTATTTAAACATATGTATCTAGTAAAATAAATTAAACATGCATAGGAGCCCTGAACAATTCTTACTTTAGAGATGAGGCAATCTAGACTTGCCCAATCATTTTAGAGTTAGACTTGAGTTGGACTCCTTTTTTAATTTATTTTCTGGCATCTCAGAAACAGACTAATACTGCATAAGTTTCTACTTCTGTTGTGTCACCCCATAGGAATCCATATCAGTCAAAGTCTCCTCAGAATACAATATAAACTTCCCCACTCTCACTATCCCCGTTCCCTTCAGCATCTGTGTACCTATTTAGTTAAATAATCTTGATTCAGATTCAAGTGAGCCTCTTGTATATAAATGTTGAAGTGATTAAATGTGAAGATACTAAAATGTTAGTGTGTGTTAAGGTGCTCAGCAACTTCTGATGGTTTGTTTATTATGTCAACCACTGTAATTGTCTTATCCAGATTTGATCAAATTCAGGCTGCTGTGATATAGCTGAAATATTGCTGAGTGCAGCATTAATATTAAAATCCCTTATCATATGAGCTATGAAAAAAGCCTTAACAATCCTACATACCAGATTGGAGAAGTATTTGTGAGCTCAACTGTTGACGAAGCCAATGAGATGATTGAGAAAGCCAAGGAAAGTACCCAGAAGGCCATAGAGGAACTGGAAGAGAGAGCAGAGACACACAAGAAAGTTCTTTCCGATTTAAAAGTGCAACTTTATGCTAAGTTTGGAAACAATATTAATTTAGAGGCAGAGGATGACTGAGTCATCATGGACATTATGAAATCAGATATTTATATCACTGTACATGACAATAATTTGCCTCAGTGAATTATTGTAAGTTTGAACCACTGTCCTTTCTCAGACTACAACAGCTTTAAAATCGGTTTGCAGTATGAGATATAAGGTGTTCAAAATATCTTATTACCACCCATCATCGTGTTTGTATTGTGTAATATCTTGTTTGTCTGTGTCATAATGGTTAAACAAGATTAAACAAGAACCTCCACAGGGTTGTTTGCTTTGGTTTTTTCTAGCAGGTGTTTTTATCATCACTTGATTCTTTTGACCAGCGGGTACGGTGAGGTAGCATAGTGGTTGAAGTGTTCACAATCACTCATCATGCTGAAGACACGGGTTCGATTCCCAACAGCCATGATGTTGCTGGAATATTGCTAAAAGCGGCGTAAAACCAAACTCTGTCAGTCAGTCGATTCCCAACTTGAGTACAATATGTGAAGCCCATTTCTGGTGTCCCCTGCCGTGATATTGCTGGAATATTGCTAAAAACAGCATAAAACCATACTCACTCACTCACTCACTCTTGACCAGCACACCAGGAGACCAGTGATAGTCTGTACACAAAGTTGACTCCAAGGTTTTTACACCCGGTCACAGGTTGGCTCGATCCAGGCACCTCATGCCCACTGGATCACTAGCCTGGCGCCTTAGCCAGCTCACCCACCACCCTCACTCTTTCGCCCAGCAATGTGTGTTCTATTAAGGTACAACACCTGTGTGAAGCAGTGTTGTAGAATCAGGGTTAAAGGTTATACTAGTATGTGATAATGCTACTGGTCTGGTATGTTGGGCTTTGTACCAACCATGGCTGAACAGGGATTGAGAACATAGTATGTTTGTGCAAAGTTTAAACTCTATACAATAAACTGTTCACAGTTGAAGTTACAGTATTCTTTGCTTTGTGCTCGGCATTAATGGGTACAGCAAGGACTGGTCGGCTCGGAGTCAGTATAATGTGTCTAAGCATGGTATTCATGCTTCACTGCGGCATGGTATCTCAGTGGGCTAGCCCTATAAAACCAGCTTAAGTCTGGGCTAGTACAAGCAGCTGCACATACACATACACACGCATGCACGTCCTCATATGAGCGAAATATTCTCAAGCACGACGTAAACCCAATTTCACCTCACCTCTGGTGTCCCCCGCCATGATGTTGCTGGAATATTGCTAAAAGCGGTGGAAAACCAAACTCACTCACTCACTCACTCTTTTTGTTCAGGCTGATATGGGATTGGTCCATTATTCCCTTGCATTTACTCCTTGCAGTGATCCAATCTAATCTAGCATTGTCTAAAGGGTAATTTTATACTCTGTTGCACAAACCAAGAACGACTGCACACTGCACTGAGGATGTGACTTAAGTTTCTTGTGTAAGGTTGCCCTCTATAATATCCAAACAATGTGACTTGTTGAAACACTGTTCAGAATGGTATGTTCACTGTAATTCAAGTTGCCTCCCTTGGCACAGCCGAAACCTATGATTATGGGTTCCGTGCAGATTGTTCCTTGGCCACTTTCATTTTTTTGGGCCTAAAAATGTATGTATTCTCATGCAACGTGTGTTTAGCAACGGTTATACAGTCACGTACTCAACCCATTGCTTCAGTATCAGACACCAATATGATTCGAACATTTGACTTCCATTTTACATGATTTCGTTCCAGTTCTTGACTAAGGATCATGTGTCATTACTACCCTATATTCACTGGGCATGGGTGAATCAGTTGCAGGAAACGTGATGATGGGTTCGAATCCCGGCTCTCTGTTCAAGGTTTGTCAGCAGGGGTTTCATCAAAGTATGCGTCCTGATGTAACTGAAACACTGTCAAAAGTAGCATCCACCCGTGAAGGTCCAGGTTAGAATTGGTCTTCAGTAGCCCATGCTTGTTGTAAGAAGCGACTAAGGGGTGGTCAGGCTTGCTGACTTGGTTGACACATGTCATTGTATCCCAAATGCATAGATTGATGTTCATGTTGTTGATCACTGGATTGTCTGGTCCAGATCTGATTATTTACAGGCCCGGGCAATATAGCTGGAATATTGCTGCGTGTGCGTAAAACTACACTCACTCACTCATACTCACTCACTCACTCAAAACAAGACCAGAAAGCGACAACATTGCTAGATTGATACAAACACAATGGCAGAAGAAGGGGTTCATCACCGACAACATACATTTCTTGGGTCAACCAGTGACTGATCCAGACTGCAACGTAAGAATCTGTATGCTGTTTTACAAGATAATGACGTCATTTGTTGAATAAACGTAATTATTTTCAAGGTGTAATTCAATAATGTAAACCAACAACGACGACATTGAATTATTCCATTTATCGCATTTACTAGGGACCTGGATCTACTTGCACTAGACAACACATTATTTTATACTATAAAGGAAGCTAAATGTTGACCGATACCATTAGACAGTAAGCCCCAAAGTAACACTTTCCCTATATACGGTGAAAGGAATACTACTGTTCTGCAGGACTCTAATGTTGTAGTTGTTATTTCAGACGTGAAAAAAGAAAACGTGCCAAATATAACGCGAAAACGTAAGCTTCCTTTTGGTGAGGTGGTGAAAACGTATATGGCGAAAACGCCAGTCACCAGCGATGGTGACAACTAGCAACATTTTTAATCTTTCTTGGTATGACCAAGGCGAAAATCGAACATCGGATTTCCCCTTCTCCGAACAAATACTCTGTCCACTAGACCACCGACTGTGTGTTCGTTCAGTGACGAACTTTAAAACACAGTTTGTTGTTGACATAGCGCTATGTACAATGCTACTGTTTATAATTGTTTGTCAGTGGTAACAGCGAGTGAGTCGGGTTCAACGCCGCCATTGACAGTATTTCAGTGTTGATGGCTCGTTAGTCTGACCCTGCGTCTTACAGCTTTTGTTCACATACGCACACGCGCGCGCGCGCGCACACACACACACAAAACAGACTCAAGGCGAACGTTGGATTTCAACCTTCGATCGCCGAGTTCTCAAAAATCAGATACCTGAGTCAAAGATGTTTTGGATATCAGCTCCTATATTTTGTTAAGGCCACATAAAATAAATTTCTTGGTTCTCATCACTTCCTTTTTTTAAAATGTGTAGGTAGGGCGGATTATATTTTTTAATACTCTTTTCCCGATTTTCTATGCAATGTTAGTCGAAAACTTGGAATGCCGTAAGCTGAGACGGATTTCGGAAGTCTGTCGGTTTTATGCACGCAAAAAATGAATAAAAAATTAGGGTCGGGACCAAATTTTAGGGTCGGGCGGTAATGAGAAACAATAAATTATGTTTATGTGGCCTAACAGCAAGGAGCAACAGTTTCAGGAAAAAGAAGTAACTCCGAAGACGTTGTGTTAACCAAAATTTAGAAGTTGATATCCATGCAAAAATCTTTCATTCATGTTCATCACTTCCAAATGCCCGTCAAAGAACTCGTCAGAACTGGGCCACGGATGCTCCCGCCAAGGACGCCAATCCCAGAAGCATCAATGACTATGAAACGGGTTGTACTTTTGAAATACTTTTAATATCCTTCAGTATGCTTAATACAAACATGCATGCATTATTAGCCATTCCAATGCAGAATTTAGCTTAAGGATGGGCTACCCATGGCTGTCTTCATCTCATTCAGAAATGTAACTACTGGACCCGACCTTGCTGTAGGGGTTGAAGGGAAAGGTCAAGGTCACCGCTTTTGCGAACTGACTGCTGTTTGCAAACCGTCTCTTCATCAGTTCTTCTCGTGGAATCTCCCTATGAAAGGAAAGAAAGACAATCAGAACCAGTATGTCGTTAATACAGAGTGATGTACATATACTCTGCAAACAAAAAAAGAAACGCAAAAGTATAAAAATTGGAAATATGTGACGGAGTTTTACTGATATTCATACAAAAAGGAAACCAGAAATGAAATTTTGTTTATGTTTGCATGTATCGGTAGTGACATGTATGGCGAAAGAATACCGAAAACACGGGAAACGCAAAAACGCTTGGCGGCCAAACACAGCAACATGGCATGAATGTGCAACATGCATCGTCAGGATGTGAAAACGATGAGTTTTCATGTGTCTATCATCACAATTGTAAAGCAGGTAAAATGTGAAAACATGCCACGACTGACAGAAGCACAACGCAACAACGCCATCGGCCAACTACAGGCAGGCGACTCGGCTTCGGCCGTAGCCAGGTATTTCCACGTAAGTCAGGTGTAAGTCAGGCGATGGAACCGTTATCAGACGCATTTGATGCAAGGGAAACAACTTATGTCATGGATGAGGGTGTTCACTGGTAATCACTGCATGGTTTCTGTTGGGGATTGGTGGGGGAGTGTCACTAAGACTGGTAGCAGTCTCCAGAGGAGGATCATGAAAACAACGTGCAATGAAATGGTGAAGGTCATCCACAAATATCTACTGTGATAAATCTTACGGCCTCTTAAGCCTCGTTATGTAGACGATGTTCGTGATGCCAAACTTGTTCAAAGGTTATGGACTTTCTTAAGGATTTGTTTCGACACCACCAGTGTTATTAACAGATTCGGCCGGGTGTTGTGGATCAAGCACACGCGACAACAAGTACATGTATACCTGTAGGTTGCCTTCATTGTGCTAACCATGCTGGGATTGGGTGCTTGCTTAGTCACGTGATCAGCTGGCGGCACCCGAGGAACGTATCCGGCATAGCCCGGGCAATGGCGGACACTGCAAGAAAGGATTCAACGTCACAATCTTTATCCATTGTTAACTTATATAAATGTTAAATGTATATTTGAATATATTTTATTAAATCACAACAACATATCGAACCCGAGTCTTCGGCGTGACGAGCGAACTCTTTAACCACTAGGCTACCCCACCGCCCCATATATACTGAGGGAGAAAATATGGGATCACATGAAAGCTTTCCTTTATTTTTTTCCAGGTTTCTTCACAAGTTGTGCGATACAAAGCTTGTGATGAAACCTGGGGAAAAATAAAGGAACACTTGTGCTTTCATGTGATCCCTTATATTTTCCCCCTCAGTATATATATGCGTGTGTGTGGCACGGCTTCTTCAACATGGGATCATCATGCAGGGCTTTCTGAACATGAGATATTGATACTTGAGCACCCACTTAGTGGTTGGATTTAACGCTGTATAAATTTTCAGTATTATTTTATTACTGAAACAAATACATGAAACTAAAACAAACTATTATCTCTTTCATCTTCCTCATTGCTTCATTTACTAATATCAACATTAAACCCTAATGATACATTACATTCTTTATGCATCATTTGTTAATGAACGTTTAATGACACGTTAATGCTTTATTAAAGTTTGATACAACCGGGTCCTGGCCATTACAGGTGTGCTACATCTACTCAGTCATCACTATAGATATCTGCACACTAATGTAGTTCTATCCATACCTTCCATGTGAACATGACCCCGAGATCTAATGGCAGTGACAAATCAGAAGCGAATCTGGCCGCGGTCCAAAATCGATATTCGACTTTCTATTGATACCAACTGCTTTTGTTGCATGTTATCTGACCATTTTCAAGGTTGGGCGAGACTGTTTTAGCCTTGCTTTCGATTTGACCTGAGGTCAAGCATATTGGCTAAGACTGGTCTATGAGTGGGAGAGTTTAGTTTAGTTCTACGCCGCACTCAGCAATATTCCAGCTACATGGCGGCGGTCTGTAAATAATGAAGTCTGGACCAGGGAACCGATGACATGACTGTGTCAACCAAGTCAGCGAGCCTGACCACCCGAGATTGGTCTATGACGTTACCAGGGACTATCTACACCCTCAATACCCTAAACAAACAATCCTTTCTAACAATTTGAGCATGTATTGTAGGTGAACGATTTGTTATAATTAATTTAAAACATCGTAAAAATTCAACTGTAGATATATATAGTGAATGACATTCATTACTTACAAGACTGAGGCAATCTGATCCTGTTGCACCAGGTTCCTGATTTTTTCTGAATCACGTGGGTTGGCAGCTTCCTTGCCCCTGTAACATGTATAGTTTCTATATACGAAAGAATTCTGTAACTTGAATAAATTCAATATTCTTTCTTCCAACAAATGCATTTATCTATAATCGGTCCATGACCTACGTTGAGCATATCTTCTGGGCATACATGTGAAGATGAAAAAATCTTACAAAAGATTACGACACTACAGAATGTTATTTGTATTAATGTCAATGTTTATAATTAATAAAGCTACGAAAATACTTCTTTGATTGGCATTCTAGAAAATAGTTTCTATAATCATAAGAACTATATGAAAAGAGATATATTCTTGACTCCGACTGTAAAACGAGAATGTGTTTAAGAATCGCAATGAAACAGTTGGTGGTGAAAAGTTTAGCGTGTCTTGTCCGGCCGATGGCACAGGTCACTGACACTGACAGTTCTGTGGACTGGGGAATTCAGATGGATTGGCACGGTATGTTTCTTTACTATAGGTGTCCTGAGACGCACTTCTCTTTGGTGTTCTGCATGTCCCCTATCCACATAGCACTATGCCATTCGTAAGCTTATGATGGAGTTACGATAGGTTGTAACGTTACGAACGAACCCAGTTCCTTACACCTTCAGCCGGGCCATAGCAGAGGCCGAAAGGCAACAGGCGATGGACATCGCGCATTGTCATGCATCTTAATTACTATGGCGTGAGTACATACATATAGACAATACAAAAGTTATTTTCAGCAAATAAGTACTAAACCACCAGGGAAACGAAACTCGTCACTTGTAAATGAAGTTTTATCGTAATCAGGGACGTTGCGATAAGTTTGAACGTTATGAGAAAACATAAGCCCCCAAACTATACCTGTGCACACTTTTCACGGGAGCCTTTGAATTTTGTGCAGTTATGAAAAAATCGGGGAAAATAGAATATGGGACAACTGTTGAAAATGCAGGTGCATGATTGTTGCAAGTATGGCAGAGCAAAGATGCAGCATCAGACCGTACATCAGTGAGATGCCAAGACTCCAGAGGCAGAGCGTGACAGAGCTCTTAGTATGGCCGACATGTGGGCATTTCAACGGCAGATTGCAAGAGCCTTCAGCAACTTGCTGTGCCATCACCGACAAACACATGACCGTCCAAGATCGGGAAGTCCAAGGGTCACATCGCCAGCTGAAGACCGCAATATCTGAACAATCCACCTGTGGAACCAATTCGTGACGGTGACGTCAACGGCACTGGGATACCACCTGAACAGACGGACAGTCTTACGACGATTCCGCATGGATGGTATCAGAGCCTACTGACCCATTTCGTGGCGTGGCTTTGACCTATACCGTCAACACATTTTACAATGAGCAGGAACTCAAAGTCGGCGGCGGCAGCGTGAATGGGAAAAGATGCTGTTTACGGTTGAAATCTGTTCCAATATGATGGCGGACTTCGTGTTTACCAACGAAGAGGAGAACGATTGGTATCTATAACTGCATCCAAGTTGTGCACCCGTTTGGCGGAGGCGGTGTTCATGAGTGGGGCGGAAGTTGTGGCCAGCAGAGAACGAGGTTAGTTATCATCCGTGGAAATCTAACTGGCCAAAGATGCAGGAGTGAAATCTTTCAAACCTGTTGTAGTGCCATTTTTACGCCGACTGCCAATGGTGCCCTTTCGCAGCAGGACAATGCACGATCTCATAAAACCAGAATATCTGAACAACGGTAACGTCAAGGTACTGCCTTGGCCAGTACGTTTCCAGGCAAGAATCCCATACAACATCTCTGTGATCATCCTGATCGACAGTTGAGACACCGCCTCTCAAACCAAACAGACAGTTTAAATAGGCTTCATTGGATGAGTGGCGCAGAATTCCCGATGACATCATTCGGCAACTGTCGAGGATGTATGAGGAGACGCATATATTGATGCAGGAGGGTGTCTCACAGTCGCTGAACAACAGTATTTTCCCTATATTCTCTGCGGTGCTAGATTTCCTCAGGTTCTGAATCTCTGGTCTCCCTGGGTCTCGTTTTCAATTGAATGGGCTTGTTTGTTACTATCAAAATTATATATATTCAGAGACTAAGCATTAGTATAGGGAGTGCTCACACACGGTACTAAGGGCATGTCTTGTCACTTGACTTTGGAATCACCGTTTGTAGGGATCTTTGACTGACGTTTGTGCCCTTGTTTTCAACCCAAGTGCCTTTCCGCTCGGCCATTTGGCAAGAGTACAGTAAATTCCATCAACAATGCAATAAAGCTCGACGGCGGGATAGAATATATTATAGGCTTTTTGGCAACACATGTCTTCGTTTGACATAAAAAAAACCCAAAATGTCTGTATATCAGATAAAAAACAAATACCATTTGTAAAACATTAAACTCAGATCCAAATATATACTATACACATGAAGATCCGGGTCAGAATGGGTCTTCAGTAACCCAAGCTTGTCGTAAGAGGTGACTAACGGGATCGGGTGGTCAGGCTTGCTGACTTGGGTCGACAAGGATGTACACAACCATCCTTCTCCGGGGTGTAATAAATAAAGTATGCGTAAAATACATTGCAGTTCAGGTCACGACATGCAGTTGTAAATATCACCGAGGTTGTATCGTACATACAATGGCTTGCTTGTCAACATACCTCCTTTTCGGCAGTTTCTTGTCATCGGATGTGTCATAAGGGTAGACAACTCTCTCCACAGGCTGTCGCAGCTGGTAACGATCGAATAGTTCCGCTTGTTGCCACATCCGAGGCTGGTCATCGTAACGCTGGACGTCAAATCTGACCATGTCCGCGCGCTTCTCGAGCGTCTTAGCACGCGTGTCTTTCTGAAATATCCAAGTTATGTATGGAGCTATATATTTTTTCAAAATATAGAGTGCAGACTGTCATATGATTCGCAGATCTTGCGTGAGAAGGGTTGTAACTGATGATCATATTGCTTATGTCAACGTCAGATTACCATGTTTATATGTAGGTTTGGTATGGAATTTAGTATGCAGAACCAACTATAACTTTACACACACCGTTGATTGTTTATATCGTCTATACATGTATCTACAATCTACCCGTGATGATCCGGGTAAGAATCGGTCTTCATCAACCCTTGCTTGTCGCAAGAGGCGACTAACGGGTGGTCAGGATCGCTGACATGGTTGACACATGCATGTCATCGAATCCCAAATGCGTAGATCGATGTTCATGCTTTTGATCACTTCATTGTCTGGTCCAAATTCTATTATTTACAGACCGCCGCCATATAGATTGAAATATTGATGATTTCGGCGTTAAACGACAAACAAACAAATCACATGTACCTGTCCCTTAGTTCAGGAAACACTATAATCGCGACTGGTACTCTGAATCGACATGGACCAAGTATTTCTAATTTAGGTCCCAGTTGCACATAGCAACCCTAGCATCTCTATGTTTAAAGTCTGGGAGCTATTGCGTTGTTTTTGCTGAAGTCGCTTTGTGCAAGTTGGCCCTGATCGTACGAGAACAAGAGCAGGCCAATAGCGGATGATCGTGGATTGACGACACAGGCACACTGCACGTTCTCCGTTTCCCGTTGCATGGTGGATACGTCGATAACCATCGAAGTTATAAAAAAGTGAGAGTCAGTGTTTAGAGTCTGTTTGGGTCAAGATGAAACCGATGAATCACAATTTAACTCCAAATCGGTTCATGATCAAACATTCATTTAAACGCAGAATGTAATGAAAACATCGGACCAACTCTGGAAAAAAGTTTGTCTCCAAATAATAAAGTTACTTAACAATTTATCATCATTTTGATTGATTTTTCGTGTGAGGTTTTACGAGGGTAAAGTAACAGTTGTACTGTTGCAGGAACAGCCTCAAGGGCGGGAAGCACTGTGCGTGCTAAGGATGTCAACATTTAGGGGTTGTATCAAAACTGCTCCGGACTGGAATCTGAGGAAATTCCTGATTCACTTTCTCTACTCTCAGATTGTCCACTCATGATGACTGGTTGAATGGTGGCATTAATCAAACCACAGTTTATCCAGTACTGATTCTCTATTTCAGTTTGTGCCAAGCAGATTGTGAGTGAGTTTAGTTTTACGCCACACACAGCAATATTCCAGCTATATGGCGGCGATCTGTAAATAGTCGAGTCTGGACCAGACAATACAGTGATCAACATCATCGCATGTTTACGCATTTGGGATACGATGACATGTGTCAACCAGGTCAGCGAGCCTGACCACCCAATCCCGTTAGTCGCCTCTGACGACAAACAGGGGTTGCCGAAGACCGATTCTATCCCGGATCTTCACGGGTTGTCACGTATTGTGACGTCAGCACCTTAAGATCCCTACACTTTCTACCCTTGGAACCAGGGCCCACTTGCACAAAGCGATCTCAGCCCTACGACTACCTCAAGTCAATGTAGAGTATGGGAGATACGATCATCGTGTTACTAAGATGCAAGCGGGTCCAGTTAATAATGCTATGCCCATCCACTCTTTCACGTTTGGCTTATTTTTGGATCGGGTAGTCAAGATGAGAGACGAATTCATTGAGTGGCATTTTAGAAGTTGGGAAGAACAATGTTGACAAACTTTATGGATAACAAATTCTTATTTCGTGACTGCGAACTTTTCGATACAGATTCTTGTACCTTTGTTATTCAGGAATGCTCGAAACGTCGCACTCACGAAATAAAGAGATGAGAGACTTCATCTCATTGCCGTCATCGCTTGCAGGCTCACTACTTACGGACCGACGTTAAAATGCGAGAATATTGCTGAATGTTTCGTAAAACAAAAACTAACAAATTAACACTCGAGTTATACAAGCTGACGTCATCTATATACATACATATACACATTATCAAAACATAACTGGGCTAAAAACAGTCCCCTAAACACTGCAAACTTTAGGTCCGAAATACAACTGTAACACCGGCATCAGATACATCACAATCGAATAACCATTTTCGCTTCATATCAAGCCACCATCAAGCACGGTGTATACCTGATTTGGCATCAGTGTACATCAGGCATAGGAACATGAAACGTCTTTGTGCTGGAATATCCAAGCGTGCGTAAAACAACAAACAAAATGTACCTACTTGAGACATGGGAAGGTGCGCCTCCTCTGTTGCCACCAAGGTGGTCGGGGTCCATTTGAGCTTGTGGGCCAGCTGCTCCACCTCGTTCACGTCCATGAGGCCGAACTTGGTGACCAGCACGCGCGGCTTGGCGCTCTCAGACTTTGCCAGGCGAGGCAGTCTGGAAGCTGAACGTGACTGGGTGACAGTCTTCTTGTCTTTGGGGACATATCTGACAACACGAAGCAAGAACACATATTACTGTTCTTAGTCTTTATATATATGACAAACAGACTTGTCTCAAATGTCAAGGATGATGATGAGCATGTGGTTGATGGTGGTGTTAATGTGAAGGAAGATCATTAATGATGACGACAATTATATTGATGGGGCTGGTACGGCTGAAGGTTGTGGATGATGATGATGATGATGAATACGGGATTCGAACCCGTGGCTATAGGATTCTTGCTCGCCTAGGGAACAACACTCTACACAGCAAATTAGACGATTTGGAGGACGGTGGGAGTAATACAGTCAAGATGATGGAAGGATAACGGAGGGGGTGACGATGCGGACGACGGAACTACTTAAAATAGTGGTTGCCATGGTAAACAGAAATGACAATTTTTATGCTACCTATTTCACTCTGCACGGCAACGTTACAGCCGTGTGACGGCGGTCTGTAAGTAATGGAATCCGGACGGAACAATCCAATGATTGACATCATGAACATCGATCTTTGCAATACGTATACGATGACCCACAATCAACAAAGTCCCCGAACTTGACCACCCTATCCATTTAGTCGCCTCTTACAACCGACATTATAAGGTTCACATCCCCACGTTTCCTTATGATAGTACCAACCATTGAAAACAGTGTATGTGGAGTAGCCTCGTGGTTAAAGCGTTCACTCGTCATGCCGTTAACCCGGGTTCGATTCAAGACATGAGTACAATGATTTAAACCCATTTCTGGTGTCCACCGCCGTGATATTGCTGGAATATTGCTAAAAGCGGCGTAAAACTAAACTCACTCATTAAAAGCAAAGTAGTTAAGGATCCACTGTCAGAAGAGTCTTACCTTGCAAACAGCACCGAGCTCGGTGGCCCTGGCACCTTCTTGACGCTCGGCCTCCACTGGTTTGTGGACTTCTCCCTCCCAGGCTGGTACATGGGCAGCGTGGTCATCCTGACTGCCGGCACGAATCGGTCCACCCGGTAGTCCTTTTGGTATGTCGTGGTGGACACGGGGTCCGTGTGACACGCCATTTTCTTCTCACTGCCTTGGAATTTACGCCGCTCTGTTCAACACATCCATCTCACTAAGACGACAGACTGGAATGTCATGTTGTCGATGAGGGTGAATGATTGTGACGTCATATGTCTATGACGTCACGATATACTGTGGCTACCTCGCTACTTCATGGTAGCTTGGCTGAACGCTCAGTGATTTCGTATTTTTTAACATTGCAAATTTCGGAATCATCATGTTCCAATCATCCCATTAAGAACAAAACAGCAGACCTTCCAAACCCATGAGAGAAAGAAAACCTTGATATGCCGGGGTCTATGGGCCGTTGGCCCCGACGGGATCCAAGGTGGATCCTAAAGGGGTGTTAATGGGAGGCGAAGCCCCCTGCAAGCCAACGCATAATTGCAAATCCCCATGTCAGAAATGTCACTAAAACGATGCATTCAGACCCATTTGTGTGATTTTGTTATTTATATTTTCAGTTTGGTGTGACATTTATCAGTTTTGTCGTGAGAGCGTGACGCGAGTAGTAAAAGCCTGAGTCTCAAGCCAAAGGCAGATATTTGGATAAGTTCTGATTTGCCAAGAAGGCGAAGCGAATTTGAAAACGTCATATATCTTTTCAAATCCGCGCAAAGAAATGATGTTCATGTCATGTACCTAGCATTCAAGTTCCTCACTTGTGCATCTGCAAACTCTGTGTGTGTGTGTGCGTGCGTGCGTGCGTGCGTACGTGTGTGCGAAGTGATCACGGTTTGAATGCCATTCCCTACTGTAGCAGCCGTAAAATGAGCGGTTCGTCAGGTGAAGGCACTTCAAAGTGTCCAACTTCTGCATATCACACTGTGCTTTGAACAACATTTGCCATTTCTAGTGGTTTCACTAGGAATGATCATCATACATCCCTGTCCCGTTTAAAACAAAGCTCAACAAATGTAGCAGCAATCCCGACGGATGCTACTGACGTAACACGCTTCTCTCCTC
This sequence comes from Haliotis rubra, assembly GCF_003918875.1. Lineage (NCBI taxonomy): Eukaryota > Metazoa > Mollusca > Gastropoda > Lepetellida > Haliotidae > Haliotis > Haliotis rubra. The sequence goes on along the minus strand of NW_025764926.1, from coordinate 1,570,952 downwards.
TCTATTTACTGAAGTGAAAAAATATAAACTTTCGGGGAAAAACATTTTATCGTCTTGTTCAATAAATCAATAAATCATGGTTATCGTAAAGTTCCGGGGTCCAAGCTCATGTTCTATAAGGAACACTAATTGTATTACATCTGCGGCTCCAGGCTAGACTAACGTTTAGACTGTAAAATATAAATAAATTTCTTTAAAAACTCAACTCCATATAAACTGAAAAGTTCTCTCACTAAGATGAACGTGTGGAAAATCTAGATTTTAAAATTCAGATTCTAAAGCATAAGAGTAAGAACTGGGTTAAAGGAAAATAGTATGACTCAAGGACCGTGAGACAGACTAGCCTCTAGATAGAAACCGGATATCCAAGGGCACAGTGCCCATACACGCGAATAATGACATGACCTACATCAGCGTATTGAAAGTCGATGCAAGGATAAGATTTGATATGGGTATTAATATCCTTGTAATTTGATGAGCAGGAGGCCATTCATTCAATTATAAAATCAATCCTGTTTTCACAAAACTGAAGTCATAATCTCCAGTCTTGTGGATTCATCCTGTTACAGATTCTATCGATCACCCTTCAAATTCCTCAAACGTTAGAAACTTAAAGATAAAATAATTTAATATTCAACGATTATATCAACATGTCATTTCAGTTTGGTGTATGGCTTTAACAACGCAGTAATAAGGCTATGTATACACACTACTTGAGTGTATAGCACTATATAGGCACATTGACGCTAAAGAGGAACTATTTATAGTCCACGCTTAGTGCCCAATTCCTGTCTAGCTCATGACCACACAAGGAATGTAAAACTGACATCATCTCTGTATACTTAGGGTAGCAGAGCATTTTATAATTTATTTGAAAAGCATCATAAAAGTCAAAGCAAATAAGCAAGATAGAGATTTGAATTGCTTTCTAATTCACTATGACATGGCCATCTAAAGGGTTACGATAACATGCACCCGCAACTGACCACCCGATCCCGTTTGTCACGCCTTATGATAAACATGGATTTGTAAAGACCAGATGAGTGGGAGTGATTCTGGGTGAAATAATGTTATTTTACACCGCAGTGAAGTATCTGGCTTCTACCAGACAAGTCAGTGACTGAGAATTTGATCAACGACCCATGCTTTCAAATCATTAGAAGTCTGATCAACCGATACCCATTGAACAGGTTCTGATACAAGTGTCCAGTTCTGACTGGTGAGTATTGTTTTACGCCACTTTTAGCAATATTCCAGCAATATCACGGCGGGGTCACCAGAAAAGGGCTGCACACGTTTTACCCATGTGGGGAATCGAACCCGGGTCTTCGGCGTGACGAGCGAACGCTTTAACCACTAGGCTACCCCACCTCCCCTGTCCGGTTCTGAGGGTCTGTTATAACCACGAATTGACTCATGATCCGTACTACATTTTTTTTTAAAATGTCCAGCTGGAAATAGTTTTTATTCATGAAAACAAACAAGGATCATTTGGAGTTGGATTTTTTCAATAAGTCGTCTTTGCTGTTGCTTGTTTACAATAAACAAACGAGTTTGTTGATAAGCTGTTGTTTCACGCCGCACTCATCTATAATCAAGTATGGACCAGACAATCCAGTGATCAACACCATAAGCATCGATCTACGCAAATTTGCATACGATGACATGTATCCACCAAGTCAGCGAGCCTGACCACCCGATCCCGTTAGTCGCCACTTTTGACAAACATGGGTTACTGAAGATCAATTCTAACCTGGATCTTCAGGGGTTTGTTAACACACAGGATATGTTGACTGTCGCCATAGCCTTTGTGTCTGGTAACGTGAGTACATTTCCGCATACAAATCATTTACATCGTTCTTTAAAGTGTAAGTCTACAATAGCTCGAGAAAAGACATGATTAAATAGCATACGTAAAAGTGTATAATACATAAAACTAGGGCTTGTATCGAACTGGAAGGGACCACAAATTATAGCTGGTGGTAATTGTAGTTGGTTTTAAACATTACGACTAAATATAGAGAAAATGGCCGGAACAGTTCGTTATATCCGAAAGTTCGTTAATGTGAGTGTTCGCTATTAACGTAGTTACTGTATATAGAGATTGTTCTTATCTATCACATGGCTGTTCGTCACAGTATATTGCAAAGTTCAACATTATATTTGTGTTGCAGTATTGCAGCTGACAGTTGTAACAATGTAGATTTAAACGTGTGATAAAATCAGTTAACCCATAGGAAGCAGTATTTTCTTAAGTTCGCTCGATACATTTCGTTGGAGTTACTTCCCTTACACCGTTTTCTTCACGTGTTTGCACGAGTGAAACTCTTGAGCCTAAATAAGGTCAATTCCCGGCGTGATTAATGTTCCTGCCATGAAATAGGAACAAAGGGAAGTAACTGGTTTGGTGTTGTAAACATCATTTGTTGTCGAGAAGCAGGAAATCTCATACACGTTGACAGATCGCGTCGTTTTGTTGTAGATCTGAACTATGGAGGGAAGAAATCTTTATATTGAAATCTCACAACTCATATAACGACTCCACAATATATTTCATCTACACCTATTTTCAAAAGTGATCTAAGTAATGTTTTAGACAGAAACGACGCTCTGCTGTTAGTGAACGTGAGTCAGTGCCTTTCTGCAAGTGTCAAGTTGGATTTAGTACACACCTATTCGTTCAACTATGGCATCCGTGAGATTTACAGTGACGAAAGCTGACGAAGATGAGCCATTGAGTAATGATGTGCAGGGATATGGAACCAATATTCAAGTTCCGGGAAACGGTAAGAACTTAGTACCATGAATCTGTCCACCACACTGAAGAAGGCATGGGTTGGACTCATCGTGTAGGCCATGTTTATACCAGCTCCTGCCTAAATGTGGCTATTTATAACCATCTCGTTATTTTTAAACTGTTTTCATTTTCATGAAATCATGTGGTTATTAGTTTTCATTCGATGTGAACTTTTATAATTTGCTACTTAGTGTATCTCAGCTGTGATTATTTGACCGACTCACAAGTGAATTGTCGATCAAGTTATTGTCGTCTTTTACAGGTATTCATGTGTTTAAAAGTTGTTATTACCATGTAAATATAGCATTGTTTACTTTACTATGTAACACATTCATTACTGAATGATTGGAGTGATATTTCACAGATATATCACTGGCAGTCGTTTATAACTGACCTCAGTGTGAGGTCAATTTACGTGTGCTTTCCTTTTTAGGAAAGTTGCACAATATTTGAACAGGTTTGAGTATAAAGAAACTGTACTGGCAACCACTACAAAGTTATAAATATGCCCCACCTTTATAAGATACCTTTTGAGCTTGAGTTCAGACACCACATATGTAACTTCATGACCCCTGTGACCAGCACACAGCAGGTCCTATTGTGGCCAGCTGTTTGATGCTGTGAGCATGGTCAGTGCATGGTATAAATAATATATCACACGCTTGTTAACTTTAGAACCACAGGGGTGGGCTTTACAGCCACAAGTGTAATTAAGTGTTTATCGTCTCTTTATAAAGTGTTTGAGTTGGTAATTATACATTAATCATGTTAATGATTTGAGACTATTAATTCATTTCAACCTGAAGTTGAAAATGAAATACTTTTTAAATCTAATTTGCATAATTATTTTACATTATTTGATATTAGCAGTGTCTGCCATCATGTCAGGAATATTCCTGAATGCAGTGTAACTTGACAACTAAAACAATAGCAGATGTTTGTAGTCAGCCTTCCTGTCAATATCTTTATATTATGACATCATTGCAAGGAGTGTATTGTGTGTTTTCTGTCCTGTTAACAGTTGTCACGTTTATTAGAAATATGTCTTTTCTTTATGAAGGTATTTGTAATGAATATAGTTTATTGTATATGAGGGGTGGTGGGTTAGCCTAGTGGTTAAAGAGTTCGCTCAACACGCCGAAGACCAGGGTTCGATTCCCAACATGGGTATAATGTGTGAAGCCCATTTCTGGTGTCCCCCACCATGATGTTGCTGGAATATTGCTAAAAGAGGCATAAAACTAAACTCACTCACTCACTATTGTACATGAGAGGAGCTTTAATCAGGCCAGTTATTTCTGTCAAGTTAGAACAGCAGGTCTTTTGAATTCCTGCGTCCTATACGCATAAAAATTGACAATGGATGCAATGAAATCATTAGCGCATCCACAGGGATGCAGAAAAAGTCCAAATATTTTTGTAAAAACTTCGATCAATTAACAATAAGTTTTCACTGAGTCTGCTACTAGGTTACATCATTTGCAGTTTAATTACTGTAACAATGTGATGATCATGATACACAATACAATAACAGTAACTGAATTACAACAATATTACAACATAGTATTGATTATAATATTTAAGTGTCCAGGACACCCATTTTGTAGTCCAGGACCCCTGAAAATTAAGAGTATGAGTCCCACTCCAGGAACTCTCATTAGCCTCAAATACATGACTCAAGGTAAATCCCTGCTTGCATTGTAGCATTAAGTAATCACATTCATACAGTTGCACTCTGGGAATATGAAATCTATCTCATTCCACCATCACTTCATACAGTTAATCCTAAATAATGGTTGACACCTGTAACTGAATATTTCTTTTGGATATTAAGACGTATCAAATAAATGATAATGAATCTGGGTATAGACACCAAAGAAAGGTCATTTCATTAGAATTTTATATCAGCATTATGTGCTGTTATTTGTTATTCAGATTCCTGAAATAATATCCACTATTCAGTACTAATTATACCATGTTTATCCTGTGAAAGGAAATTGTCTCAGATGAATCATAATCTCCAATGGAGGTTATCTCTGATGAATCATAAACTGTCATGGAATTATCTCTGTTGAATTATGGCTGGTCAAGGAAATGATCTCTGTTGAATTGTAGCTGGTCAAGGAATTATCTCTGTTGAATGATGGCTGGTCAAAGAAATAATCTCAGTTGAAATATAGTTGGTAAAAAAACGATCTTGGGTTAATGATAAACTGTCAAGGAATTGATTTCAGTTGAATTATAAACTGTCAAGGAAATGATCTCTGTTGAATTATAGCTGATCAAGGAAATTATCTCTGGTGAATGATGGCTGGTCAAGGAAATGATCTATCTTGAATTATTGCTGGTGAAGGAAATGGTCTCTGTTGAATTATTGCTGGTGAAGGAAATGATTTCTCTTGAATTATGGCTGGTGAAGGAAATGGTCTCTGTTGAATTATTGCTGGTCAAAGAAATGGTCTCTCTTGAATTATGCTGGTGAAGGAAATGATCTCTCTTGAATTATTGCTGGTCAAGGAAATGGTCTCTCTTGAATTATGGCTGGTGAAGGAAATGGTCTCTCTTGAATTATGGCTGGTGAAGGAAATGGTCTCTGTTGAATTATTGCTGGTGAAGGAAATGGTCTCTGTTGAATTATTATTGCTTGAATTATGGCTGGTGAAGGAAATGGTCTCTGTTGAATTATTGCTGGTGAAATGATCTCTCTTGAAATGGTCTCTGTTGAATTATTGCTGGTCAAGGAAATGATCTCTCTTGAATTATTGCTGGTCAAGGAAATGGTCTCTCTTGAATTATGGCTGGTCAAGGAAATGAGGAAATGATCTCTTGAATTATGGCTGGTGAAGGAAATGATCTCTCTTGAATTATTGCTGATCAAGGAAATGATCTCTGGAAATGATCTCTGTTGAATTATTGCTGGTCAAGGAAATGATCTCTCTTGAATTATGGCTGGTCAAGGAAATGATCTCTCTTGAATTATTGCTGGTGAAGGAAATGATCTCTGTTGAATTATTGCTGGTCAAGGAAATGGTCTCTGTTGAATTATTGCTGGTCAAGGAAATGATCTTGGGTGGATGATAAACTGTCAAGGAATTGATTTCAGTTGAATTGTCACCAGGTGATCTCTGGTGAATCATTAACTCTGCACAATCTGGTCCTTGCTCATGTCAATGAATAATTAACCGCACTACCAACCATCTTTCACATACCTACACCCGCACTTGCTGGGCAACAGTCAATGAACATATGTTAAATGTGTTGTACACATACAATCGCCCACTCAATCATCCTTCAGATGTTGGTTCAAGGATGACTTCTCCTTGGAAGCCATCAATCTATACCCACACAATGATGCTGGAGTAGGACTGTCATATATCACCGCCTACTCTTGTAGGCTTTACAAGTTGCACAGAGACCATCTTTTCTATTATGTCTATAAAACAAGGATGAGTTATTTTATGTAAGGCACGGTCACTTTAGATATTTGTTTAGATTTTCTGTATACATGGGCATATTGTAAGTGACACATGGACATACTGTCAGTGACACATGGACATGCTGCCAGTGACACATGGACATACTGTCAGTGACACATGGACACAGTGTTAGTGACACATGGACATACTGTCAGTGACACATGGACATACTGTCAGTGACACATGGACATACTGTCAGTGACACATGGACATACTGTCAGTGACACATGGAGATACTGTCAGTGCATGCCAGTGACACATGGACATACTGAGTGACACATAAGTGTCAGTGACACATGGACATACTGTCAGTGACACATGGACATACTGTCAGTGACACATGGACATGGACATACTGTCAGTGACACATGGAGTGACACATACTGTCAGTGACACATGGACATACATGTGACATGGACATACTGTCAGTGACACATGGACATGCTGTCAGTGTAGTGAGTGACACATGGACAGTGACACATGGACATACTGTCAGTGACACATGGACATACTGTCAGTGACACATGGACATACTGTCAGTGACACATGGACATACTGTCAGTGACACATGGACATACTGTCAGTGACACATGGACATACTGTCAGTGACACATGGACATACTGTCAGTGACACATGGACATACTGTCAGTGACACATGGTGTGACACATGGACATGGACATACTGTTTGTGACACATTGACTGACATGTTGTGACATACTGTTTGTGACACATGGACATTCTGTTTGTGACACATGGACATTCTGTCAGTGACACATGCACATAGGAATACTATTTTTGACATATACTTTCAGTAGAAGTTATACTGTTGAAAGCAATGTTTATTACCAACTCACCTACCTATAGCGTGAGCAAACAGTTTTACCTAGAGGTATTTTAACTTCTTCTGAGTAGTAAACAAGCTCAGGGCATTATCTCCCTTTGGTAAAGTGAGGCTTGTGATTGTTGTGATCAACAGTAAACAGAGTGAAAGTCTGGCATTGATGTTCCGACCCTTGTCTTAGGTCATTATTTTGTCAGTTGTTCAGAGAAAAGAAAGTGAAAAAATGAAACATTTAAGCAGAAGCTTTTACAGCTTTTAATCACCCCCATACAGTTCCATTGAGCAAAAATCAGTCACCACTTGAAAGTAGTGAAACATGTGAAGGAGTGAAGTGCTCTTGATTTAGTAATGGAATAAAGTCTAGAGAATCATGTGATGTAAAGGTTGCTGTGTTAATGCTTGTTCTACAGTGAGATCAGATGAGACCGGTGCACAGTCCCATGACAAACAGCTACAGTAGCAGGAATGTGCCTCTGCACCATATCTCTGTAATGTAGACAACCTTATATCTCACACTCAGCTGTGCTATAACGAGTCTCACTTGTAACACTGTGCCAAAAAATGTTGTTATTTTCTCCCACAATGACTGTCAGGAAGTTGAACATTATGAGCAGTTTGTGCTGCAGCAGTTGTAATGAAATTGCTGTGTAACTGAACAGGTTAATTCTCATCACAATGATTAACATGCACAGATGTCCATGTTGTAGGGCAATAATGGTATGAGCTCAGAGATTTATCTGCACGTGCTCAGAGGCAGACACTAAACCTTTAGTAAGCACCAAATAGCAGAAAAAGTTCCAACTATAACTGATGTGATGTCTTGGTCATTATGACATATGTTGGATATATTTCATCACACTGTGTCAGAAATAAATTCTTTAACAAAATAGCAACATTTTCTCACTCAGAATCTCAGTTTTGATTTCTAAGGGCTCATAGAATCCAAAACAAATTGCTGATGTTATACATGTTGTATGCTATAAATAAGTAAGGTCTTCAAGCAAAACCTTGTTGTTTGGACCCTGTTAGGCTGTACACTCCAGTTCCAGACATACTTCTTGGGATTGGACATTATGTCATGATTATTAAATTGACAATTATCCTGGAGACAATCCGTCCAGAGTTATGTGTTTTCCCCTTTCCCCTTTCATGGAGCCAAGGTAAATGATGAGGGTAGAAACTGTATTTTTACAGTTTGGTAGAGACTCTGTCCACAGGAAGATGTAAACAATAGAAATGAAAACATTGCAACTCAGTAGAACCAGTAGAAGAATATAATTTCACTGGACATCTGGACCAATAGAAATGAAAAGGTTGAACTGGTAATACATTGGTTGCAACATGCATCTGTGCCAGCAGAAATGAAGAAATTGCACTGGTAATAGAGAACTTGCAACAGACATTATGCCAGTAGAAATGTGAAAGATCTGTTTCAGCAGATATATAAGTGACAAGTGATAAGTTTATTCTGTGATAAGGCCTCATGGCCAAAAGCACATGAAAGTACATTTCAATATTTTATGCTTGGCAGCTCAAGTTGGCAGATTTCGTTTCAAGTATATGGACAGATTTTTTATATGTTCGGGATTGTTAGACGTTAATAGCTGATACAATTTTACCCTTGTAGGACACTTGAAATAATAAGGAGAGATTAGTTGCTCTCTTAGATGCTTATTATATGGACAAACTAATACAAAGTGATACTCATCTTCTACACCACTCATAGTACAATTAGAGCATCAAAGTTGGTCGGTATCAATATTATTATCGTACCTTCATTTACAAATCTTTAATTTGTGTGACTGGAATCTAAATTTACAAAATATTCTTAATAAATCTTTATGACTAAACAGTTCTAGGACATATCGTTCAGTGTCTAACAGAGATTTAAAGCAGATATATAAAATATATATGATAAGATTGCAATGCAAATATAAAAGTTGCACATCTGAACCAGTAGAAATGTAAACGCTGTGCTGGATATATAAAAGTACACTCTGGATATCTGTCCAAAAGAATTCAGAGAAGTTGCACTACAAACCTAAAAGCTGCAACCAACATCTAGTCCAGAGGAAATATAAAACTGGTTGCCAGGATCAAATGTTACTAGTATTTGTCTTGTTGACCAGTGTATTTGCTGAGCTCTGTTTAAGCAAAGGACCACTGTCATACTGCTAAGGGAAGATATCAGCCAGTATTTAATACAATAGAAAATATATATAGTCTTCATACAGTATATAAAATATATATAGTCTTCATACAATATTAAAATATATATAGTCTTCATACAATATAAAATATGTATAGTCTTCATACAATATAAAATATGTATAGTCTTCATACAATATAAAATATATATAGTCTTCATACAATATATAAAATATGTATAGTCTTCATACAATATAAAATATGTATAGTCTTCATACAATATCAAAATATGTATAGTCTTCATACAATATCAAATATATATAGTCTTCATACAATATAAAATATATATAGTCTTCATACAATATAAAATATGTATAGTCTTCATACAATATAAAATATATATAGTCTTCATACAATATAAAATATGTATAGTCTTCATACAATATAAAATATATATATAGTCTTCATACAATATAAAATATATATAGTCTTCATACAATATAAAATATATATAGTCTTCATACAATATCAAATATATATGTAGTCTTCATACAATATAAAATATGTATAGTCTTCATACAATATAAAATATATATAGTCTTCATACAATATAAAATAGATATAGTCTTCATACAATATCATAAAATATGTATAGTCTTCATACAATATAAAATATATATAGTCTTCATACAATATCATATATAAAAATATATATAGTCTTCATACAATATAAAATGTATATAGTATATAATATAAAATATATATATATAATATAAAATATGTATAGTCTTCATACAATATAAAATATATATAGTCTTCATACAATATAAAATATATATAGTCTTCATACAATATAAATATATATATAGTCTTCATACAATATAAAATATATATAGTCTTCATACAATATAAAATATGTATAGTCTTCATACAGTATCTAATATATATAGTCTTCATGCAGCATAAAATATATATAGTTTTCATACAGTATAAAATATATACAGTCTTCTATACAGTATTCAATATATATTGTCTTCACACAGTATAAAATATAAATAGTCTTCTTACAGTATAAAACCTGTGAAGGTCCGGGTTAGAATACTTATCTTCAGTAACCCATGCTTGTCATAAGAGGCAATTAACGGAACGGGTGGTCAGGCTCGTTGACTGGGTTGACACATGTTATCGGTTCCTATTTGCGCAGATCGATGCTCATGCTGTTGATCAGTGGAATGTCTGGTCCAGACTCGATTATTTACAGACCGCCGCCATATAGCTGGAATATTGCTGAGTACGGCGTAAAACTAAACTCACTCACTCAATTACAGTATAAAATATATATGGTCTTCATACAGTATAAAATATGTATAGTCTTCACACAGTATAAAATATATATAGCCTTCACACAGTATAGAGGTGGTAGGGTAGCCTAGTGGTTAAAGTGTTTGCTCATCATGTTGAAGACCTGGGTTCGATTCCCCACATAGGTACAATGTGTGAAGCCCATTTCTGGTGTCCCCCGTCGTGATATTGCTGGAATATTGCCAAAAGCGGCATAAAACCAAACTCACTCACTCATACAGTATAAAACATATATAGTCTTGAATAATGGAAGTGATAATTGGGTACATGTATAAACGACCTGCGTTGGTGTTTGTTAAATCAACAAAACTATGCACAGCTGTTGTGAGACTGAATAGTGCTGCAGGAAGCCATGACATGGACATGATTGAAGAAGGATCACATTCTGTCAAGCTGTTGAACTCATCATGCAGTGGCCCTCACAGATGGCCGTGAATCAAACAGGAGTCAACATTGCATATATGTTCCAGATCTATGCCTTTAAACTGACCAAATATTCTAGACCCTGCTGAAATTACGATTTTGTCCTTTTCCCATGGATATTACAGTAGCCATTGGAGATCTGTGACATGTCAGTGATGTCAGGAGCTCAGGAGCTAGTTTAGACTAATGCTTCAATCAGTTTATCTCATGAAAAGGCCTTAGGCCCACATCCAAAAACATGATAATAATATTTCAATATTTAATATTATACTTCATATATGATGACCATAATGCAAGCACATCATTTACATAATTTGCACAATTGGTAGCAAGCGAAAAATTATTACAAAAATGTGTGTTAATGAAGTACTGGCTATTGGTATAGACTGGCATACCTTTAAAATATTATATATGGGGCATGCAAACATAAAGTGAAATTCATCTTTAATATTATTACTATTACAAAATGTACAAAGTCTTTGCTGCCGGGTAAGACACTAATGCTTAGTCTCGGAATATATATAATTTTGATAGAAACAAATAGTTCCTCTTATATTGAGATGGGACATTCAGAGGCACCTGGGGAAATCTAGACTTGCTTTATTTAAGGGTGAAGGAAAATATTGCATTTAGGGAGGGCAGGCACAACTAAAGGAAAATATTGCATTTCACTGAAGTTCAGGGACAATATGTCTGCTACAACAGGCACAACTGAAGTTCAGGGACAATATGTCTGCTACTACAGGCACAACTGAAGTTCAGGGACAATATGTCTGCTACTACAGGCACAACTGAAGTTCAGGGACAACATGTCTGCTACTACAGGCACAACTGAAGTTCAGGGACAATATGTCTGCTACTACAGGCACAACTGAAGTTCAGGGACAATATGTCTGCTACTACAGGCACAACTGAAGTTCAGGGACAATATGTCTGCTACTACAGGCACAACTGAAGTTCAGGGACAACATGTCTGCTACTACAGGCACAACTGAAGTTCAGGGACAATATGTCTGCTACTACAGGCACAACTGAAGTGTAATAGAAAGACTTTTGGCAGGGCCAAAACAGTTTTTGAATATATATCTCCTTTTTTGTTGCGAGACGATGACATATGTGCATTGTGAATACATGTACATTGTATATATTTAGCAAACATGAATAAATGTCGTGACTGATATTTCAAACACGTGGCACCTTGAATCCATGGCGATAATCAAAATGATAATATTGTGAATTTATCCGTTATCTCACTACAACAGCTGTGCAATAATATACTGAGCGAAACAAATAAAGGAACACATGAAAGCACAAGTGTTCCTTTATTCTTTTCCAGGTTTCTTCACAAGTTTTGTATCACACTGTGGGTGAGAATCTGAGAATACATAGAGGAACACTGCGATGAAGTGGTGTTCCCTTATTTGTTTCTCTCAGTATGTTTGTAAAAATAATGATTGCACAAACAAAGAGCATGGTTAGCTTGAATGTGTAATACTATAGCCTATATTGTAGTAGCAAGATGTGTTGGTGAGTCGGTGTAATATATAAATGGTCGTGCCTGCTGTGGATGTACAGATATATTTTTAAATATCTTTTTTAGGCCAGACCAATTTTATTTCTTGTTTTATGGATCTGCTGGTCGTATTTTTTCAAGAATAAGAAAAAAAGAAGAAGTTATTTTTCCCCACTCAAAAAATAAAATCCTCATGTTTTTATTGGCCAAAAATGTAAAATTACAACAACAAAATGTTTGTTTTTTGCCCCATATACACTTCATAAATTGCCAAAAATAAAACACTTTTAGTTTTTAAAAGAAATATTACTTTGACTGGTGGGTTTTTTTGTTTTGTTTTTCCCTCCTGCCTATAGGTTTTCTGAGGACAAAAATCTGTAAAACAAGAAATAAAATTGGTCTGGCTTTAGGCATGTGAGATATGATATATTGAGAGACAGTTCTTTGTCCCAGGGTCTGAATGTCAGTCTTACCATGATGCCAGCTTCTTGTTCTAATAATGACTATAGACCATGTATACATTGGAATAGATGAATACATTATAATATAAACAGTCAATATATTAGGACTGAAGTAAGATACTATGCAACAGGAATCAGGTTTTTTATGTTGGAGAATGATTTTAATATGATAATGAGTGTTTGTGTGTGTAACCTATCACCAAACCTGAATAATCTTTGGAAGAAACAATCATATCGAGGAGGTACATTGTGGTTATGCCATGGTATTTGATATAGCTGTTAACACACAGGAATCCAGGAAGAAACATATTACTAATCCATTCAGCAATTGTTTCCTCAACATCCACAGAGAGAGAGAGAGAGACACGCACGCATGCATGCATACACCCACACACCCACATGCACATGCATGCACACACATGTACACATATGCACTCACATGCACACAGGTAGAGCTTTTTAAAAAAAGTGTGTGTGAACTTGCATTATTTTGCTCGCTGGAATTTAATACAATACAATGACATAGTGACAGAATGTATTATGTCTGCTGCTGCCCTGGCAAACATCACCCTTCCCAAATACCTAAATACAATATCTGTGGAAAGGTCTGACAATTATGTTCATATTTTGTTACAGTCAAGTCCACACCCCATTACTAACAATGATGGTGAAATTCAGTGTGTTTATAATTTGAAAAATTCTGTCTCACAGTCCCTAAACCTCATTATTTTCCCTACTGCCCAGCCCTCCCTGCAATGTAGTTGTGTCACAGTCCCTGAACCTCATTATTTCCCTACTGCCCAGCCCTCCCTGCAATGTAGTCTGTCTCACAGTCCTGAACCACATTATTTTCCCTACTGCCCAGCCCTCCCTGCAATGTAGTCTGTCTCACAGTCCCTGAACCTCATTATTTTCCCTACTGCCCAGCCCTGCTGCAATGTAGCCCTCCTGCAGCCCTCCCTGCAATGTAGTCTGTCTCACAGTCCCTGAACCTCATTATTTTCCCTACTGCCCAGCCCTCCCTGCAAGGCTAATTCTATAAATGAAGCAAGTCTAGATTTCCTCAGGTTCAGATTCTGAATCTACCATCTCAATGGGGCTCCTTTGCAATCTTTCTATAATTCTATACATTCACTAAGCGCCAGTCTAATATTGACCATGTGCATGTTATATATGACCCCAGGAGGGCTGTCCTCTATCATGTGGTCAACAGAGCCCCTACTGTTTCCCCAGCAGCTGTACTGAGCACCAAGGTCTGTAACATCCTTTAAGTATCCATGGTTTGAAATAATCTTACACAATCTTCCTATCAGCTGTTGATTTGGTTTCATCCTCTGGTTCCATTTGCTGTAACATTTCAGAGGTTTGGATTAGTTAGAGCAGTGCCTACAGTTGTGACAGGTCTAGTCCAGTGTAGAGTAGTGCATGCAGTGTGTGTTGAGGCAGTTCTAGCACCATGACCAAGGATTTGGACTCTGTTGAGGATGGCCTGGAACTGTGGACAGTGTTTGGCCACAAAGGTGATGTCGTGTTCCCTGCCTTGTTTTCTGTCTTTGACCACTGGTCCGTGTGTTCCTGGGTTTGAGTCCCTGTAAATTCGACTGTTGGCAGAGTGCTGTTTTCAGAGAACTGGACTGATAATTCTTGCCTTCAGTCCTGTTAGATATGATCAGATGAGGCCAATCCTGTTCACCCATACACCTCCACCTATTCAGACATACTCCATATTCTCCTGAGCCGTACATCTTACCTGGTTCAGCAGTACATTATACCCTGTTCAACCATACATCATTCCTTGTTTTGACATTCACCTCGCCATATTCTGACACACACGTAACACTATTCTGACATACACGTAACACTAATCTGACATACACGTAACACTATTAAGACATACATGTTACACTGTACAATAAAACTACATTATACTAGGGGTGACTATTGAGGGGGAAACAACTATTGCTATCGCAATAGTCCATTGCATCATACTGTTGCGATAGAGATAGTCTATTGCGACCAACTATTGCAATAGTATTGCAATAGTATTTTCTCTCCGTGAATTGTTTCATTTGAAGTCATTTCCCAAATGAATGTATAGTTTATATGAAATGAAAACAAGTTGAAGTAGTTTCAGTCTCTTTTAATAAGTGACAAGAAACTTGAAACCCACAAGTAAACAGTTAAAACATAAACTCAATGAAGCTGCAAGTCTGCACCCATTCATCCTGTGTTTTGCGCTGCGCATTTACCAACGGAAGTCAATTACTAAACTATCGATAGTCACACATACTATAGATGCATCGATAGTTTTTGTTCCTACCATCGATTAATTGCTATTGGAGACTCAACAATTGCAATCCATCAATAGTTGGATGCATCTTTACAGCCCTACATGATACCCAGTTGAGAAACACACAATACCTGATCAGCCTTTCTCTCTTCCATTGCACATTCTAGATGATACTGCACAATATACCTACATTTCTGTTCTGAGTTGCACAATTTTCTCCAGGCCAAGGATACTGGGTTCACCAGGAACTTGTTTAATGATAAACAAATATAACCAATAAATAATCAAAACAATTTGAATTGACGTTGCTGAAAATTGAATATTTGCTGATTTTGATAGAAACAAATAGTTCCTTTAACATTGCAGTAAGGGCTGGGCGGAAGGAAAATATTGAAAATTGAACCCATTATATGCTCATGGAAATGAATAAGGCAACACCTGAAAGTACAGGTGTTCCTTTATTCTTTTCCAGAATTTCACCTACAGTGCAATACAAAGCTTGTGTAGAAACCTGGACAATAATAAAGGAACACTTGTACTTTCAGGTGTTCCCTTATTCATTTCTGTGAGTGTATCTGTTGATAACAAGCAAGACTAACTTTTGTAACCTAGGGCTAACTTCACATCCAGTATCATCGCCAGCATTTGGTCAGGCAGCACATACATGCCCAACAGACAGATGTAACACGGTCCATAAGTAGCTCGGGACCCTAAGTGCTCTGTCTCCTGGAAACCAAGGTTGTGACCACCATTCTACCTCCCCAGCGCTGAATTACCTGAAGAGACTGACTGGTCATTGTATTATTAATTAATCTTCTTATCACGACAAGGTATGAGGAAGGTGTAATTCTTTCACGTGGATTTGTGTAATGAGACATTCAGTGGCTTGTTATGTGCTAGGTACTGTGGAAGTGATGTCATGATTAAAACGGAAAACTGTTGAAGTAAATATACGACACTGGCTGATTAGTTTTTTCCAATGAATGAATATGTATATACAATTGATCAAATTCTTATGAAGACATTGCCATGTTACAGACCGACAGGTCGTACAGTATCCATAATGACCATCCAATACCCACTAGGGCTCAATTGAGACTTGATAAAGCCTGCTTCAGTTCTGAGACAGAATCAGAACCTATTACCTTGTCTTGCCATCAGAGCAGACTCAGAGGATCAGGTGGTTAGATTGTGTGATACTGATAGTAGGTAATGTCCTTTATGTAAAGATCTTTTCTCGTGTTGTTACATTCAGGCTTGCCTGTGCCAGAATCAATCCTGTATGCAAAGAAGAACACTCACTCACTCACTCACTCACTCACTCACTCACTCACTCACTCACTCACTCACTCACTCACTCACTCACTCACTCACTCACTCACTCACTCACTCACTCACTCACTCACTCACTCACTCACTCACCTTATGAATGAGATAGCAGAGCTACAGCAACATTAAGTCAAAACTTTATTTCTGCTGAACATTAATCTAATGTATTAATATATGTGTGGCTTGTATCACAAGCAATATTGTATAAATACATGTCTTAGTTCTCAGCTGTACCTGAAATAGAAGATGAGCAGCAATAAAATAATTAAATGAACCAAAGCTAAGGTGGTTCTTGTTTTCTGGCAGCTAAGCTGTTTAAGGAATTTGTCTCCTGACATTTCAGTGTCTGAAGGTATGACAAGAATAATGGTCAGACATTATGTAATTACTTTTTTCTCTTTTTGTTCAAGAATCTAGCTCCGTATACCATAAACCTTAACCTTTATATTTTAAAAAATAGTCTTCTGTAACCATGGTAACACTGAGACCACATGGCTTTCTTCAAGCCAACAATAACCTGCCATTTTAAAATACAATGGCATCCTCATCTTCCCTACATTTGGCAACAGGGTTGACCTCACTACACTAATAAATGATGGGATTGATAATCAGAGACAGAATATAGAATATTAACAGCGCAAAGATTTCCAAGCGATGTATTTGAGCTGCTAAGTGATACCAGAGCGTGTATATAATATATTATTTACCTATTTAGTTAAGAATCTTTTTTATGGAAAGCTGACCCAACAATCCAGGTATGGTCATTGCTTATCAGCTAGATAAGTAGGAAGCTTGATATTTGACTTACACTTACAATTTTGACTGAATTGTGGTTTTAAGTTTGTTAATCATATGTCAGGCATGCCATCTGAATGAAGAACTAAGTGGTTTGAGCTATACAAAAGGTACTTCATTGGCTAAGTTGTGTGACAAAATCTATGTTACTTAATTGAGGCTCTATTTGTACATCATGGGCCAGCTGCAGCCATCAGGCAGTCCTGTTGGTTATAGGGCAACCAAGTTCATCTCAGGGCAACTCTCTCCATCATGGGCCAGCTGTATCCATCAGGCAGTCCTGTTAGTTATTGGGCAACCTAGTTCATCAGAGGGCAACTCTCTCCATCGTGGGCCAGCTGCATCCATCTCAGGGTGGTTGATTATCAGGGAAAACAAGTTCATCAGAGGGCAACTCTCTCCATCATGGTCCAGCTGTAACCATCAGGTAGTCCTGTTGGTTATAGGGCAACCTAGTTCATCACAGGGCAACTCTCTCCATTATGGTCCAGCTGTATCCACCAGGCAGGGTGGTTGATTATCAGGGAAAACAAGTTCATCAGAGGGCAACTCTCTCCATCATGGTCCAGCTGTAACCATCAGGTAGTCCTGTTGGTTATAGGGCAACCTAGTTCATCACAGGGCAACTCTCTCCATCATGGTTCAGCTGTATCCACCAGGCAGGGTGGTTGATTATCAAAAACAAGTTCATCATGGTCCAGCTGTAACCATCAGGCAGTCCTGAGGGCAAGCTCTCTCCATCATGGTCCAGCTGTAACCATCAGGCAGTCCTGTTGGTAGTACATATAGGGCAACCTCTAGTTCATCATGGGCCCATCAGGGCAAGCTCTCTCCATCATGGCAGCTGTATCCATCAGGCAGTCCTGTCGTTATTGTTCAAGCATAGGGCAACCAAGTTCATCAAGGGCAACTCTCTCCATCATGGGTCAGCTGTATCCATCAGGCAGTCCTGTTAGTTATAGGGCAACCTAGTTCATCAAAGGGCAACTCTCTCCATCGTGGGCCAGCTGTATCCATCAGGCAGTCCTGTTAGTTATAGGGCAACCTAGTGCATCAGAGGGCAACTCTCTCCATCATGGGCCAGCTGTATCCATCGGGCAGTCCTGTTTGTTATAGGGCAACCTTTTCATCAGAGGGCAACTCTCTCCATCATGGGCCAGCTGTATCCATCGGGTAGTTGTTTGTTATAGGGCAAGCTAGTGCATCACAGGGCAACTCTCTCCATCATGGGCCAGTTGTATCCATCAGGCAGTCCTGTTTGTTATAGGGCAACCAAGTTCATCAGAGGGCAACTGTCTCCATCATGGGCCAGCTGCATCCATCAGGCAGGGTGGTTGATTATCAGGGAAAACTAGTTCAAACCTGATTCAACATGGATCATGCTGGTTATTCATCATGAGGCAGCTACTGTACATGCTGTATTGGGCAGTTTTCTGTAGAAAGGTTACTTTCTCAATTTTTCAGTTTACATTGTACTTTAGTACTTTAAACAGAGCCTTTGATTAAGTGGTTGGAGACAAGATTCCAAAAATTCTGTTTGGATGTCTAGTTTTTCATCCTGTTTGTCAGGCGCAGGATACTTTAACACTAAACAGGCAGTGTCACTAAATCAGCATTTGTCTTGACGCATACAGTTACCAGAGTGCAGAAATTAGTTCCTCGTTTAACCCGAACAGTGTTTCTCCAGACTAATGGAGACAACAGCCACACAGCATATGATTCCAACTCATGCAGTATGCAGGGTTTTCATAGATTAGCCACACCATAGCGCCAGATACAACAGCCTCTGTTTCACTGACAGGCACATCAAACACTGCTGATGTTGCAAGGCAGCAGCTGGTGTTTACCTGGCATGTCCACACATACGGATGTTACTACACTGAAAGCTTGTTCAGTGCCTGCTACTGTTGCTGGGCATGGTAAGGGGAAGGGCAGTCTGTAACTGTTGCTCTGCCCAGTGAGGGGACCAGCGATATGTTGCTGTTGCTGTTGCTCTGCCCAGTGAGGGTACCACCAACCTGCTGCTGTTGCTCTGCCCGGAAAGGATACCACCAACCTGTTGCTGTTGCTCTGCCCAGTGAGGGTACCACCAACTTGTTGCTGTTGCTCTGCCCAGTGAGGGTACCAGCAACCTGTTGCTGTTGCTGTTGCTGTGCCCAGTGAGGGTACCACCAATCTGTGGCTGTTGCTGTGCCCAGTGAGGGAACCATCAACCTGTTGCTGTTGCTCTGCCCAGTGAGGGTACCACCAATCTGTTGCTGTTGCTCTGCCCAGTAAGAGTACCACCAACCTGTTGCTGTTGCTGTGCCCAGTGAGGGTACCACCAATCTGTTGTTGTTGTGCCCAGTGAGGGTACCACCAACCTGTTGCAGTTGCTCTACCCAGTGAGGGTACCACCAACCTGTTGCTGTTGCTGTGCCCAGTAAGGGTACCACCAACATGTTGCTGTTGCTGTGCCCAGTGAGGGTACCACCAATCTGTTGTTGTTGTTGTTGTGCCCAGTGAGGGTACCACCAACCTGTTGCTGTTGCTCTGCCCAGTGAGGGTACCACCAATCTGTTGCTGTTGCTCTGCCCAGTGAGGGTACCACCAATCTGTTGCTGTTGCTCTGCCCAGTAAGAGTACCACCAACCTGTTGCTGTTGCTGTGCCCAGTGAGGGTACCACCAATCTGTTGTTGTTGTGCCCAGTGAGGGTACCACCAACCTGTTGCAGTTGCTCTACCCAGTGAGGGTACCACCAACCTGTTGCTGTTGCTGTGCCCAGTAAGGGTACCACCAACATGTTGCTGTTGCTGTGCCCAGTGAGGGTACCACCAATCTGTTGTTGTTGTTGTGCCCAGTGAGGGTACCACCAACCTGTTGCTGTTGCTCTGCCCAGTGAGGGTACCACCAATCTGTTGCTGTTGCTCTGCCCAGTGAGGGTACCACCAATTTGTTGCAGTTGCTCTACCCAATGAGGGTACCACCAACCTGTTGCAGTTGCTCTACCCAGTGAGGGTACCACCAACCTGTTGTTGTGTCCGGTGAGGGTACCACCAATCTGTTGCTGTTGCCCTCTCCAGTGAGGGTACCACCAACATGTTGCTGTTGCTCTGCCCAGTGAGGGTACCACCAATCTGTTGCTGTTGCTGTGCCCAGTAAGGGTACCACCAACCTGTTGCTGTTGCTCTGCCCAGTGAGGGTACCACCAATCTGTTGCTGTTGCTGTGCCCAGTGAGGGTACCACCAACCTGTTGCTGATGCTGTGCCCAGTGAGGGTACCAGCAATCTGTTGCTGTTGCTGTGGCCAGTGAGGTTACCAGCAGCATCTGTTGCTGTCTCTTTGCCAATGAGGGTACCAGCAGCATGTTGCTGTTTCTGTGCCCAATGAGGGTACCAGCAGTCTGGTGCTATTGCTGTGCCCAGTGAGTGTACCAGCAGCCTGTTGCTGTTGCTGTTCCCAATGAGGGTACCACCAACCTGTTGCTTTTGCTGTGCCCAGTGAGGGTACCAGCAGCCTGTTGCTGTTGCTGTGCCCAATAACGGTACCAGCAACCTGTTGCTGTTGCTGTGCCCAGTGAGGGTACCAGTGATCTGTTGCTGTGCCTGGTGAGAGGAGAGACGTGCTGTACTGAGGAGCTCTTATTAAATATGCATTAAATTATAATATATTTACAATGCACTCAGTTCAAAGCTGTAACTTGATTGCACTGTTTAACACAGAATCACTCAACCAAAATGGATGATCACATTATTCAGTTTGGATTTGAACAAAATAAATGTATTCCTAAGTGGCTTGGTTGCACAGGAGATTCTTTGTTCATGCTCATAATGAGAATGTAATGGTAATAATATATCTATTTATAATCTGTCAAATTCACCAGATTCACTAGGTGAATCTAATTCCAATGCTGCTGGTGCTCGTTATTATTATGCAATCAGTGTGCAGTGAATTGTATTCTGAACTCCCAGGGGAAAATACAACCAAACATAATATCCAAATGTGAAAATAATGGATGTAAAATTACATTGATATTGTTGGAATACGGCAAGCATGGAATTCAGGAAGGCACCACAGTAGAGTAATCTTCAAAGGAGCATGCTTTAATACTGAGGACATTCATCAGCCAAATTTTTCAGAACGAGACCTTGATACATTCATGCTTACATTTTCATCCTACCTTGGGCACACCGGTCGATTGTCCACAACTCATGAAGAATTGGCTTAGAATTGGTCAGGACTGGGGTGGTCAGGATTGGGGTGGTCAGGATCACAGATTTTTTTATGCATGTCATTGTATGACATTTGTGAAGATTGATGCTCATTCTGTCAATCACTGGATTGTCTGGTAGAGACTCTGTTATTTACAGGTCACCATCATGAACCTGGATTATAACCGAGTGCAACAAACCCATGAAGATCCGGGTTAGAAGTGGTCTTCAACAACCCATGCTTGTCGTAAAAGGCTCACCGATGCTCATGATGTTGATCACTGGGTTGTCTGGTCCAGACTCGATTATTTACAGACCACTGCCATATAGCTGGAATATTTCTGAGTGCGGCGTTAAGCAACAAGCAAAGAAAATGTATTGTCCACATGAATGTATAATAGAAGTAAATGATTGTTTCCTTCTAACTTTACCTGTAAAGTATGTTCTAAAAAGAAGTGATGCCAACTAGTTCATGTGAATTTAGGTTTAGATTGCAGGAAACCGCACATTGTGAACCTTATGACTGCTATTTTAGTTAGTATTTGTCTTACAACAATGCTTTTACAACAAAGCATACAGAACGTGATGCAGATGATTCAATAATGGCGTGCAACTGGCAGTTAGTTAAACCACCGAGGAACCTCTTACAAAGGATGACAATGTATGAATGAACAAAACAACTTCTTTATTACTTCTTTAATATTTTCAGTGTAGGTTTTACCACCGCTATCAAGCAAGGGACCAAACCTTTTGAACAGGTCACAATTTCCCTGCCCCTTTATTTTCCCTTATCGGGGTAACTGTAGGTCAAAACTGGTGGTAAACAAAAACCTTCAAAGTTGATTGATTGGGGAATTGCAGTATCTATTTATTTTGACCCCATCGTAATACCACTAAGATATCACTTTTAAATGGATTATGTTACCTAACTTTTTCATAATGTTCTTTTGATCATTTGCACTAAATATTTTGGGGAAGAAATCAAAGCAAATTTGATTGTGTATGCACCACTGAAATGTAATGTAAAGCTAAACATGTTATAATGCCAATTATTGTTGCTGTGTATACAGTTGTGTTGGGTAGATATTCACACACTTGCCTTTGTAGCATGCATAGGTTGTGTAGACAACACATATTTCAGTACCTGTAGGACAGGATGCCATCTGACAGGTTACCTTGACCTTGACTTAAACATAATCTCCAGGGGAGGTGGCTGTTTAATGTTGTTAAATTAAAATTGTGGACCAGACTTTCTATTTCAATGTCATAAGTAATATCTAGACGGATGCAAGCAGCTTAATACAGAATGCAACATTTATTGTGGCATATGATATAATCAAAATGCTTAGGTTCATGTATGTGTCCTTGAAATTCTCCAAAGAAGTAGATTAATATCATATGTCTATATATTTTTAAGATTCTGAGAATGTGTTTGTTGATGTAATTCTCAGGAGTTTAATTTCAAACCATCTTGTTTGCCAGATGTTTTAGGGTATCAAACACTCAATAACCACTTGTAAATCTGAAAACATGTAATGTGTATCTCCTGCCTGTAAACTGATTGACTAGGTGATGCAAATGGTCATGTTTTATTTTCGACATAATCCTCTCCGAGCTTCACACACTTCTGTCAAGGCTGCTGAAGTGCGTGGATCCCTCTGAAGTAGTAGACTTCCTCCCGGTGGTTAAATCAGTCAGTGCTCCTCAGCATGGATAACACCATCATCATTTGTGTAATGCTTGCCAAACAGTTCTTCCTGAAAGAAGGGTATAAATCTGACAGTGCCAAATACTGGTGAATATGGACATTCAGGGGTGGAAATAACCCATTGCCCGACGCCCGAGTCCAGTGTTTTTTTCTGTCGGGCAAGCAAATTTGTATATCACACTGTACCGGTGTCCAGTTGATATTCCAATGTTAATTATGTTGTTTATTTAAAAAATCAACAAGAAAACGGCCGGTATAGTGGAAATATTATCAGGGCAAGTGATTTTACATGTGCCACTGTACCGGAGTACATTAGCAATTTTAAAGTTATTTCCACCCCTGACATTCCAAGAGTAGTAAGCCAGTCATGTACTGGAACCATAGTGACAACAGATGTATTTGATGGAATGTTGTTTACTTAATACATGTATACTAATGTATAGTCTCAAAATATATATAATTTTGATAGAAACAAATAATTCTGTTTAAATTGAAAAGGAGCCCCAGTGAGATGGGAGATTCAGAACCTGAGGAAATCTAGACTTGCTTCATTTACAGCTCTAGCATTGCAGGGAGGGCTAGGCAGGTTGGGAAGCAATGCGGTTCGAGGACTATGGGACAGACAGACATGGATGTTGTTGAGAGTGTACTTTACATCCTTTACAGATGGGCTGAGAATTCACCAAATAGATGTACCTGAACAGCAAGGAAACAAATGGGACAACACATTGCTGCGATGTAATGACAAATAATGGATGATATAAAGGGCCCGATATAAATTCTAGGGTTTGAATCCCATTAACAGTATGTTTTCGAACCAGTTAAAATGTGATATTCACATTTGTTAATTGTTAACTCCACAAAAAAGGGTTTGGACGTTTAATAAATATAGCATACAAGGTTGACATTCCCGGGTGACTAGAATCAATGTTCTGATATCATCTGTTTCTCCAACATTGTCACAACATGTGGTTGCTCAAAATGGCCAGTCTGTTGGTAATTTCAGCAAATTTATGTCACCTGTCATAAACAGCCGTTGTGACGAATATTCATACACATCATGGCAGGATCAAGATACATGTATTCTGAATTTGGTAACAGTTATCCAACAAAATGACAGAAAATGGAAATCTATGCATATTTTGTGTCGCTAAAAGTCATATTTGTTGGAGCTGGACGATCACTTGTCAGCAAACTGTTTTTGTGGGTGAAATAGCAAGATCATGCAAAACCTCATCGGTGACAGGTCAGATTGTCCCATGCACATAAACTATCTGTCAATACACCAAAAAAGCTGTCGCATAACCTAAGTTATGATTATAATATTTTACATTTATAGAGCAAAACCTGCAATTAAAATGACACAGTGGTAGAATATATTCCTCTTGGTAAAATAATAGTTTCAGATACTGAATTTTTCGGATGACTGCATCAGAATTCATCTCATAATATTATTGGGTATGTTTTAAGTAAATCACTGGTAGATCGCCGGGCACAGCTGATTGCTACTTCTGGCTCTGTAAACGAGACAACTACACACAGTAATTCTAATCCCTGCATATAAGACAAGTCCTAGCTAAAACAAATTAGAACTTAAAAGTAAATAATCTTGTCTAGTGATGTTTAATTGCAAATTTGACGTCTTTACTGACAAAGTCATCTTCTCTTGTTCGTTCATGCAAAGCGATACGATGTCATTTGCCTCCCCATAAGGAAAAGTTTGACGAAAGTGTAACCTGTAGATAAACCCACCCCCCCCTTCTACAGACTGCTCTTTTGTCCTCAAAATTTGGCTTATCAACGGTAATATACAGTACATCTCACTATTCAGGTTAAAATGTTCCGTCCATTTGAGACAAAATTATACCGATGAATTGCAATCTAACACAAAAACAAATAGACATAAAAGAATCAAACCAACGTGGACCAACTCTAGAAAAAATTGCAAAAGTTTTGACGCAAAAATATAAAAGTTGTTAAAGAAACTGTCATCATTTATTTGTGCGTTTTCCAAGTTTGTTTCAAGGGCGCATTGGCAACTAAAGGAACATCCTCCCTCTTTAAATTACATTTGTGACGTCATTCCATTGTCTGTTCGCTCCATTACTTTTCAGGAATGAAGCGATGTGTACCAGTTTCAAAATAAAACCTTCATTTTGTCATTTTGACATTTAATTTTGATAACAGAAATATTCCCAATACTTCGAATGTAATTTAAGTAGGGTAATATCCTCGTAACTCTCCATTCCTTAAAAATAATAATGTGCCTCGGCCCCTCGAGCCTAAATCCATTATTTTTAAGGAATGGAGAGTTACTCGGACATTACCCTCTACGTACAACCATCACACCAACAGAACCCACATGGCCAGCATGACCCACACTATCTCTTGAATCCAACATCCCCAACATTACCCACTTACTCATCTCTCCAGATCTACAAGTGACTTGGTCTTTCAAACACTTGTTACACCTATACATGTTATGCTGAAGACCCGTGAATGCATTGCTTCATATTGCTGAATGGTCATGGAAATGAGTTGACAGGAGCAGGTTAAGTTTCACATGGGTTGTGTTTCTTGCATTTCAAATTATGGAGAATAAATACTTATTTAAATGATGCACTTTAATTTCATCCAAGGCAGCAGATGTTTGATAGACTTATGCAAGTTCATCTTGACAGTTATCTCCCCTTGACTGTGCAGGCATAATCCTTCCGTTTCTTTTGAGGGTTTGTCTGTTGTTTAATGCAACAAGTTTCCAGCTGTGTGACAGTGGTCTGTAAATAACGGCTGGACCAGGCAATCGGTGATAACCATCATATTGCATCAAGCAAGGCAGTTGTGATGCATGCAGCAACCGATCCACACAGTCCATTCAGTGGCCTCTTGCATCAAGTAGGGCTTGCTGAAGATCAGTTCTAACCAGAATGTTCATGGGTCTTTCTGTCTGTGAGCAGGGCCCAGTGGCTGGTAGAGTCTTTATTACTATGAACTGTAGATGGTCTATTTCAGGATGCAACTGTCACACCTATGAACCCCACCACTTGCCCTCGACCACCACAAACCCCCCGCGGACCCCATACCTCACCTTCACACTCACCCATATACCTGTGTTGTTTGACCCACATACTCCCTCTGTACAACTGTCACACCTACAGAACCCCACCACTTGCCCGACCACCACAAACCCCTGGACCCCATACCTCACTCACACTTCACCCTGATATACCTGTACAACCCCCTGACCCTCTACACCTCACTGTACAACCATCACACCTACAGAAGGCACATGGCCAGCATGACCCACACTATCTCTTGAATCCAACATCCCTAACATTACCCACTAACACATCTCTCCAGATCTACAAGTGACTTGGTCTTTCAAACACATGTTCTTGTTACACCTATACATGTTATGCTGAAGACCCGTGAATGCATTGCTTCATATTGCTGAATGGTCATGGAAATGAGTTGACAGGAGCAGGTTAAGTTTACATGGGTTGTGTTTCTTGCCCTTTGCATTTCAAATTATGGAGAATAAATACTCATTTAAATGATGCACTTTAATTTCATCCAAGGCAGCAGATGTTTGATAGACTTATGCAAGTTCATCTTGACAGTTATCTCCCCTTGACTGTGCAGGCATAATCCTTCCACTTCTTTAGGTTTGTCTGTTGTTTAATGCCACAAGTTTCCAGCTGTGTGACAGTGGTCTGTACATAACGGCTGGACCAGGCAATCCGGTGATAACCATCACGTGCATCAAGCAAGGCAGTTGTGATGCATGCAGCAACCGATCCACACAGTCCATTCAGTGGCCTCTTGCATCAAGTAGGGCTTGCTGAAGATCAGTTCTAACCAGAATGTTCATGGGTCTTTCTGTCTGTGAGCAGGGCCCAGTGGCTGGTAGAGTCTTTATTACTATGATTCAAGGAAGTGTGAAGAATTAAGCCAATAGAGTTAACTCCCTTGAAATGTGTTCTTTCTGAATCACTGCTTGGACCATTCAGGTGGCACAGTGGTTGATTTTGTTCCTCATTCAACTGGGGCGGTGGGGTAGCCTAGTGGTTAAAGCGTTGGCTCGTCACGACGAAGACCCGGGTTCGAATCCCCACATGGGTACAATGTGTGAAGCCCATTTCTGGTGTTCCCTGCCGTGATGTTGCTGGAATATTGCTAAAAGCGGTGTAAAACCAAACTCAGTCAGTCAGTCCTTATTCAACTGACCAGGTTTAATGCCTCACAAACAAGTACAGTCCCTAACATGATATGGGGTGGAGGGGTAGCCTAGTGGTTATGTGTTCACTTGTCACACTGAAGACCCAGGTTCGATTCCCCACATAGGTACGATGTGTGAAGCCCATTTCTGGTTTCTCCTGACGTGATATTGCTGGAATATTGCTTAAAGCAGCGTAAAACCATACTCACTCACACACCCTCACATGAAATAAATAAAAATAAATATCCCTTAATTATGTAAAGTTGTGATTGCAATATTAATAAACCAGGCATGAATCCCAGCTTGTCTATACTAACTCTAGCTAGAGAGCTAAAAAACGATTTCTCATTGATTTGGAAAACTATACAAAATACAATGTTTTAAGACTCTACAGGAGGTATAATATTTTTAAAATAATTATATGTACAGACATGTTATTCTGACAGGTTATGACAATGTAATTGAGGGACAGTCATGTGATAGCTGCCAGGAACGCCTACACGGAACCTTTGCACTTCGACCACCAATGGTGTAGCACCAAGATCAAAGGCAATTCCAATGCACATTTCTATTATAGATCCTCTAACTAACCCTTGACATCTCCTCAGATGCAAATCAATTTCAGTTGTGCTGATTTAACAACAAGTGACATGTTGGCATTTCAGGGTTAATGGGGAGCAGACAGTACTTCTGCTATTATTGCTGAAACACAATTTAATCTCGTCTAGACGCAAGATAATATCGACGGAAACATTTTGAATAGAACTATGGGGGACTTTTGAATTGATGAAGAATCTGAAAGAGAAATCATATTTCAGTGTCTTAAGTATTTAAAAAATAATATCTATCACAGAATATTTTTATGAAAGTTTATCATGTAGAATGTCAGATGTGAACTGTAAGGTTGCCAATCTGAAAGTGAAATTATATTTCATTGTCTAAGAGTTTAACAAAAAATTCTGTTATGGAATGTTTTTATGAAGGTTGATTGTGTAGAGAATGTCAGATGATGACTGTAAAGTGAGTCAATCCTCGCCACACACACAATGCCTGTAACATTGAAACACATTGCTTTAACACAGTGATACATTGCTGGCAGGAATAGGACGTAGTAAAACAAGGTTGTCAGTAATTTATACAATAACATGTTACTGTCAGTAATACGACATCTTAACACCCTCGCTGTGAGTTATACAACATAGAGAAACATTACTGTCAGTTGTCAGTGATACAACATTGTAACACAGCTGTCAGTTGTCAGTGATACAACATTGTAGCACATAACTGTCAGTTGTCAGTGATACAACATTGTTACACATAGTTGTCAGTGATACAACATTGTTACACAGCTGTCAGTTGTCAGTGATACAACATTGTAACACACAGCTGTCAGTTGTCAGTGATACAACATTGTTACACATAGCTGTCAGTTGTCAGTGATACAACATTGTAACACACAGCTGTCAGTTGTCAGTGATACAACATTGTAACACAGCTGTCAGTTGTCAGTGATACAACATTGTTACACATAGCTGTCAGTTGTCAGTGATACAACATTGTAACACAGCTGTCAGTTGTCAGTGATACAACATTGTAACACAGCTGTCAGTTGTCAGTGATACAACATTGTTACACATAACTGTCAGTTGTCAGTGATACAACATTGTAACACACAGCTGTCAGTTGTCAGTGATACAACATTGTAACACACAGCTGTCAGTTGTCAGTGATACAGCATTGTAACACAGCTGTCAGTTGTCAGTGATACAACATTGTTACACATAGCTGTCAGTTGTCAGTGGTACAACATTGTTACACATAACTGTCAGTTGTCAGTGATACAGCATTGTAACACACAGCTGTCAGTTGTCAGTGATACAACATTGTTACACATACCTGTCAGTTGTCAGTGATACAACATTGTTACACATAGCTGTCAGTTGTCAGTGATACAACATTGTTACACATAGCTCTCAGTTGTCAGTGGTACAACATTGTTACACACAGCTGTCAGTTGTCAGTGGTACAACATAGTTACACACAGCTCTCAGTTGTCAGTGGTACAACATTGTTACACACAGCTGTCAGTTGTCAGTGGTACAACATAGTTACACACAGCTGTCAGTTGTCTGTGTTACAACATTGTTACACATAGCTGTCAGTTGTCAGTGTTACAACATTGTTACACATAGCTGTCAGTTAGAAAATCATCATTGTTGTTTGTCTGTAATACATCATAGCTGTCAATTCATGACATATACATTCATATACATGTTGATCTTAGTTATCAGTAATATAACATTGTTACATTTGTTAAACATTTTTGTATATCTGTAGTGAACAAAAGTTGTCATACCCTCAGGTATTATGTTTCATTTTATAGTCACAATTTACACAAATCTTTGTCTTCATCAGGCGTTGGGGTAGCCTAGTGGTTAAAGCATTCGCTCGTCACACTGAAGACCTGGGTTCGATTCCCCACATGGGTTTGTGTGAAGCCCATTTCTTGTGTCCCCTGCCGTGATATTGCTAGAATATTGCTAAAAGCAGTGTAAAACCAAACTCACCCACCCACCCTTTGTCTTCATCATAGTCATGATTTATGTGAAATCAATTCATATATGTCTTCAGTGTTTGCAGCAATACCCTTGTCCATACTGAAATATGATCAATGAGCTCTATTTATGAACGTGGGGTTATCTCAAAGTGATGACATGAAATCTTCTCACATCAGCACTTTTCAACCAAGACATCTTCATTACAAACTCTCCTTGTTGTAACTCAGTAAAGTGATCAGCCATTACCAAGCAGGGAATAGATCACTTGGCTGCAGAACCACACCACTTGTTGAGCCGATAAACCCAGGTCGCCCTGAGCCTCCACAAGCCGCCACGAGCCTCCACAGGCCTCCATGAGCCTCCCTGTCAAATGTCACCATGACATTTATCAAGCTTTATTTATGTGAACAAGGAACATGAGTGACAAAAGAAAAAGAACTTTCATGTTTTCCTGGTAGTGCATTGAGATTGATTGCGTGTATCGATTTATTTCTGAAGCTTCATGGATGATCAAGATTTGAATTTCTTTCCTTGCTGAAACTGTCTTATCATATGTATTTGTGTTCTGATTTATTAACATACTTGTCAAGTCCCTCACCTTTCATTGAACATGTCTTTTATGATACTTCTCAAAAGTCACCATAACATTTGCATATCAGAATCACTCAGATTGAAAGAGTTTCAATTTATTTTTGTTCGTACTGTTTATACCTCACCAAGTGCATGTAATTTCATATACCCTGTGTCATTTATGCTTCAATACTCAACATTCTTCAGGTTATTTGAGGCTAGAATAGGTTTCCAGAGCTATGGGGATGTGAACTAATAGGATCTGGGGGGCCAGGCTTGATGTTGATTGCATGTTATCATACTCTGGATGGTGTGGGGCTTTGTTCATTTCATCAATCATTGGTTTACCAGATTCAATTATATAGAGATGATGTCATAGAGATGGATTATTGCTAAGTCTGTTTGTATGTCTGATTGTGCCTTGAAATACTATAACAGTGTAGCTGTGAGTGAGTGAGTGAGTTTAGTTTTACGATGCTTATAGCAATATTCCAGCAATACCACGCATGACGAGGTACACCAGAAATGGGCTTCACACATTATACCCATGTGGAAAATCGAACCCAAGTCTTCGGCGTGACAAGCGAACGCTTTAACCCCTAGGCTACCCTGTGCTTGATTGAGCATTCAAGTAATATTTAAAAGTACATGCTGGTATGCCTTGGTTGGATTCCATATATTGAAAGTTAATTTTGATATCCTGTCAACTGGAAGTGAATTCTAAACTTAAATCTGACTCCCAGAAATAGACATTCCATTTGTCAAAAATGGCCGACACTGAATGAAGAATTCTTGTAACAAATGAAATTAAAATCTGTCAACAAGAAAAAGTTCAACTTGGTAACTTTAGAGTCCTGAAGCCAAGTTGATCCTGTGCTGCATTTGAAGCTATCAGTTTGAACTCCGTATCGCAACTTTCTACATCATTTATCAAAGTTTGAAAACTTGAAAACAATGTTCTTTAAGACCCATACCTTAAATTGATCCGGTTTCTTGTAACCTGTGAGGCAGTCTTTATTTGATGTATTATCATCCCACGTCATTAATCCTCACAGCTCTTGCACTTGTTATTGATTCCTATAACCCCTGTACGGAGAGTATGCAATCTTCATTTGACATCATCGCACTTGCGACAAGATACAATCACATTTGGAAGTGATTGTGCATTTTGATCAGTTGGCAAGTTGCCACAAAATCTCCCAAACCCCAAAATATTTCTTCACATCAACTTTTATGTCAAAGGGTAAAAAAGAAATATATTTATTCGATCGGAACATGCAAACAGGTCTGAAAGGAATGTACTTTATATCAGCAACTGCCACCACCATGAGCTGAGTGTTTACAGTGATAGCGTCTCTGTCACTTTCAGTACCACTGACTGCTGCCGTAGCCATGTTTGCCATCTTGGAAGGAGCTATCTCACTTCCAGTGCGTAGATTAATTGTTTCCGATTAACCTTGGATCACACACGTCAGCTTTTCTTCATTAATTAATCCGTACTTGATCAGGACCTATTTAAACTGGCCAGCTATTTATCTAGGGAGAGGACAGCGTATAGGAAGTCTTTATGTTGCTGAGTTGGTTTTTGTGTTGTCATTCGTTTTCTGTTGCAAAGAAAAATATAACATGTCATCATTGGACATCCTGAGGCTGTCAATCTTTTACTGATTCCCTCGGTACTGTTTATTCTAAAATACCGTTAGTGAATGTGAGATTATAACTGATTATTGCCCTTGATTTATCAGCAGCAGTTGTCGAAGTAACCCTGTTCAATCAGGGTCCAGGTTAGAATTGGTCCCCAGCAACCCAGCTTCTTGTGACTGGGGACTGATTGGATCATGTAGTCAGGCTTGCTGGTATGGTTGGTTCATGTCATTATATACTGATTGTATACATCGGTGTTCATGATGCAGTCACAGAGTTGTCTGGTCCAGACTCCATTATTTACAGACCTCTGTCATATAGCTGGAATATTGCTGAGTGCAACTTTAGGATATATACCGACAAAACAACAGCAGAGTGTCAAAGTGTTCCTCTGACATTTTGTTTACATATTCTCTAAAGTAGTTCTATTTGTCATACACCTAAACTTATTCACTCATGTGTGGTGAGTGGCTCTTTCTCAAAGCTCATAAAGATTGTGAAACAGTTTTAGCCAGTAGACTGTGTTGGACTCAAACCTTTGAACTCATGCAGAGTGAGTGAGTGAGTGAAGTTTTATGCCACATCATTTGGTCCAATGTGTGCCCCTAAGGTTGTTGAGTCTCCCCTAATCTTTCCTACAGTTCCTGAACCAGGTTACCACTCAAAGCAAACATAGAGAAACATGAAGGAGTATAAATGTCTGTTAACTATTTTGGGTACATATGTGGCCCAGTAGACTAACATCTAGCCTCTGAATTGAACATATTTTACAGAAAAAACTGTTCATAAAAAATAATCATAAATTATAATGAAAAGGAGCCTACAGACTTTCTTCATTCCTGAAAATGTGGAAATCTTGACTTGCCACAAATTCTAGACTTGCATGGGCTTTCTTGGATATATTTGTTTCAGGGTCTGTATGACAGAGAAGTGGCCCAGCTGTCTAAGGTCTATTGATATTGTGTGATTGGTTTTGTCTCAATGTGGCTGGTTCAAACTCACAAAGGCTTGATAACATTTGTAGGCTTGCCAGCATCATACACACGCTCTAGGCTTTCACGAAACAGGTAGACGTCTTAGACCCACATCACTGGGCTTCCCTCCCCGTGAAGCTGATATAATGTGACGTGACCATGGTGACTACACTTGCCTGGAAGCAGCATACACTGCTGTCGTATGGCTGGAGTATCGCTGATGGTGACATACCATATCAAAGTAAAGCAGCATACACTGCTGTCGTATGGCTGGAGTATCGCTGATGGTGACATACCATATCAAAGTAAAGCAGCATACACTGCTGTCGTATGGCTGGAGTATCGCTGATGGTGACATACCATATCAAAGTAAAGCAGCATACACTGCTGTCGTGATGGCTGGAGTATCGCTGATGGTGACATACCATATCAAAGTAAAGCAGCATACACTGCTGTCGTATGGCTGGAGTATCACTGATGGTGACATACCATATCAAAGTAAAGCAGCATACACTGCTG
Source organism: Haliotis rubra (assembly GCF_003918875.1). NCBI lineage: Eukaryota > Metazoa > Mollusca > Gastropoda > Lepetellida > Haliotidae > Haliotis > Haliotis rubra. The sequence continues at coordinate 1,537,131 of NW_025764926.1, read as the reverse complement.
TCGTATGGCTGGAGTATCGCTGATGGTGACATACCATATCAAAGTAAAGCAGCATACACTGCTGTCGTATGGCTGGAGTATCGCTGATGGTGACATACCATATCAAAGTAAAGCAGCATACTGATCTCACTGTGTCTGATCATACATTGTGTTGTTCAAGGCATCTCCACAAATAAAGAAATATTTAGGATACATGGGCGGATCCAGAAATTTTGAAAAGAGGGGGTTCAGGGGGCTTCGCCAACGCAAAAAAAATCTTCAATGTGGTCTGAAGTCATTTTCAAAAGGGGGGTGTTGAACCCCCTCAACCCCCCTCTATATCCGCCCATGGGATATGAATAGTTTGTATTGTAAAAAGTTATTTTGATGGATTTTTTAACAATTTAGCAGTTTAAAATTAATCATGATGAAAGCATTTACTAATGAATAAACAGGCATTTGCTCATCTGTCAGCACCTCGTGTGCACTTGTCACGCCTTTGGACCCGGGTTTGATTCCCCACATGGTGTGAAGCCGATTTCAGGTGTCCCTCGCCACAATATTGCTGGGATATTGCTAAAGGCGGCTGAAACCATACTCACTCACTCACTCTGTTGGTCCGGCCTTTGACAGGACAAAAGACCTTTCTTTTCCTCAGTAACCTTTCATGTTTCCAGCAGTGATGCTAGGATATTGCCCGAGGTTATAGAGGAGAGATTTGTGATTCTGTCCCAACTACCAGGAAGGTAAGGTCAGAGTGACACATGGAAGGCTGGAGTAAGACTGTCTGTGATGATGATTCACTATTCTGTCCATTTGACTAGCTGGAGAATCTGTTCTTGAGAAAGAAAGTATCAAAATAGTTCCAGTTGCCTGCCTTGCACCTTGATCTCCATCTTTATAAACCCACTGGCAGACTCTACTGTGTTGACAATAAAGAAATAAATTGTTATTCTCCTGAGGTCTGCTGCAGTTAAGGAGATATACATCAATGTGGTCAGATTTGGAGGGTGTTCTTGAGTGTTTGATGACTGGAAATTTCATTTGGAACCAGTAAATACTGAGTAACCTTCAATCTGAACATTCAAATTGTTCATTAACATTGCGAAAACAGTGTGATTTTCACTACCCAATGCCATTTGGTATTTATATATTTTTGGCTGTTCAATGCCACACTCAGCAAAATGATTGCAGGCTGTAAATACAGTCGAGCACCGTTGTGACGAACTCTGATAACTCGATATCTCGCTTGTCTCGATATAACATATCGGTCCCGGCAAAATCCTTCATAATTTATCATTATTCAAGCTCTTTAACTTGATACGGATGTCTCGATATTTCGGTTATCTCGATATAATTTTATGGTTCCAACAAGCAAATTTACCCTTTTAACTCGATGTTTGCAAAGAAACTGGACATTCGCCTACTTTCATGGACAAGTATCCCTTTGAACTGAGGTTGTTTCCACACGTTTACACACAGCGCGGCATGAATCAAAGGGATGCGGCAGTGTAAACTAATTAGGGCTAATTGAGTTGAAGGTGTCACTTGTTTGTTATTTAATTAGGATTAATTAAGAAAGAATTACTTAGGAAGTACACACAGTTACGACTAAACACTACTGATTGCGGATTATAGTTTCGAATCAAAACATACTGAGAAGCGTTTTGTTTTCTTTCACAGTGATATCTGATGATATGCTCTGGTCGGATGTCTCTAAGTTCGGATAACTTGATATTTCTTCTTGGTCCCATGAATATCAAGACAATGGTGCTCGACTGTAAATCATTTCTGGACCAGACAATCCAGTGATTGACGTCATGTGCATTGATCTACACAAATGAGATACGATGACGTGTCAACCAAGTCAGCAAGTCTGACCACCCGATCCTGTTAGTCGCCTCTTACGACACGCATGGGTTACTGAAGACTAATTCTAATCCATATCTTCATGGGTCTTTAGCATTTTTCAGCAAACAAATTTCAGCATATACATGTTCATTTTATAAATAAAAGTGCTATCCAGTAACTTATGATGTTATTAATCATATTCAAATTTCATATGCAAGTTGTAAGCAGTATTCTATGTAAATATTATGCTTTGTGCAAAACAATATACAATATACATGCTATACGTTATGTTATATGACATATTTGTATCTGGATCATTCGTCTTTGGTCAGAGGGGACGGTGGGGTAGTCTAGTGGTTAAAGCGTTCGCTCATCACACCGATGACCCGGGTTTGATTCCACACATGAGTGCAATGTATAAAGCCCATTTCTGATGTCCCCCCATCGTGATATTGCTGTAATATTGCTAAAAGCGGCGTAAAACCATACTCAGTCAGTCAGTCAGTCTTTGGTCAGCTGGAAAATATCAAGATTCATACCTTTGAATGGAGTAATGGGGAGAAAAATCTAGTCAATGTGAATGGATGGAAATGATTTGTGAATGAATACATCAACATCTAATGAACAAATGGATGGACACAGTGACAGAAGAAGGAGATGAAAGTATAATCGACCGAACAGTGAGAGACACATCCCAGCAGCAAGCTGACATAAGCCTTGCATAATGGTTATGAGGATCACTAAAATCCCAATTGCACTGCATGGCAAATTGACATCTCCGGGGCAGTTTGGTTAAAGCCTAGTAATCCTTTCAAGTCCAGGCCAGAGTGAAGCCCTATGTTGTAGTTATTTTCTCCTTAATCTGGCATCACCTGCACATGACAAGTGTGGAAGGATAGTCAACAGCCAGCTATAGCGCCCGTGGGATTCATGGAGATCGCCAGACAGTTGGATGACGTCTATGGCAACTGGTATAGGCAACAATTTGATGATACTGTCCAAATCCTGATTTAGTTTGTCTGAGATATCATGCGACCGTGATTGTCTATTTTGGCTTCTTGCTGCTTCGAGCTACGGCTTCAGAATGCTGCTATTTTCAGTAGGGTCTAAAGATGACGTGACTGAGGGTTGTTTATATGGGCATAAAGGGTATTGATGCCTGACCGTGCAGTCAGTAGGTTACAGGGAGTGCTTGGCATCACTTGAATCAGCCCCCAGCCAGACAAGTCATGTGCTGCTCTATAGGATCATCCCCATCTATGATTGGTCAGGCTGTTTACTCTTTACCTAGAGGGGTGTGGGGTAGCCTAGTGGTTAAAGCATTAGCTTGTCATGCTGGAGACCCAGGTTCACTTTCCCACATGGATATGATATGTGAAGCACATTTCTGGTGCCCCATGCTGTGATATTGCTGGAATATTGCTATAAACGGCGTAAAACACACCCACTTTACTGTAAAACATGGTAATTATCTTTGATTATTATTCTTTGTTACTTGTGAAACAATTTCCACTATTTCGGATAGTCACACTCTTGTCAACATCATTAAGGGTTTAGTATGGAAAATAAAATTGAGTATATATGTATTTGTATTTGTTAAGATAATTCAAATTTCTCATGTGTTGGATTTCTTGTGGACATATTTTGAACATGCATACATCAGCCTGCATACATCATGGAAGCTTCTAATATCTTTGTCAGTGTAAAGCCTTGTGTCCATTTAAATTGAGTCTGTTTCATTTTGTGCATTTTGTTGAAATGAGACTGTTTGAAACATAGGTAATCATTTACTGTTTGATGCCAAATTCAGCCTCAGGAGTTTACAGTTTGTAAAACAACACAAGAACGGAACAGGAGTCTTGAGACTTACTTCCTGCCTGTATCAGAAGTAAAAAGTCATAGTGTAAGGGAGGTAATTTAAATGCTGGCTCTGTTTATCATGTTTGTGGGTGAAGGTCTACTAAGCTGGTTGTAAGAGCTGTCTGTACCAGAAGTCATAGTGTAATGGAGTTAATCCATGTTAAAATGCTGGCTCTGTTTATCATGTCTATGGGTGAATGTCGAGGCTGGTTGTAAGAGCTGTCTGTACCAGAAGTCAAAGTGTAATGGAGTTAATCCATGTTAAAATGCTGGCTCTGTTTATCATGTCTATGGGTGAATGTCGAGGCTGGTTGTAAGAGCTGTCTGTACCAGAAGTCAAAGTGTAATGGAGTTAATCCATGATAAAATGCTGGGTCTGTTTATCATGTCTATGGGTGAAGGTCTGGGCTGGTTGTAAGAGCTGTCTGTACCAGAAGTCAAAGTGTAATGGAGTTAATCCATGATAAAATGCTGGGTCTGTTTATCATGTCTATGGGTGAAGGTCTGGGCTGGTTGTAAGAGCTGCTGGGCATCATTCACCTTGCTGATAATTATGTGGCTGTTGGTCGTTGTCGGCACGGGTACTACAGATGTGTATACAGAAACGTACTCCTAGCCAAAATCTGAATACAGATATGTACCCTAGGGTGGTCCATTCTGTATTGTGGCATTTTCTTAATCGGATGGTGTAATACCTGGCCATATTTTTCCTACCAACAGATTATTCAGGCTGTCAATTTTGATGTGACAGTAATTGCTGACAATAGTATCCTCTTACACTCACATAATGGAGATGTATTCCTACAGTGGTAGTTGAACGGGTTGGAATTGATCTTCAGTAAACAATGTTTGTCGTAAGAGGTGACTAACGGGCTTGCTGACTTGGTTGACACGTCATCGCATCCCAATTATGTAGATCGATGGTCATGCTGTTGATCACTGGATTGTCTGGTCCAGACTTGATTATTTACAGACCGCTGCCATATAGCTGGAATATTGTGTTAAACAATAAGCAATCCAAACCAAACCATACCATCATCAGATAAAAGACAATTTCTCATGCAAATGTGGAGGGTTTTTACCTTCATTATTTCTCACATGTGCATGTAATACTTCCCTCCAAACTAAACTAAACTATTTTGAAGCTATATTTTGAAACTATTCCTGATGTGAATAGTAGATATCCAAGTATTCAAACTAATATCCCTAACCAGACAAACAAATAATCTTTTAAACCTTGTTAGGTTCCATTTACATTCAGATGCAGGATCAGTTATACCAGCATCATCAATCTCCAGCCATAAAACAAGCACATTTGTGTGAAGCAACTGGCTCACCATGTGCTAGATATCCTAATTAATCCCATCTTAAAGTCATTAAGGATATAAGTGTTCTTCTTCATCCTCTTTGATGATTACTCATGCAAGGTACAATTACTTTTTTCAATAATCATTAAACTTTTATGTTAACATGAACATATGAGCAAATGATGAAAGTGATGGTAATCTAATCAGGGTTTCAACAAATCCTCATATGTCTCATCTTGTCGTTATTGCTAAATCTGATCTCAAATGATGCTTGTTGCTGGAGTCGACTTCAACATTTCAGGTCCCTGTTAAACATTACATGTTTTGCATAACTAGTTGTTAGGAATACAGTATATATTTTTATGATGCTGTTTTTTTTCAACTGCTGTTGGAATTAGTATCGTGTTTTATGGAAAATAGTCTTTAATCATGTGCATGTAACTGCTTGGGGATTCAATATTTCTTTTCAGACAAATCGATTCTTTGTCTGGATTTTGATGTCAGACATTTACAAATGAGGAGTGTAAAATATAACTCTCCGAACTCTCCCAAGATACTGTTTTACGATCACATGACAGGTTTATGAATATATTTGCTGCTTGCTCCATCTCAGTCAAGTACCAGACAAATTATGAATGTTCGACTGTTAAACCACAGAAAAGCCAGTCTCACATTCATGTCATGATACCCTCATGAAAGATTTGTTCAATAACTCCAGGCTTGTGTGGAAGCTTAGTGGTAAAAGCGTTTGCTTGTGTTGCTCCGGTTTGAATCCCAACAGTGCTATGCCTGACTCCTCATATCCCTGCTATGATACTGCTGTATAAAACACAACTCATTCATGACTAGTTCAAGAGTTAGCTCCCTTGGCTACCAGGATCCTCTGAGAACCAAATATAATTTTTCCTTGATGAGATCCTCACTCTGTAAAGGCAAACCTGGGTCATGCAAATGAAATCTGTGTGCTCCTATTGTTTCATCTTTAAAAGAGCTTTAAACCACGACTCCCTCACTCAGTCAATTGCCATTTAGCCAGTCATCCATCAGGCTTTTCACACACACAATCCCAGCTGAGGCTTTAACCTGTTTCAAACACACAATCATTATAGGCACACTCCTCTAACAAGTCCACTTGTCAATCTTGACATGTCCGCCATTCAGTAAGTTACCCTATCTCACGCACACAGTACCATTATAGGTACACACCTCTGGGAGCCTACCACTTCTGTTAAACCAAACGGTAGTAAATTTATTGACTTAACCTTTTTGTACAAAGCCAATCTGGATAATCAAGTTACATGAGATTTGCCCAGTAATTTGGCAACTGCGCGTCACAGCAGATCTCCAGACAAATTACAGTGACAGTTTTCACCCCTCATTGCACGTTCACTAGAATTGTTTAAAAACCCACAATAACCTGATTTAGGATGAAATATATTTCCACATTATTCCCACTTTTTGCATCATCTGCTGTTAACAAGATTAAAGCGAGCAGTATCTTCCAGCTAGATTCTGCAACAGCTACACCAACAGAGCTTTAGATTCTGTATTTAGTCTGCAGGGCTTCAGTGTGAAGACTTTCTTGCTGGCAAACTCATTCAGCTCAGATTTACTGAGGACATCACTCTCAGGTTGTTCCTAGCTCCACAAGTTCCAGAGTTACTTCCCTTGGGTATGCCAGGAACCTTTGATTGTGTGTTTGAATCCCAGATTTCAAACTGAATATTGGTTTGGTCTTTACCAAAAGCTAAGGTCTTAGATCATGAGGCAAATGTTCTTCATAACGGTTTGAATAAACATGATTGTGTGTCTTGCAATGCCTTAGTGTCTTGGTTCAGGGTGAACTGGTGTTCAGCGTGTTCAGTATTTATACTCCCTTCACTGAGGCCCATTCTGGGTGTGACCTACATTGATGCCGAGGATTGGTTCTTGAAGAGGCATTAATCACAACTTTTCAGATCAACTAATGCAAATCAGGTTAAAATATAATGCTCTCATTAAAGAATACTTGGGCAATTATGATATCATTACAAACATGGAAAAACTATCTCAGCTGTTATGAATAAATCAGCACGATTAGATTTGTCTCTCATCGGTCAGATTAATTTAGTTTTGTATTATTTAGAATCGCTTTTCCAACTTGGTTGGTATTAAAAAAGGAGTGATAATAATGATAAAAATAAGAAATTATGTGCTTGATGATTTGCAATCGATATCCTTCCTTTAAGATTAAAGATTTAACAATAATAAGAACAAAAGATCAAATGTTATCAATGCAAAAGCTGTTCCAACTCTCTCTCTCTCTCACCAACCTGCCATTCAATCAACCGTTCAATCATTACATGTTGCCCATGCCACCTTGACCTAGTCTTGAACTTTGTACCGAGTTGTTGCCAGTACAGTTTTCCTTACAGAATCTATGACCTAATCTCATTGTGAATAATGTCACATTACATTTGCAATGTCTCGCTTTACAGATGTTATGGAAATGAATTATTAATGTGTATCTGTTTTTCACACCTTGATTTTCATCTATTTTGATGTATTGTTTCCAACAAGCTGTTGCAGCTCATGAATATTGTTGGTTTCAGGTCGTTCATCAATTACAACACTCATTATTTTGTTTCATGGTCATGATTTTCGGATATAAGAATCAATAATCTCTTCTCTTTCTGCATTTACAGGCCTCTATGGTCACAACAAAGAACTGACATGCTATGAAGCCATCCAGTACAGTTGGTTGGTTGGTTGGTTTTAACTCCGCACTCAGCAATATTCCAGCTATGTGGCGGCAGTCCATCAGTACAGAAATTGTATTCCTTCAAGTCTGGACTTGCCTCAAATTCTTATTTATTCAAATTTATCCAAGGTCCTTGTAACTTGTTCATTTAGTTTTACAGATATCTTTATCAAAATCAGACTGATTTTAATTTAAAATAAAACTGAAAAGTGAAAAGAATGACAAATTCACACAAATATTGACAAATTAATTTTGAAGATGCAAAACTATGTGGTATGTCATCTATAACGAGAACCCCTAGAGCCACAAAGATGTCGGCCATTTTGAAATTGTGAAATGATGTCAGTCTTTTTTGTGGCCATGCTAATCTATAACAATGTTGTGGTCACTAACATGGTTCTGTTTGTCTGTGTTACAGATACAGCCATATTCGCTATAACACCTGGCCCCCATCACACTCACGGTACTTTCTCACATCCCTGTCACCCATCTAGAGTAGTCTCCCCTTCAACCTCATTTGATATTGTGCAGGAAAGAGTGCCAGATAATGTAAGAGACACAGTTGCTGGATTCAAGGAAGGCATTAACAGATATTTCCCTTTGATGTACATTGAAACACATCATAATGACAAATTATGTTGCAAAAGTACAGTATTACAGCCCATTGCATTATTATTCCATGAAGTGATCAATTATTCAAATCTGTGTAAATCATTGATGAATTTTTAAAGCAGAAATTATTCTTCCGAATTATAGGGAAAATATTAAAGTGAGAAGAATTGTAGTAATAACAGAGAAGGCTTTAGTCAATTATTCATGTTAATACCATCTAGTGATGCCTAGAGACTGTAGCAATAGAAACCTGAAACCTCGAGCTTTATGAATTAAAGTTATGTTAGCTGATACAAGCTGTGGAAGAAACATATTTACACAGGGAGTTGACTTGCGATACCCCTGGGTCACTGCCCCAATACCATTAGTACAGATTTATGGGTGTAATTGAACAGCCACTATGCAGTACACATCCGTTAACACCCTGGAGGTAGGGAATATGGCTTGAATCTTGTCCGAGGAGATTGGGAGGAGGCTCGTGAATATTGCTATAAGAATTAATAAGGGTTGTTTAGGATGGGCATGTATTGATATTTTCTGTGACTGTGAAGGATATTGAATCAAGGTTGTGGTAGTACATTTAACATTTAATCTTGTATTTTTCTCTGAATTGAAAACAAATTTATAAAAATAGTTATAATCATCATTAATTCAAAATAAAATATGAAAATGAACTTTGAGATTATTCATTTCGGAATCTTGACTTGCCAACTATTAAAGACTTGCATGGGCTGTATATTTTGGTTTTAGGGTAAGTCTGACAGACCGTCTTACCCTCTAAAGGAAATCATTTTGACTTGAATGAAATGTGAAAAATGATTTTTGTGGATGAAATAATGAAATTAAATATTTCACAGTACAAACAATTTTGTCATCTATTGAATTCAATAGGCAGGTCATGCTTATATTCACTGCCACTCTTCCCTAGATGTTGTAACAGAACTGATTTTGTTTATGTTGTGTAGAATTTGTAGTGAATACGTTATGTTATATATCCTCTGACTGACATTCAATTAACCTGAGAACTATTGATATATATCTCACTAAAATGTAATTATTAAACAGCCAAACCCATATCTTGCTTCAATTCAAATTAGAAAATAATGTTTTTAAAAGGAAATGCACAAACATTTTATAGTATTACTCTTAGAAACAACTTCACACAAACCTAATTAATGCTCAGTCTCTTGTAGAAAGTGTTCAAGGATATTTGAGAATTGTGGAAAGTTTTGATCCTGCTGATCAAAGGATTCTGTCTTTCAAGTTAGCTAAGCCGAGGTGACATAGAGGTATTGTAATGTGATCAGTTGGAATCGATGCCGGCCAGCATACCAAGGTTCTCACAAACTGTTCTGGCTTGTCACAAGTAGGCTTGAGATTGTTAGACAGAATATCATATTGATCGACAGATAGCCAAACAGTTTAAGATTGAGCAGAATTATGAAACTGACAAGTTCCAAATCCTGTCGTCAAAAGGTGCCACTGCCACATGTTTAAGATGAATGACATGTCTTCGTTCGCAAAAATTACTTGTGCAATTATCTTTTTAGGAAAACAAAATAATGGGTGTTAATTAATGTTAAGAGTTTTAAGCAAAATGTCAATTTTTTGTTAAAAAATGAATAAATTTGATTGAAATGATTAAATTATTGGGAACATATATTTTTCAGTGTGCATTATGATAATTCTAGAGTCATAGAGTGTTATACATGGGGATACAGTTTAGAACAATAAAGTTTGTAAATAAATGTGTTGCGAAATTAGGATTTATGGCCAAGGATAGTAAATATTGTTTAAGGACATGTTGTTTTCAATTAGAGTTTGATGTGTCATTGTGGTAAGGGACAAAATTCCTTATTGTCATAGTTGCGTAACAAAAATTTGATTCTTAAATCCATTCAAAAATATATTAAATGTATGATGTATATTTTGAAAAGAGAATAGCATCTAATTGCTAGTTTACACAACAACTTCAGTCACACTTCTTGTTACAATAGCCCAAATAGACTGAAGACAGTAAACACTTGGGATGTCCTAATAAACAGACCAAATCATCTGTAAACAGTGATCCTTGTAATGGCCGATTCAAGTTTCAGTGTTCAATAGCACAGCATATGTACAAAATTGTTGAATAAATAAACTCAAGTTTATTTTGATAGCAGAGATGAACAGACAAGATCTGTGTTCAAAGATACTTCCACATGTAATGATAAATCGACCGGCCTCTTCAGAAACTGCCAAAAATGATGCTGATTTTAGACGAGGGAAAGAAAACTTTCTGTCTGTGTATAGATGTGGACGTAGAGACCCCTGGTCAAAGACTGTGTCTATTTCCGATTGATTTTCTAAATAACTTGTTGGCTTATCTGGGCCATGACTCTAATTGGAAGGTTTGGAGCCATTCCATGCTTAGAATAGCATGTGATTGACATTCGACTCAGACTTCAGTGTGAATGGGGTGTCATTTGCCCTAGACATTATTTTGATATTGATGTGATTCTCATATCTGCTTTGTCTACAAACCAGGAGTGTGATTGCAAATGTTTTCACAGATGAATGAATGCATTGAGATCAGCCCTTGCGGAGAACTAAGGGGTAAACAAGTTATACGATGGCTTCTAAATGAATATTCATGGTGACTGGAATGAAAAGGATTCAAAGCTGTTATAAGAATAAATTCTTATATACAAATCAAGTCAATACTTAATGAGGTTCTGTCATAGTATGGACAATAATTTTGCAAAAACATTCAGTAATTCAAATAATTCATGTCAATACTTCATGTGGTTTAATAGCCAAGTGAGTGTTAGCCTTTCACACCTCAGCCCCGAGTTCTATTCCATGACTGAATTACTGTCCATTACGGATGACTTGCAACGAACTTGTCGGGCAAATTTCTGAATGAATTGTTACTTCTATGATACCATTGCAAAATATCAGAATGAATTCTCTGACTAGTTGACATGACTGGGTCTATTGTAATAAGCTCATTAGAGTTATCTCCCCTTAATTGTGAGATTGCAATGAAACATGTAAAATCTTTAGGCATGATAGAAACTTTCTAAATAATTTTGTATAACACCTAAAATAAATGCCTTGAATATTGCCAAATCTATCCAAATTAAAATACTAGTGAAAATATTGAAAATAACAATTAAAAGTTTCAATTTTCTAAACTTACACATGTAATTTAAGCTTCTAAAACACATTCATGTTCCTGGCATGAACACATCATTTAAATATTAATTTCACTAATGACAATGTCATTAATAATAAAACCTCATAAGAAACAGATCAAATTATTGATTATTAACCATATCATGTTTAATCAATCACATCTATTTTTACAGAGTTTCTGAAACAACTTTCTTTGCTTAACATTTTGGATTTGTTTTTCATTTTCTGTGATGGATGTCCGTGGACTTTCTTTTCCTTGCAGATAGTTTTAGATCGGTGTTGTCATCAGCAACGTTACTTACCCACTTTGTTAAATCCTCTGACATTTTTATGGTAACCAAATTTTTATGTTTATGATGTTGTTTTATTTTCTGTTGTTCTAATATGTTTTGCCTTTATTCCTTTCTTTCATGGCATGTGGGGTACCTTCTGGACCATAGCCAGAGACTATGGTATCATGTTCGGTAATTATCCTATGTTTTCTGCATGTCGTCATGACGTCATGTGACAAATTTGATTGCAATGTTTGGTATGGATTGTTTTTTGTCCATTGCATGGCCGTATCTAACCTGGAACGCGATTGGATGCGGCATAGATTCTGCATCGATCAAGATTACCGTAGTTGATGTATTTAGGGCCCTTGGTTCCATTAATAACATTGTAATCCAAGGCACCACTTACAAAGGAGATCATCTACATAGGCTGTACACAAATTATAATTGTTTTTTGAGATCCAGTGTAGGAAACAAACTTTGTTCAAACTTTTGAAACTAATCTTTTTTACAATTCAATAATATACTCTTTCCACACAACTTTTTTGTAATATATACAAGAAAATATGCCCAGTAAATTGTAGGTTGTATACAGGCAGCTTGTAAAGTTACTACCAGATCATTGTGAAGTTGGTCAGGGGGCACTTATTCCAGCAGGGTGCTTAACACAGCGAATATGTGACTTTATATTCTGGCTTGAGGGTATTATGTGAATTTTGTTTAATCAGTTCCATGAGCGACGTATTGGTATTTGTTATGGAAAGATTTATTGATTGTGTGGATTGCCTTTAGATTGGTAGTCAGCAATGTAAGAACAAACCCACCTCTTCTATTCAGTTACTGTATGGGGCGGTGGGGTAGCCTAGTGGTTAAAGTGTTCGCTCGTCACTCCGAAGACCCTGGTTCGATTCCCCAAATGGGTACAATGTGTGAAGCCCATTTCTGGTGTCCCCCGCCGTGATATTACTGGAATATTGCTAAGCAGTGTTAAACCAAACTCACTCACTCAGTTACGTATATATATTTGGGATCAGTCTAAGAAATGTTGGTTTTACAGAATTTTAACTTTTCACAAAATCTGACTTTTCTAAATACATCAACTATTATTATCATATGTGATCAGTATTGATATATGTAAGATATATTTCATGTGGACTAATACGATGTTGATAATGTTTTTTTTTAACATGTTTTGTGGTGTCAGGGCTTATAACACAATGTTTGTTGTTTGAACCAGGTCGAGTCACAGGCATTGATGTATGTACTGGGTGAAATGTTTACCTCTCAATATTATCGTATATAATTCTGGAATACTAACATTGTTGGTTACCTTTTGTCATGGATCAACACACTGTAATCTGACTTACAAGTGTTATTCCTTGTGATGATGGTACATTCAATTCATATCACAGATGAAATCGGAATAATTGTGAACTTCTTTTTGTGATTAAATTAAAGTCTGAAATACTCATGTTCATAATATGTTTCACTTTTGTAGTCATTTCTGTATTATGTCAATCTATAAAAGTAATTCAGGGATATTTTGGATATACATTTCTAAGAAATATAGGACATGTCACATGTTGTACAGTGCATGAACTGGCTGCTCGAACAAACTCGTCACTAACCCACTGAAGTGTGACTTGTTCTACTAACACTGTGTGTATGTTATTATGATAGAGGCCATTAATGCCATTTATTGCAGGTAAAAAGAACAGTATCAATTTATAGGATTCCTGTTGTCATGATCATGTTTTAATTGTCATCAGTTAATCTCTCTGTATATACATTTTTCCCTGATGACTCTTCAGCATGTCAGCTATATACTGTTTTCATGATGACTAGTTACTATTTTCCTTCACTTCAGCATGTCAGTTGTGTAATCTTTTTATTCTTCCAGTTTTTACACATATACATATTATTATATTTTTTTATTTTCCATGTTAAACTTCAGCATGCCCAATATTATTGCTGATGACACTTCATGTAAAAATACATACTGTTTTACTGATGACAATTCAACATGCCAAATACTTATTGTTTTACTAAGACCATTCAACATGCCACTACATACTGTTTTCCTGATGACTTTTCATTATGACAAATTTCATATTGTTTTATTGGTGTTTATGAAACATGCCAAATACATACTATTCAACATGCCACTACATACTGTTTCCCTGATGACTATTCATTATGCCAGATGTCATATTGTTTTATTGATGTTTATGAAACATGCCAAATACATACTATTCAACATGCCACTACATACTGTTTTCCTAATGACTATTCTTTATGCAAAAATTCATATTGTATTATTGGTGTTTATGAAACATGCCAAATACATACTATTCAGCAGGCCACTACATACTGTTTTCCTAATGACTATTCTTTATGCAAAAATTCATATTGTATTATTGGTGTTTATGAAACATGCCAAATACATACTATTCAGCAGGCCACTACATACTGTTTCCCTGGTAACCCGTCAGAATGTCCTGTGGTGGTGTTGGCCAGTCACTTAGTAAGGAAGTGGCATATACAATGTATTTATGGTTGACTTTTACAGGATTGTATCATTGTGCATCATTGTACAGGTGTTTTTCTTTGAAACTGGACATGCAGATTATGATATAGATGATAAAAATGTTCTTTTATCTGTGATGATGATGATGATGATCATGAAATTGCTAGTTACTGAACTGATTTGCCCTGTGGCATGGAGATTGTTTTTGATCAGACAGGTATGTCACTGAATTCCTAGTATCAGGTTGATCATCTTTGACAGTTAAAATATAAACTGGAACTAGTTTGATCACTGGGAGCCCTGTCAGTCAGATGCATTGTAATCAGACTAACATGTACTTCCTTGACAGCAACAGTGTGTTAATGAAGTGCTCATAAAATATGTGACCTGGAGGTTGTTGACTGGTAGTGTGTGTGTGAAGGCATCACTCTTTGCATGCACAAAGACAAGGGGCCCAAAACCTCTTCTTATATCATAACTGTCCTTTCTGAAAATCACAGGTGAAAGTCATGAATATAACAATATCTTTGAACACAGGAGATGAGGGTAGCCAAGCAGTTAATGTGTTTGCCCAGTCATGCTCAATGCACAGGGTTCAGATCCCAACATGGGTACAATAACTGAGCTCATCAGTTTCACCATTCCTTTCCGAGACCTTGAGAATTACTTTGGCGGTATTAAACTTCACTCACTCACTTATCATTTATTGAACTGCCACAATGGACTTTTGGATAGAGTACCTGCCCAGTGAAAAGAAAGTTGGTGTGCCACCCCCACCCCACTATACTGTGATAAGAAAAGACATAAAAAGATGGTACATCTTGTTGCCTTGCCTGTTGGGGGGATCGAACAATGAATGCTAGGTTTGAAATCATTATATAATGTGTCTACTTGTAGTAATGTTAATTATTTCCTAGATGGGTTAGCACTATAACACTGTCATTAGCTGGATGAGTATACATGGTACAACAGTTGTTTGTTTTATTTGTTTGGATATGACCGCCTCCGTGGTGTAGTGGTTAGAGCGTCCGCCCGGAGAGCAGAAGGTCACGGGTTTGATCCCCGACTGTGTCGTACCAAAAGACGTTAAAATATGGTACTTGTTGGTCCCTGCCTGGCGCTCGGCATAAATGGATACAACAAGGACTGGTCGGCTCAGAGTCAGTATAATGTGTCTGAGTGGGGTATTCATGCTTCACTGCGGCATGGTATCTCAGTGGGCTAGCACTATAAAACCAGCTTCAGTCTGGGCTAGTACAAGCAGCCGCACATACACAAACACACGCATGCACGTCATCATATGAGCGAAATATTCTCAAGCATGACGTTAAACCCAATTAGTGTGAGAATTAAGTTAATGGTTGTTTCTTTAGCTTCTATTACCAGTCTAATAATTTGTTAATTTTTTTGTTTTGTGCCATACTCAGCCATATTCCAGCTATATGACAGCATTTTGAAAATAATCAGGTCTGAACAAGAAGTCCAATGATTGACATCCTGAGCATCAATCTAATCAGTTGGGAAGCAATGACATTCATCGACCAAGTCAGCAGACTTGATTACCTCGACCCTTTTAGTCACCTCTTATGGGGGCGGGGGGGAATATTGCTAAAAGCGGCGTAAAACTAATCTCACTCACTCACCTCTTATGACAAGCATGGGTTGCTGTAGACAAATTCTGACCTGGAGCTTCAAGGGTACCAATCCTATAGGACCCGTGAAGGTCCGGGTTAGAATATTGATCTTCAGTAACCCGTGCTTGTCGTAAGAGGTGACTAATGGGATCGGGTGGTCAGGCTTGCTGACTTGGTTGACACATGTCATCGGTTCCCAATTGCGCAGATCGATGCTCATGCTGTTGATCACAGTATTGTCTGGTCCATACTCGATTATTTACAGACCGCTGCCATATAGCTGGAATATTGCTGAGTGCGGCGTAAAGCTAAACTCACTCACTCACTTACCAATCCTATAGGGTCTGATAGGATGTTTTGATACATTCAATTAAATCACACTACTAAATGACCAAGGTCCCATTTCACAAAGTGACTTTAGCTATGTGACTATCAGAGGTGGGTATAGCTCTGTGACTATCAGAGGTGGGTATTACAGATATTGCCTTCCTTGCTCCATCTTCTGAACTTTGTCTGCATCCATCCAGCTCATCAAAGAGTTCTCCCCAGGTCAGAGCAACATGGTCCTGGGTTTGGGCTGAAATGGTGGAACAGTTTTCATTCTGCTTGATCTAGTAGAGAGCTATGGCTTCACAGGAAGCACTTGTTGTACCGCTTCATTACCTAGATTCAATTCATCGATTTGTGTGCAACAATGCCAAGAGCCATTTTTCCCCTTCCTATTGTCACCCACAAAACACTGCTTTTCTATTCATTGTTTCTTGTGCAAACTTACAGGAAAATATTTCAGGACAAAGGTTCGTGTCACTTTGCCAATTATAAGTTCTTGAACCTTTGAGAAATTAGTTTTTAGTTGTCCATTACAGCAGATGGCCAATCATCGGAGACATGCAAAGAAACAAATTCTGGGATGTTTAATTAAGTTAGATTGTAGTTTCACGCCTTTCAAGATGGTCATGTGACCTTGCCCTTTATTGATTCAGGAAACAGTCTTTTTCAATTATCTAAATGGTGGAGACACTTAAATAGATTTCAGTGTAAAATACCTTCAAATGTTATAAGAAACTTAATCAAAGAATTTCTTTATGACAAACATGTGGTTCGTATTTTGTGAAATTATTTCTCCTACCAACTGATCAGTTTCTGCATATAATTGCATTAACTTTTTATGAATGTGTTTCATTAATCTGAAATATTTGAATTTCAAAGTCTTCCCTGTGGTATAATGCATAATCCGGAGCATGCTGGAGGAAAATTGTTATTGCACTAGCAAGAATTATGAATAGCCATCAATTAGAAGCTGTGTCATAAGGAAAGACATAAAAAGATGGTACTTCTTGTTACCCTGCCTGTTGACATAAAAGGGATCAAACAAGGAATGGATGGCTTGAAATCAGTATATACTGTGTCTGCATGCCGTAATGGTGATTATTACCTGATTGGGTTAGCACTATAAAACTGTCAAAGTTCTCCCAGTAGTATAAATACCAATCTGGAAAACGTGGAAAGAAAATTGTTATGACACAAGCTATAATTATAAATAGCCATCAATTAAGAAGCAGCATAGGTTATCTAATCAAGCAGAAGCCAATTGACACAGAAGGAGTATAAAGAGTTTAGCCTTTGAAAGAATATTGCAGCAATTAAACTTCGTGACAAGGTCCTGTTTCAGCCAGTGAACAAGACCATTCATTTCGTCATGCACACCAACTGTAAAATGTCCATTCCAAGAAATGATTTCTTCATTATCCACCTCTATTCTAGGATATTCTAATGGAAGGCGATAAGTGTGAATACTCTTCACGGAAAGGTAAAAAGATGGTCCAATATTGAGGGTCTCGTGTGATAGATATTTGATGGGTTTGGCAAGATCTCAGTCATGACCTTTCAAATCTAGCAGTTAGAATCGGATGTGGCGGATTCCTAATTATATTAACAGACACAGTTGGGCGATAGTAGGATCTCTGTATATCATCAGAAATTGACTTTCTTGGTGAATTCTGGAACCTGAAATTGGCATCAAAGTATTGGGTGGTGCTTTTCACTTTCTTTCATATTATTGAAAAGATCATTGGAATTATCTCTCGTCAGTGGTGAGCGTATTAGTCTGAATGGAAATTCCCATGTGTGTGTGGAGTTCTTTCTCGAAAGTGTGAATTGTCAGGTATAATTAAAGCTGTCAAATAGGACGAATCAGATATTATGTGGTGTAGAGTTAATATTTGTCCTGTTATTATCATGATAATGATGAATGAGTAAATTACCGTAACATGACGTATTTTGCTGTGAAAAAAACAGTACTGCATGATAGTGTTCTGTTCAGTTCATGCTCGGGTGTTTACATAGTTGAGGTCATACAAATTGTTATTTGACATTTGATCTGGGATGAGTGGATGGCGTTTTATGCTGAGGTCAGCAGTATTTCAGCTGTGTCATGGCAACCTGTGGATAGTAAACCCCGAATATTTTGGGGATTCCAGGATGGAATTTGCCCCTTATAATCTTGGCCATTGAAATGATCTGATGGTCAGATTCAGTGTGTTGATGACTGAATATATGTTGTCATACCCAGATGGCATGCATCCTTGCTCACAATATTAATCACTTGATTGTATGGTCCAGAGTGGGTTGTCATTATGTACAAGCTCTTAGCTGGATCTGATGGAACAGTGTTTGAAGTCAAGAGCAACAGTCACCTCAGTCAAGTTTTTAGCATTATCAGGCTGAACTATGTTTGAATTCAAGAGCAACACACTACCATGCCAAGGCTAAATACCTCTATAAGGCTGAAGAATATTTTAAGTCAAGAGCAACACTCTGCGCTGTGAAGGCTGAGATTGGTCAGACTAAACAATGTTGGAAGAAAATATTTTACCCAAAAACCATTGAAGTAAAGATAAATCACAAAATGGTGTATTTTGCCAACATATGTTAATCTAATTCTCATCATAAAACCAACCCAAATCAAATATAAGATATTTTCATAATAGCACCTAGAAAAGATGTGGTTACCAGCTGTTACAAGGATTCATCAGAGCACGTTAATACCAGTACTTTCTAAGGGGCACAATATGTGAAGCTCATTTCTGGTGTTCCCTACCATGATAAGGCAGGTTAATATCCAACATTCTGATGTGAAAGTCACTAAACTAGGCACAGTCTAAAATCCTATATCAAACACTGTCACTAAATGAGAATTATTAAGCTGTGTGAGAAAGCTTTCGTCTCCCCCTCAGAGAGTAATCAGAGAACAGGCGAACCTATTGCCGGCTTTATACAGCCAAATGTTCTCAAGGAGTGTCGAGTTAAGAGCATTTGCCAATTCCAATTTCCTTCAGTTTAACTAAGAAATGGATTTGCAAAAGTTAAAAATGGTGAAATTCATTTTAGTAATTGTGGCTTTTTGTTGCCATGGTTACCAGTCCTGAGTTTGAATGAGGAAAATAGAGAAAAAATGAAAATCATCGCGAAGTGATCATTTTGAACTTTTTCTTCCAGTGGTGTTTTTCAAATCATTATAAACTGGCCAGTTGTCTCTGTCCATTGGAATGATTTGTCTCAGAGTGGTATTTGCGGACACAATTGTTATGAGAAGAAGAGTTACATGGCAGTGAACTCTACTCTATCCTTCTACACTTAGATTGATTCGTAGTGAGTGAGTGAGTTTAGTTTTATGCCATACTAAGCAATTATTTCAGCTATATGTCGGCGGTTAGTAAATAATCGAGTATGGACCAGATAATACTGTGATCAACAGCATGAGCATCGATCTACGCAATTGGGATACGATGACATGTGTCAACCAAGTCAGCAAGCCTGACCACTTGATCTCATTAGTTGCCTATTATGACAAGCATGGGTTACTTAAGTCCAGTTCTAACCTTGATCTTCATGGGTTATAAGTGTTACATGTCTGACACCTGCATTGCTTCTGCCTGCCTTTAATCTCACAGGAAGACTGACTGACTGACTGAGTTTCGTTTTACGCCGCTTTTAGCAATATTCCAGCAATATCACGGCGGAGGACACCAGAAATGGTTCACAGGAAGATGACAGGCTGGGGAGCAACGGGAATACTGCTTGCTCGCTCACTCACTCACGCGCTTGCTCACTCACTCAGAAGAACAGCATTATTGATATTAGATCAGGTTGTCCAAGGACAAAATCGTTGAATCCTGCTGATTCATTAGCCTCTTAGGCCTCATGTACAAGATTACAAAAATAATTTAGTGGTTTCTTATTCTTCAACACTGGTGATATACCTGCTGAATAAGACTACATAGTCTCTTACTGTTGAATAAATTATTAGTCACTGTTACTTGATGGAGTTTAAATTTGTGGATCTTATTTTCCAACCAAGCCAGCTCAGATATTCGTTACTCAAGATAGAAAGCTTGTGCAATAAGAAGGTATTACTGTATCTAACCTTGTTGACTAAATACATCCTAACACACATGCTACATGTTTTCAGCATCAGTAATAACTACAGAAAATTCATTTTCAACTCAAAATGACTTCAAAGGGAGGTAACTCTGATTACATGTGTTGGGTTTTCATCTTTGGGATAATTGCATCTTTCCTTTACTGCATGTTTGAATCTTGTGGATGGTAGTTTCTGTGTTATTGAATCAGTTTATCTGACGAACACAAACATTGTGATGACACATCAAAGCCTTCAGTTTGATTGCTTTCCCTCCCAACACCTTTTTTACAAAGTGTTTTGTTTGAAGGACACGATGCCTTCATTTATTGAAGTACATGTACTTAAAATTTGTAGAAAGTCAGAAAATGAAATGTTGACACTGCTTGGGTTTGTTTCTTGAGCTCTCAGTATTTTGAGATTGTGTATTATTTACCAAGCCCCACCTAATTAATAAACATGCAAATTTATTGAATCGCACCCAAGTAATATTGTTTAGGTGTGATGTTTCACTTTGCTTTGCATAATGCATGCCACGACACTTTAAGGAATCAGATCGAAAACCACAGACCAAATTAGAAACAAAAACCAATTGCCTTTGTCGGAGTAATGGCTTCTTTTTTTATAGATTCCATTATAGAAATTTTGAGATGTTTCTTTTGACGCTGAATATCACGTCTCACAGTCACTGCCCAGAATTGTGGCAAACCCACAGACCAAATAAAAAAACAAAATTCGATTGTCCAGAGCTGTCATTTAGGCCTTGCTGGTGACGCACAGACATAATTGTATCATTCCGTTTGTTGCTTGTGTCGACTCAAGGACACTTCAGGGACAGAGAAAGTTTCTAAACTCAGACGCTCAATTTGATCATGAGGGTGACGCTAAAGTCGCATGTCATGATTGGGTGAATGGCATGATGAGCTTGAGGTCACATTTATCTAGTTGATGAACTGCAAGCATTTGTTTACTGGAAAGCTTCCATTGGAAGCTGCTGATGCCATGTGTTTCTTCTGGATCTTCAGGATCCTGGGGTTGGGGTAGTCTAGTGGTTAAAGCGTTTGCTCATCTCACCGAGGACCCAGGTTCAATTCCCCACATGAGTACAATGTGTGAAGCCCAATCCTGGTGTCCCCAGGAGTGATATTGCTGGACTATTGCTAAAAGAAGCATACAACTGAACTCACTCAGCTACTCATGATCTTAGGCTTGCTTTGTGGTGACAGGACAGACTATATCCATTTGTGGAGGAATGTCAGAGATTACTTCATTCTGTCTCTCTGGTAATTCTAGGAGTTACTCTCCTTGTAATCATGGGTTGTGGTCATGTGGGGATAACATGATAAAACAGATCTGTACCTGATGTCTGTCTTCCTGTGCAGTTTGTGTTACTCAATGGGTGTTGTACTTCCGATTTGTCTGTAACACAATGAGTGTTGTACCTGATGTCTGTTCTTCCTGTGCAGATTGTGTTACTCAATGTTTTACCTCCGATTTGTCTGTAACACAATGAGTGTTGTACCTCAGGTCGGTCTTCCTGTGCAGATTGTGTTACCCAATGGGTGTTTTACCTCAGATTTGTCTGTATCACAATGAGTGTTGTACCTCAGGTCGGTCTTCCTGTGCAGATTGTGTTACTCAATGGGTGTTTTACCTCCGATTTGTCTGTAACACAATGAGTGTTGTACCTCAGGTCGGTGTTCCTGTGCAGATTGTGTTACTCAATGGGTGTTTTACCTTGTGTACAGAGTCTTCCTGTGCAGATTCTGTGACACAGCAAGTTTTATGCATGATTTCTATCTTCCTGTGCTGTTTTGTGACACAATGGTTGTTGTACCTGATGTGTCTGTCTTCCTGTGCTGATTATGTGTTGACTGTGACACAATGGTTGTTGTACCTGATGTCTGTCTTCCTGTGCTGATTGTGTGACACAGTGGTTGTTGTACCTCAGCTCTGTCTGGTCTTCCTGTGCAGATTGTGTTACTCAATGGGTGTTTTACCTCATGTCGGTCTTCCTGTGCTGATTGTGTGACACAATTGTTGTTACAATGATGTCTGATTTGTGCTGTGACACAATGAGTGTTGTACCTCAGGTCTGTCTTCCTGTGCAGATTGTGTTACACAATGGGTGTTTTACCTGATGTCTGTCTTCCTGTGCTGATTGTGTTACTCAATGGGTGTGATTTACCTCAGATTTGTCTGTAACACAATGGTTTGTTGTACATGATGTCTGTCTTCCTGTGCTGATTGTGTTACTCAATGGGTGTTTTACCTCAGATTTGTCTGTAACACAATGAGTGTTGTACCTCAGGTCGGTCTTCCTGTGCAGATTGTGTTACTCAATGGGTGTTTTACCTCATGTCGGTCTTCCTGTGCTGATTGTGTTACTCAATGGGTGTTTTACCTCAGATTTGTCTGTAACACAATGAGTGTTGTACCTCAGGTCGGTCTTCCTGTGCTGATTGTGTTACTCAATGGGTGTTTTACCTCAGATTTGTCTGTAACACAATGAGTGTTGTACCTCAGGTCGGTGTTCCTGTGCAGATTGTGTTACTCAATGGGTGTTTTACCTCATGTCGGTCTTCCTGTGCTGATTGTGTTACTCAATGGGTGTTTTACCTCAGATTTGTCTGTAACACAATGAGTGTTTTACCTCAGGTCGGTCTTCCTGTGCAGATTGTGTTACTCAATGGGTGTTTTACCTGATGTCTGTCTTTGTCTGTAACACAATGGAGTGTTGTCTACCTCAGGTCGGTGTTCCTGTGCAGATTGTGTTACTCAATGGGTGTTTTACCTCATGTCGGTCTTCCTGTGCTGATTGTGTTACCCAATGGGTGTTTTACCTCAGATTTGTCTGTAACACAATGAGTGTTTTACCTCAGGTCGGTCTTCCTGTGCAGATTGTGTTACTCAATGGGTGTTTTACCTGATGTCTGTCTTGTGTACAGACTCATACCTGATGTCTTCCTGTGCAGATTCTGTGACACAGCAAGTTTTATGCATGATTTCTATCTTCCTGTGCTGATTGTGTGACACAATGGTTGTTGTACCTGATGTCTGTCTTCCTGTGCTGTTTGTGTGACACAATGGTTGTTGTACCTGATGTCTGTCTTCCTGTGCTGATTGTGTGACACAGTGGTTGTTGTACCTGATGTCTGTCTTCCTGTGCTGTTTGTATGACACAATGGTTGTTGTACCTGATGTCTGTCTTCCTGTGCTGATTGTGTGACACAATGGTTGTTGTTCCTGATTTCTGTCTTCCTGTGCTGTTTGTGTGACACAATGGTTGTTGTACCTGATGTCTGTCTTCCTGTGCTGATTGTGTGACACAATGGTTGTTGTACCTGATTTCTGTCTTCCTGTGCTGATTGTGTGACACAATGGTTGTTGTACCTGATGTCTGTCTTCCTGTGCTGATTGTGTGACACAATGGTTGTTGTTCCTGATGTCTGTCTGGAACTGGATCCTGCTGTACCTCAGGCCTGACGTAATGTTGCTCTGTCATATAGCTTGCATACAGCTACCACATACACTCTTGCCGCTGTAAAACCTCTCAAAACCTCTTTGCAGTGTCTTTCTATTCTCACAATTGACTGAAATTGTTCTTTGGAGGTATCAAAAAGTACCATTCAGTCTAATCTCTTCTCAAGGAACATCAAAGTAAACATCAGTATTAAAAAGCCACCAATCCAAAAAAGAACAAATCAACAGATTGACAACAAATTAAACAAATGTGTAAAAGATGAAGCACAGCCTTCAAAGCAATGATAATGTCTCTATCATTTGCCTGGAGCCTCGCAATGGCCCATTTGACTCGTGAAAGACACTATCCCTTTAATAATCTGAAAATTGAAGAGACCAATTTTGAAAATAAACCCACTGGGCATACTCCTCACACTGCATGCCTGGCTAACATGATTGACCCTGGCTTCTTACAGGGTCTTTAGATTAACTTCTATAGGCCCCAAAGCAGAATCAACAGGGGCCGAAATAGACCCATTTTGCAATCAATAAATCGTATTCTGATAATGCTATATATCCTTGGCAGGCAGTTGGAATATCTTGGCATTTTTGGTATATACAAGCATTAAAAGTTCAATGCTGTGCTTTATGATGTTTGGAGTTGTCCAGTGGGATTGTTCTCACTGGTCTGTGTGATACGAGATTAACTTAGAGACAGCGCATGAGCTCCGCACAGACTGATGACTTCAACAGACAGTTTCTATATGGATATGAAAACACAACCCTCCTGTAGACATGTGTGCCATTTTGGTGATTGTGTTCTAATCTTTACATGGACCTTTTGTTGGGTTTGTTATTTATCTGAAAATGATGTCCCATGGCCTGTTACTGGAGGAAGAGAGTACACATGGTCTACTGCGCTGTTTACCAGAGATGATCTATGTCTGTGTACTTCAACCCTATGATTGGTTTCCATCGTCATCAGACAATGCCCAGACTTGCATCCACTTTATCAATTTGAGAGTGATCTTTGTTGCTATAACTTGGCAAGTTCTTGCAAAAGTTTCATTTGTAGTGATTGATGTTTGCTTATATCCTTTCTCCTGTATCAGTATGTACAAAATCCATCATGTCCAGGGAAAGGACATTTTATGTTGGTTGCACATATATATATGCCACCTTATATCTTTTATGATATTTGCAGTTCATTGTCTAAGACCAGCATTCTTTGAGTCGGCTAGAAAGTTTTGACCATGAGTTCAAATCCTAAGGTTGGCAAGGCTATGATCCTTGGTTTATGTGCACCAAACCAAGCATGAGTGAGTGAGGTCAGTTTTATGCCGCTTTAGCAATATTCCTGCAATATCACTGTGGAGGACACCAGAAATAGGCTTCACACATTGTACCCTTGTGGGGAATCGAACCCTGGTCTTCGGCATGACCAGCGAACGGTTTAACCACTGGGCCACCGCCCAAACCAAGCATGAGTTGACCAAAGTGGCAAATATGTAAGAGCTGCTACATCACTTCTGGTCATCATCTTACACGTAATACTGGACAGAGTTGACCAAGTTCCACTATGAATCAGTCATGGAGAATTTGGTCATAGGATAGCAGAACTAGTTTCAACATTTCAACATTCCTTTTGAGGAAAATGTTTTAAAGTGTTTGTTATCATTCTAAAGTATATGTGAAAAGCACATTCCACAGATATTTATTGACTATGGTACACTCTCGTGTTTCAGTTGTAAACCATGGCGCCATTTAGCAGACATGGTATTCCATCATTATTTCATGCTTATTTCTGCTGGGTAATTTTTACATGACTGAAATCAGAAAAAAGCTAGTACAGTCAGAAGCTAGCCTAACTCACTCATCCACAAGCTCACCATTATGTTCAATGTTTTACAAGAATCGGATGCATAGAATCGTTCATTTGACAGCAGTACAACTTTCAACATTTTGACAATTTCGTCTGAGGAAACGTTTTATAGCGTTTATCATTCTGAAGTGTATCTGAAAAGCACATTACACAGACATTGATTGATTGTGGGAAATACTTGAATACATATTCTTGCAGTTGCTCAGTGGTGAGTTCCTGTTATGGATCTCTTGGGGATGCCATATTCTTGAATGGCAAACTGATTGCTCAAACATATTTTTAACAATATATGCGTATGATCCTGGGGAAAAGGAGAATGAATATAGTAAATATTTTAAAGTTTTGGATGTAATGAATTGCTGCAAAAGTCAGGACACTGTCTTACAGGCTGGAGTTATTTATTATATTGCATTTCACACAAAGCCTCATTAAAATAGAAATGTTAACAGGGGCTGAATTGACCAACCCAACATGTTACACAGTATTGATACTAGTTTAAGTACTATATTGCTTTCTTGTTTTGCTCTTTCAGATTTTGTAGGTACGGTCATCTATCAAGTAAAGATAGACAGTGGTCTGGCTACCAAGGATATCTGCTTGAATTATAGGGTTAAGTGTTGTGTATTTTGGTACTTATCAGATATTCTTGAGTGTGACAATGTCCGTCCCACTTTTCACTGTGTACAGAATCCAATACAGTATATCATTTCCAATGAGAAGTAAATAAAAGCAAGATAAAATTCCTATTTTGAAAACCATAAAATCTAATATACAGCATAGTCCTTGTAGCATGCCCAGTATGTGCTACTTGATACTCATTCAGCCTGCTGGCCCAGTTGTCTAAGGTGCCATGATTTGCTGTACAGAGTAGCATCCCTTGAGATTGCTGGAAACACAAAAATATAGGTTCAAATCCTGGAGGGCAGTGGGGTAGCCTAGTGGTTAAGGCATTCACTCATCACGCTGAAGACCCAGGTTTGATTCCCCACATGGGTACAATGTGTGAAGCCCATTTCTGGTGTCTCCGCAGTGATATTGCTGGAATATTGCTAAAAGTAGCATAAAACCCAGCTCACTCACCCAAATCGTGGATCACCCAATGTTTCTAGGACACCTGCATCACTTGGGGCTTTCTTCCCAGATTAAGCTCACATCTGATGCTAAGATTGGAATACCGTTAAAAGCAATTGTTAAAAGCTGCATTAAACAGAAATCACTCATGAACTCACAAACTCAGCGTTAACCCAGAAATCTTTATGAGGATTTTTGCTGGAATCAGGGAATCTCTATCCTTTTCAGAAGAGCTGATAAATCAGTATCAGGTTGTAATGTTTGATTGTGTCATTGTACTCAACTATGTTCGTGTTGTTGCCAACCACTGATGTATCAGGCCCAGACTTAATGATTGATAAGCTGACGTTATATAGATACACTGTTGCTTATTCCAGTCCCAGGATTCCAGAAAGCAACATCCACTCACCTTTCAGGCAGTGGGTACTAGCGGTTAAAGTGTTCACCCTTTATGAAAGTCTCGGTTCAGATCTTACATGGATTCTGTAGAGAAAAAACAATTTGGATGTTGATGGAATATTGACAAAAGCCACAAAAAAGGACCTCTCAGTCATTGTCTTCTCAAGGTTATATTAACAGAGTTGAGAGGTTTTAATGACACATCAGAAAGATATAAACCAATATGCCTTTGAACATGGATGATATCCACAACTACAAACAATAAATTTTACTTCAAAATAGAATGTAATTGTCAAAAAAGTAAGTTGTGTTCCAGGAATGTGTTTAAAGATTTGTAGGGACATGGCACTATGGCTTCAAATACAATACCATGTGATGCCGAAACAGAAGGTGCTCCCTTCATGGGAACATGCTGATTCAGCAACACCAACTGGAATGGCGGTGGATAAATATTCCTAATGTTTCCCGGCTTGACACACTGTCAGGTGTCAATTTAATTTACAGCCTGAATTATGAATTTTATTCCGAGGCCAAAATCAATATTGTTTTACCAATATTTCAACAAAGACACTGTTTCAGTTGTTCTTAGCGTAAATAAAGGATTGCAGTTCCTGTGGACCATGTGTTTAGCAACAGCCTTTTTGCCATCTACTCATCACATTGCTTCAATATCAGACACCAGAAGGAATCGAACATTTGGCTTTCTTGAATCATTCATGACTTGGTGCAACTGCACTGTATTCACTAGGGACATGGTGGTCCAGTTGTTAGGAACATATGATTGCGGGCTCAAATACTGCTTCACTTGTGTTTCTAGTACCGTATATTACCGTAGATAAGCCGATCTCATAGATAAACCGACCCCCTAACTTGACCCTTACAATCGATATCAAAATGGTATGTTTCGTGCATAAGCCAACCTCCCGCGATGGGGTCCTAATCACGCCAAACAGACAACTGGCAGTTACTGATAATTTTAACTTCGGTCCACATTATTCACAGAAATCATAATCATATTGCATCTACTCATGCCTCGAAATGAAGTGTAGTTGACAGAAAATGGATACGTATATATATTTTTTTCGCTAAATGTCATATTTATTATTTTTATATCTACGGTAATATACAGTATACCAGCACTCATGCGCTTCACCAAAGTGGTAAACATCCCAGGCCTACATCACTTCAGGCTCCTTAAAAATTATTGGGGTGGTAGGGTAGCTTGGTGGGTAAAGCGTTTGCTCGTCATGTCAAATCCCATGCACGATTTCCCACATGGGTACAATGTGTGACACCACACTGATTTACTCAAACATTATGCTGACACTCTGCGATATAACTGGAATATACTGGTAAAAGCTTTGTTAATCATCAACGATTGTGGTTTATCATAATATGATGTGACTGTGTGTGACACAGCTGTGCTACCCACCAGTGTTATTTAATGATAAGGAGTGCTCCTCTTGATTCAACAGGTGCTTTCAGTGAAGTGTTCAGTAGCCAAGTGGGTAAGGCATCTGCCCTGTACACAAGGAACTGGGTTTGATCCCCTTGCCGACAGGATGCTGGATGATTGTAAGACATACAGTCAGGCATGATCCTTACTCTTTATCGGATGACCGAGATTCTTCACTGAGTCGGTTTTGGAATATGATTTGAAAGAAAAAGGAATCAGAAAAAATAGATTGAGGGCCAACTCTTTTTCATAATTTCTTGAAACCGCCTCTGTGGTGTAGTGGTTAGAGCGTCCGCCCAGAGAGCGGAAGGTCGTGGGATTTGATCCCTGACCGCATCATACCAAAAGACGTTAAAATATGGTACTTGTTGGTCCCTGCCTGGCGCTCGGCATTAATGGGTACAACAAGGACTGGTCAGCTCGGAGTCAGTATAGTGTGTCTGAGTGGGGTATTCATGCTTCACTGCGGCATGGTATCTCAGTGGGCTAGCACTATAAAACCAGTTTAAGTCTGGGCTAGTACAAGCAGCCGCACATACACATACACACACATGCATGTCGTCATTTGAGCGAAATATTCTCAAGCACAACGTTAAACCCAATTTCACCTCACCTCACCTCATAATTTCTTGTTCTTCCACGAATGAGTGCGTGAGTGAGTTTTGACCACTAGACTACCCCGACGTCCCTTCCAGGAATGTGTTAGCAGTTGTTATGGTCACTTGAACAAGATAATGAGTTAAGTTAAACTCTGCTGGGAAACGTTTGTGAGGAAAGCTTGGAGTGATGCACATAACCAGGCCAACCAGGATTCATAGGTTTCTGGTGTGCCAGGGATGTAAGCGCAGAATTGCTGCACCATAAACCACTGGGCAACGTGTCATTTGAAGCATGACCATAAACCACTACAAATGTACAAACTGGCCACCATTCTAACATCACTACCATTCAATGTTTCTTGATTTTCACTGCATATATTTGTTGCTGTATGTAATAAATGGCCATTTTTTTAAAGAAGATGATGCAGTACCGATTAAGTACTTTTAAATGGAAGATGTGACATAGTTCTTGTATGGTAGTGAATGCATTTCACAAAGCTATCGTAGCACCATGAAGCTTGTACCTCCTATACTGTAACATGGATGTATGACAGACGTATCACTACGGTAGCTTACTGAAACAGGCCCAGGTTGACAGAACTTGACATTCCTTTGTATGAGGTTACAAAACTCACCCATAGACAAATGTTTCATCTGAGACTACTTCTGCCACAGTGTCCACACCTTGTACCTCTCCATAGAATCAGTGGTTGAACATTGCTAACAATTAGGTCTTGCAAGTTAACATGGTACAGAAGCTTGGATTCTAAGATGGCAGCAGGGGCAAGATGTGTTTAACTAAGGATTGCACCCAAATCGTGAATAAGTAATCGACACTGAAGTTCAATGGATAATTAACGAAGTGTTCTGAACTGTGTCCAAGCAACTTTGTGACCAATGCAGTTGTACAATTCATTCCATCGATGTATGTGGCTATGTTTATATCACTCACAGCAGGACAACAGAACTAAATATTTTCTATAAGCGATGATGTAAATCTGCAAAAATCTGCATGCTCAGCATATTAAAATTTTAAATGTTAGAAAACAGTGTTTAGTCAAAGCATTGGTGATGTCATCATCAATACCAGCGTTTTTCTAAACCAGTGAAGATCCATGTTAGAACTGGTCTTTATCAAGTCATAAGAGGCAACTAACGGGATCGGGTGGTCAGGCTCTCTGACTTGGTTGACACGTCATTGTATCCATATTGCTGGATTGATGCTCATGCTATTGATCACTGGGTTGTCTGGTCCAGACTCGATTATTTACAGACCGCCGGCATATAGCTGGAATATTGCTGAGTGCGGCATTAAACTAAACTCACTAACTCTAAACCTGTCTTACATCAGAGATGTATGGTGCTATGGTTAAGGAGATATAAAAGAATCCTCCATTCTGGAACATCTGACAGCTTGTTAAAAGTTCTGGAAAATCAGATTCTGTTCCTTCACTTTTTTTAAATGAAAACGATGATCAACCAACCATGTTTTCTGACATAAGGAAAGCTGAAATGTTAAATATTTTTCTTCTGCATGTAATGCAAATACAAAGGTCACCCTACCTTACTTTGAACTCAATTACAATTACGGAAATCATATATCTGAGGCATGTAAAGAGGCATGTGGACCAGACTGAATAAACATCAAGTTATTGAAATATATTGCAGATTCAATCAGAAAACCACTTTGCCTATTGTTAAAAATTCACTGTCAGGTGGTCTGTATCCCTCCATGTTGAAAGAGACTCTGTGTTTTGAGTATTCAATTTAAGCACTGTCAAAATATGAATCGTCATTACCTTGGATTCTTGACAAGCATGAAATCGTTGTGGACAAATGCTCCTCCAACTCTGCTCTTGACGTGAAAACATTAACTTGCAAATTGACGTGACAAGAAGATATTGTTTGAGATAAATGACACGTTTGAGATGAGTAGAAGGACTACTGTGACATCCTTTCCTTGTCAGCGGCGGAATGCGTTCGACGTAATCAGGTAAACACTTGTATGAAAGGTTGATCACTATAGGGGTATGACGCAGACACTGATGAAGATGCCGTGATTGTGCAAGCCTCCAGCCGATTATGTTGCTTTTTGTGAAATGAATAGCAGCAAGGATGTTAGATCTGTGCATGACGATAACCCCGATGTATTTCTCAGAGGGAATATCTATGGCACTCATGGCCCTAAATACTATATGCTTGAAGAAGGTAAGCTATGTCAGTGGAACTGGTTTGCTTGACGACAGATGGCACTGAGACACTTGTCATTAAAGTTGCCTTACTTCACCTAACAGAGTTGCACCCCTTTTCCATGCCAGGATCATGTGTTCGATTTGTGCTGCGTATGGTTCAGTTCATCAGCATTGTACCCATGTTGTGGATTTCACCAAAGTGGTAAACATCGCTTTAGGCAAGGTCACATGAAATACTGTTAAAAACAGGATTGAACCCAACTTGCTCACTCGTAAGGTAATTTACAATGAAGGTGAGAAAACATTGTTTTATGCTGCAGTTCTAACATTCCAGCTATATCCTCGCAGCCTGAAAATATTCGATTCTCTATGCCATACAAACCAGTTTTTGAGAATATGAGCAGATGTCAACAGTGTTGAGGCAAAATGTCAGTCAGCCAGGCCACAGACATTGTGCCCAGTTAATCCTCTTTTAATGACTCGTATTGGGTACCAGGAACTTTAATGAATGTTTCACCTACATGGTGAAAATATTTAACTGCAAATATGTCTCTGTTAGTGTGAGCTGGAATACTCAGGATCATTTGTTTGTAAAATATGTCAATTTACTGTTGAAGCTGGAAAGTGTAATGCATAAAAGTAACTTGTATATTGAATACAATAATGAATGTGTATTTGTTTGATAACATGATGGTTGTTTCGTATAAGATTTTACATCTTTGCATGTGTATATTCCTGTGTTATATCTGAGACAGTAATGAAGAAGCCACATGGCTGGAGTACTGGCTCCTCACCCAAAGGTCTGGGTTTGGTTCTCCTCATGTCATCAAGGAACTGGGGATGGCTACTGTGTGTTAAAAGCTTTGAACCTTTTCTAATGAGGATTTTTCTTAAATGTTTAGTATTTAGTATAATTAAATTAAAATAGAAGGTGTTAGAGTGAATTTTAGATCAAGATACATACTTATAAACTACTGTCCATAGGACACAGTTTACTATAGAGTCATATCATGCAAGCATTTGACATGCACACAGTTCAGCATTAAAATATTATTTGTAGTTTTTAACTTATTTAATGTCTGATCTACAAGGATAGATTGTGTAGTTACATGAATATCATATCTCTTTTAATCGATAAAAACAGTAGCCAGTACATGTTCCCTCAATTTCTACAACCTGTAGGTGAGGTCACCAAGTGTTATGATTTAATGAAATCAGGTGGCAAAGAAGCGACATTATATTTGTTTAAACAACACTTCACGAC
Organism: Haliotis rubra; assembly: GCF_003918875.1. Classification (NCBI taxonomy): domain Eukaryota; kingdom Metazoa; phylum Mollusca; class Gastropoda; order Lepetellida; family Haliotidae; genus Haliotis; species Haliotis rubra. The sequence continues at coordinate 1,504,427 of NW_025764926.1, read as the reverse complement.
CAGTCCAATCAACTTTACTGCAAACAATATGACAAATATCACAAAAAGGGTATTGCTTCTCTTTTTATTTGATGCATGATGCCGTATCTTTGACAATTTGACATTTAGTCTGACTCTCAGCGATACTGTTTCATATGGGCAGTCGATTGTCTTAAATTATATCATTAGAACATTCCAATAAACGACAATTTGAGTTGTGCACAGATTACAAATCATGCTCAAAGCATCACCATTGTCTTGAGGGAGCGGTGGGGTAGCCTAATGGTTAAAGCGTTGGCTCGTCGCGCCGAAGAACCGGATTCGATTCCCCACATGGGCACAAGGTGTGAAGCCCATTTCTGGTGTTCCCCTCCGTGATGTTGCTGGAATATTGCTAAAAGCGGCGTAAAACCATCCTCAGTCAGTCAGTCAGCCATTGTCTGGAAGTCATCATCCCAGCTGTCTCTGTTGTATGGCTACAGAATAGGGAATACAATTTAGTATTCAGACAAAAATGTTTTTAATTATCATCAAATCCTAAGAAGGAGTTAAGGGTTGAGTTTCGTAATTGCACTGACAATGATAACAAAATGTGACGGCATATAAACATGTTCTGTAACCATGGTTTACCAGGCATTCTGTAACCATGCTTTTAATTATCATCAAATCATAAGAACGAGTTAATGGTTGAGTTTCATGATTGCACAGACAATAATTTTCACCACATACAAACATGTTCTGTTACCATGGTCACATTCACAAGATTAGGATTGGTCCTGACACACCATTTGTGATCAGCTTTGCCAATCCAAATGTGGAGCCATGCCGTAGATAAGAAGGGAGATAACTCTCAGGCTGAGTAGACTTAGTAGTGGGCAGAGATCACTCCTAATCCAATTACCACAACTCCATCCAGCACTTACTATCTCCTGGTGTCACTCCAGCTCAGCCATCACAGCTGAGTGGGTGAACTACAACAGGGAATCTGCCACCTTCAGCCAATTGGGGATAACCACACATCCTGTTAAAGACCAATGTGCACAGGACTATCATTATTTTTGTGGCCTTGACTATTGAAAATTATCCTATAGTGATAGGGGGTTGTTCTTTTCCTAGCAACAGGTGCTTGTTGACAACTTGATCCAATAGCATTGATGGTTGCTGATTGTTTCAATCACTGGATTGTGTCATCTTGTACCCGTGAATGTCAGGGTTAGAATGAACCTTCAGTAACCCATGCTTGTCGTAAGAGGCGACTAACAAGATCGGGTGGTCAGGCCCACAGGCTTGGTTGACACATGTCATCGGTTCCCAATTGCGCAGATTGATGCTCATGCTGTTGATCACTGGATTGTCTGGTCCAGACTCGATTATTTACAGACCGCCATCACATAGTTGGAATATTGCTGAGTGCGGCGTAAAACTAAATTCACTCACTTACTCACTCTCATCTTACTGTCCACCATAATTTTGCATGAATATTGTTAATGGGGCATTAAAATAAACCAAAAATACCAACCACGTACATGTAGGGTTGAAGTGTTCACAAAATAGTTTCAGTTACATTCAATTGTTAAAATTGCTTAGCAATTGTAATACTTATCAAACAGTTTCAACAAATAAAACTTCTCGAATTTGGTTAGTCTGTCTCACAGTCCCTGAACCACATTATTTCCCTACTGCCTAGCCCTCCCTGCAATGCTAAAGCCCTGAATGAAGCAAGTCTAGATTTGCCCAGGTTTAGATTCCCCTGAATCTCCCAACTTACTGGGGGTCCTTTTCAGTTTAAATGGGTTTATTTGTTATCAAAATTATATATAGTCAGGGACTAAGTGTTAGTCAAGAATTTGGTAAATGAAGTGATTGCTCCATGTTATAAAATTTGTTGAATTATTTTTAGTATCAAAAGTAGATCTAGTATTGAAGAGAATAGGCAAAGTTTTCTTTATACTTTTGAAAACCATTGCATTTTATTATACAGTGTGTTTTATGTGCTGAATTCTTTTCCTTGAATTGGGAGTTCTTTTCCTCCGAATGTGAAAGTATTTTATTTTGCTCTTAATGTTGTTAATGTGGGAAATGAAAACCCAACAATATATAAATTATATTTCATGCTGCTTCAGACAAAAAAACACTGCCTAAATACTAGGCATTTAATGTATCTTTGTATTTAAAACAACAAAGCAAAGATTATCCTACAAATATTTAGGAATCATCTGTACTTTTGTAATTAATTTTGTAATTTGGCATGGTTAGTTCAAAATTATGTTATGAGAGACCGATGCTCTTACATTCCATGAACCATGCTTGTAGTAAGAGATGACTGATAGGATCAGATGGTCAGACAAGCTGACTTGGTTAATTCATGTCACTTTATGCGAATTCCATAGATTAATGGTGATGATGTTACTTACTGAATTGTCTGGTCTCGACCCGATTGTGAACAGACCACTGGAATATTTCCAAGTTCTGCATTAAGCTATATATTTTAGGAAAAAGAAACCTGGTCTGTTTGTCAACTGAGACCTTGAATTTGATATGCATATTTGTGTCTTCTCGCATACCTGTAATACCCGAATATCTGGGCGTCCAAATCCTTATTTACCTGGATTATGTTTCACATTAATTTGGCCCTCGTTAGTTCAGACCCTATTGTGGACGTCATGATCTGGGATCCTGGACATGACAGAAATTTCATAAATGCACTCTCAATCACTCACTCACTCACTCACTCCCCCCCTAGCTCACGCACACACGCATGCACACATCCACCCACAAGCCCATGCATGCACTCACTCACTCATGCATGCATCCACGCACCCACAAGCCCACGCACGCACTCACTCACTCACTCACTCCAGTGTGAACAGTGATCTGGTGGGCAGGACAGAGGACAGTAAGTGTTGTGTTAGGTGATTAACATCTGTTAGAGTCTTCAGCTATACTCACCACAAAAGCAGATTATCTTCAGCGGCCTTGAACTTGCCTAGAAGGTTATCGTAGCTTAGGATCCAGGGCTGGCTGTCATCGTATCTGTCACCCCTTCACCTGGAGTGTTTACATTTGGGCTTTGTGCAGAGTGACTGCGATTCTTCTTTTGGTCTTATCGCTGGGAGCAAACTTGTACGCTGGGGACATATGGGTAGAAATTCAAAAACTGAGGCTGAACCTGTGTCAAGGTCGTTTGAGTTTTACAACTCTGTGTGTTACAATTATTTTTAGACTTATTGTAGTAGTTATGATGTCATTGTATAGGGGGAGAGAATTCTCGGTGTTACAGTTATTTTCAGGATCATTGTTTATAGTTGTGATGTGATAGCATAGGGGAGTGAATCCTTGGTGATAGTTATTTCCAGGCTCGGGGCGGTGGGGTAGCCTAATGGTTAAAGCGTCGGCTCGTCACGCCGAAGACCCGGGTTCGATTCCCCACATGGGTACAATGTGTGAAGCCCATTTCTGGTGTCCCCCGCCGTGATGTTGCTGGAATATTGCTAAAAGCGGCGTAAAACCAAACTCAGTCAGTCAGTCAGTATTTCCAGGCTCATTGTACAGGGGACAGAATTCTTTGTTTGATTCTGAACTGATTTTAAACCAAAGTTGGTGTTGACATGCCAACATGTTCAGTGGACATTCTAACTGTGGTACTTTACAATTTACTGTCACAGAGTGATGTCCCTTAACCATGCCAGGATCCATGGCCACGCTTCCAGAGCTGCCCTTAATATTGTCATTTGTTTGTTGACACTGTTCCCATGGTGATGGGTTTGACCAAAGGGGTAAATGTCTAAGACCTGCATCACCTCCGATGTTTCTCCCACACACCTTTCTAAAACACCCCTCGGGCGATGGGGTAGCCTAGTGGTTAAAACATTCGCTGGTCACTCAGAAGACCACCGGGTTCGATTCCCCAATGGGTACAATGTGTGAAGCCCATTTTTGTGTCTCCTCTGTGATATTGCTTGGATATTGCTAAAAGCGGTATAAAATTTAACTCACTCACTTAGTCTAAAACACCACTCACTCACTAATCCTCATGGCTTCCACCTGCAAGTTAACAGACATCAGCTTGCATTGTCATTCTGGTAATTTACAAGTCCCCATAAGAAACTAATGAAACTAATAGGATATTACTCATGAGGACAAGGAAACAAGGATATATTTCCAGTAATGTTGACAAAACAATATGTAATACGTGCAAAATTCCGATAGGATGATTCATGCTATTGTTTTCAGTGTTTTCACTGTCAATGAAGCAGCCCAAATAGCGGCATGGTATCAGATCAGGAAATGGTGGTAAATAATTTGACAATAATGTTGTCATTTGTACTTACCAACATAGATTTTCTGTTACATGGTTAAAACAGAAGGTTGGCTCCAGTGTGTTACTACCATAACCTGTTTTTCTCAAGGCCAGACCAATTTTATTTCTTGTTTTACAGATCCACCGTTCATATTTTTTCAAGAATAAGAAAAAAATAAAAGTTATTTTTTCCCGTTCAACAACTAAAATCCTCATGTTTTTATTGGCCAAAAATGGAAAATTACAACAACAAATTTTGATTGTTTTTTGCCCCATATACACTTCATAAATTGCCAAAAATAAAATACTTTTAGTATTTAAAAGGAATATTACTTTGACTGGTGGTTTTTATTTTTTTTTTTTTCCTCCTGCCTTTAAGTTTTCTGAGGACAAAAATCCATAAAACAAGAAATAAAATTGGTCTGGCCTAACCATAAAAACAAACAAACAACAGCATTGTGACATTTTCCCGTTTTGTCAGCTGTTGATAGGACCTTCTTCTTTAGTATGACAATATTGAAAAATATGCGGAAGACATTTTGGAATATGATCATTTAATATCCAAGAAATTGTAACTATGGGCAACCTTGATAATTCCAGGTATAAGTATTCTACTTTTAGCTTCTAATGACAGATAAATTCATGTGTTTCCTTCAAGAATTTATATAAAAAGACATAATTTCTCAAAACTCCATAGTAGCCTTAAAAATACAATCCAGATTGTGTTATCACTTAATGCCTAATTAATCAGGGTGATTGGAAAGTCTTCACATTCAAAAGACCAAGACCTTTGAGCCCATGACAAGATCGTCCATCAGGTTTGTCCTTGATGACTTGTATGACTGCTTGCCATGGCATCAAACTTTATTCACTCACTCCCTCAATGTCTCAATGATTCTGACATTACAACCAAGCTCACAACCAAACTGAATTAAATCTGTACCGAGATGTTTAAGGTCAGGGAAAATCAAGAAATCGGTACAGAAATATCAGTATGTTTTTACAGGATGACAAGACATTGCACTACAGATTCTTGAAATACCATCAAATGTTATTTCTTGTTAGGTAATTATAGACTGACTTCACTAAGTGTGTGGAGTCTCTCCCTCCGTGTCTATGCATTTAATTCAATACCATTAGACACTGAGATATGGGTAACTGTTGTCGCTAACGTAATTGATAAATGGTGGAGCAATGACCCAAAACTGATTTCATCGTTTTATTTCTCTCTAACCCTCATCAGAGATGAGCTTACTCAAAATATCTTGTGATAGGGTTAGTGACCTATATCCAACTATATTACATTCAGAATCTTGTGATAGTGTTAGTGACCTATATCCAACTAAATTACATTAGAGGTTAAAAAGATTAAATAATCATGATTGATGTGATTGGTGGTCGGCCATAATAAATCTGTTATAAGTTTTTCATACAAATTTGTTGACAATGTGAGACGAGAACTTGGGAAAACTCTTTTTAAACCAACTGTTTCAAGCATCTGTTGGGGCGCGCTGGGGTAGCGTAATGGTTAAAGCGTTGGCTCATCACGCCGAAAACCCCCGGGTTTGAATCCCCAAATGGGCACAATGTGTGAAGCCCATTTCTGGTGTCCCCCGCCGTGATGTTGCTGGAATATTGCTAAAAGCGGCGTAAAACCAAACTCAGTCAGTCAGTCAGTCAAGCATCTGTCAGTGATTTGGATGAAGTATAAATGTTTGGACTTCATATATTGTGTAGTTTACAAAGCCATGAAAGCAGGGGACACAATTTTGGTTGCGATAGTTTCTTGGAGACAACAGAGTTGATGCTTGGTAGTAAGGTGTTTTGGGAGAAAATCAAAATCAATATTTATCATCGCTTCTGACTATCAGGGATGAAAATTTTCCACGGAACCACGGAATTTCACAGATTTGATCGCGCTGGGGTCACTGGATCTGGCATGGGGACCTGCAGCCCCCCAAGACCGACCCACCTCATTTTCCTCTTCTTCTTTTCACTCATACCCATTCTCAACCTTGGACTATTGTCAGCGTTATATATAAGTTGCTGGATATTGCTAGATAGTTGCTATATTGTAAGGACATCTTCCAACTCTTAACACAGATGGGTACTGATTAGATGAAAACTCATTTAAGATGTTATCATCTCATGTGTCTTGTCAAAGATTTTATATTGTTTTACGAAATGTATTTGTCCTGTGTCTGGTCAGTGGGAAGCCTTGTGGTTTAAGTGTTTGCTTGCTCACCTCTCAGACCTGGGTTTGATTCCCACTTTGGTAATTCATATGAAGATATTTCTGGCATCCCTGCCATGATATAGCTTTAGTTTTTCTAAAAGTGGTGTAAGACCATAATAACTCACTCACAACCTTTATATCTTCTAGTAGGGATTCAAGAACAGAACTGATACCTACCCATAAAGATCGGTTTTGACGTTGTCTTCAGCAACCCATGCTTGTTTTATGAGGTGACTAATTGTAACAGGTGGTCAGGCTCACTGACTTGGTTCACACATGTTTCCGATCCCAAACGTGTAGACTGATGCTCATGCTATCAATCACTGCTCAGTTATTTACAGAATGCCATCAACAAACAAACAAATCAAGAACACATACCACAGCTTGTAGGAACTGTTGCAACATTTCATCTACCGCTGCGTTCATGTCCACTATACATGTGGAGCGTCTCTCTTGCAAGCACACTCGTGAAGGTCCGGGTTAGAATGAACCTTCACTAATGGGATCAGGTGGTCAGGCTCACTGGCTTGGTTGACACATGTCATCGGTTCCCAATTGCGCATATCGATGATCATGCTGTTGATTACTGGATTGTCTGGTCCTGACTCGATTATTTACAGACCGCCGCAACATAGCTGGAATACTGCTGAGTGTGGCTTAAAACTAACCTCCTCTCTCTGTTTCTCCTCTCTCTCTTTTCTTTCTTGTCTTCTCTCTCTCCTGACTGACTGACTGACTGAGTTTTGTTTTACGCCGCTTTTAGCAATATTCCAGCAACATCACGGCGGGGACACCAGAAATGGGCTTCACACATTGTACCCATGAAGGGAATCGAACCCCGGGTCTTCGGCGTGACCAGCCAACGCTTTAACCACTTGGCTACCACACCGTCCCTCTCTCTCTCCTGCAAGCAACCAATGGTTTGTCTGATACAGGTTCAATACACTGGCGACCGCCTCCGTGGTGTAGTGGTTAGAGTGTCCGCCTGGAAAGCAGAAGGTCACGGGTTCGATCCCCGACCGCGTCATACCAAAAGACGTTAAAATATGGTACTTGTTGGTCCCTGCCTGGCGCTCTGCATTAATGGGTACAACAAGGACTGGTCGGCTCGGAGTCAGTATAATGTGGTATCTCAGTAGGCTAGCACTATAAAACCAGCTTAAGTCTGGGCTAGTACAAGCAGCCACACATACACATACACATGCATGCACGTCGTCATATGAGCAAAATATTCTCAAGCACGACGTTAAACCCAATTTCACCTCACCTCACCTCACCTCACCTCACCTCACCTCAAGACACTGGTCATAAACAGATGTGATGTGGCTAAACTATAACTGATTTCATCAATGTCCCCATACTCACTTTCTAGATTGATGCTCAAGATGTGGATCACTGGATTGTCTTTTCCAGACTAGATTATTTACAGACTGCCGCCATATAGCTGAAATATTACTGTGTGCTGCGTTAAACAACAAACAACCAACCAACATCTTTGTCTGAGTCGGGTATTCATATTCCAACTGCAGCTCGGTATCTATGTGGGCTAGCACTGTTGAATCTGCTTTGATCTGGACAACTCAGTAACAAGCAGTCAAACACACATGTATACATATATCGCTATGTGACATAGTCTTGAAGCATGACTGATCCCTGTTTCACCTCCGTCGTTCTCAGTGTAGTGTACCAGGTGACATCTGGACACGGCAGGCAGAAAGCCTAATTGTCACTTATAAACTTCAGAACGGCTTTCAATGGAAGAATAACAGCCTGATTATTTTGTAAATATAAATGGAATGGAACTCAAGTATCTTCAAAGAAGATAATGAAATGCAATATCCTAAACAACAAATCAGTAAATGAGTGAAGCTGCATTTTCTCCGCAAAAACTGAGTTTGGCTTTTAAGATTGACCTTTGAACTGTTATCGAAGAGTGTTTTATAGGTCAGGCATTATAAATGTGAGTGACTGTCTTTTACTGACCGCCCCTGATATTATCTGTTGACACAAGACTTGGTCATTATCTCCCATATCCGGACCCCTTTGTAGCCACTTCAGAATTGGGATGTTACACTTTTATCTCTTACACTAGAAAATTGAAAAAGCAATTTTTCGTTATAAATTGGATCAGGTTGAATGAGCTCTATCTAAGTGCCATTTCTGCCTTGTGTTAAATGTCAGAGATGCACTCGCTTGAATTATGAATGACATCATTACTTTCATAAGCATCAACACTGCTGGAGTATCTCAAAATTTGCAGTCCCTAACTTGCTGAGATGAAAATTTGACTTCCACCATATACGTTTGAAGATGTTGAGAAAATACAAAGTCATATTTACTTAACTGTTCCCAGGATTAAATCGAGCTGAGTGTCCAGTTTGAGGTCCATTGTATGTGTCAAGTGATTATTAGTGGTGGTCAGATAAGAGAAAATAGCACCTCTATGGTTGGTCTTTGGCAAAGGTCAATATTGATGGACATTGGTAATGGCAGCTATCTTACCAGCCAATATTGGCAAGGTGTGAATTGACAGTCTCTCGCTGGATTCCTATCTTCCTGGGCTATCTGATCAATCATACTGCTATTGGCAAAGGTGGTTACCTTCAAAACTGACGAAGCAGGAATGAAATGTCAAAATTGAACCAATTTCAAGAAAAAGAGTGTATTGATCAAATTGAATTCATATATTTTGTTTGTAATATTGTTTGTCTACCATATGAAGTGTTTATCTTTGTTGTAACAACGACTAACGGGACTTGGCAGTCAGGCTCACTGACTTGGTTGACACATGACATCATATCCCATTTGCTTAGATTGATACTCATGATATTGATCACAGGTTCAATGCAAGCCAAAATTTCCTGTGTTTTTATTTCTTTGGTGGTTATGAGATCTTAAATTCCTAAGCATTTGAAAAAAGTCGTTTTTCAAATCCCATCCCTAATCTCAAGTTGTCAGAAATAGTCAGTTTCATCACATGAGGAATGAATTTGTTTGGGAATTTTTGTTTTGTAAGTGAAACAAGATATTACATGCTTCAAGTAGGAAGGTGCCAACTGCAGAAACACTGAGAAATATAATTTAGGTCTTTCCCTTTGTGATAAAGGCACTCCTTACATAAGCTTCTTATCAGTGTAGCACCATGTCGACAAACATCAGCCACACCAGCATGTACCACCAAGAGCACTGCATGTCATGGAATCCAATCAGAATGATGACTCAATGAAGTAAATAACATTTTCTGGCAGAGTTCTTCTCCAGAGTTCACCATTATGCAGAAAACATGAAAAAAGGAACAAGGGTTTATGACTTCTGAACAGTTATCAATTACATATGAAAGCTGTAAAGATACTGTCTGTTTGAACTAATGGCATCCTATGTCAGTCCAAACACAACTAATTATAGATCAGATATTATGCTTTTCAATATTCCGGATTATGACTTCATCAAACACGTTCCTTAACGTACCCTGAACCTGAAGCTGTTGACAACCCTCCAACCTCTCAACCCCTTCAGACCTACCACACGAGACTGAAATTAAACTCATTCACTCACTCAGACCCACTCCCACATCCATCCATCCATGTCTCTGTGTTTTATAACACCGTACTGTATGTTTGAGTCAAGGTCACATTCAAGTACAAGTAGAGGTCATAAAGGGAGATTATTCTCTGACAATATTGTCTCAAGTACGGCATCTTCTGCCTCAGTTTCACGCCCAATCTGCCTCTTTCATCTGTCGTTTCTCTTCAATAATGAATTGTAGTTGTGATGACTGTATTTTGATTGTAGACCTCTCGGACACTAGATCAATATTTGTTCTTGCATTCTGTCTGGGAGGTTAATTCTAGTGTTTTACAGGATTTTCGTTTTCATTTCTTTCAGTCATTTATAGATGGTGGTGCACTGGAACTAGGCAATATCTTTAGGGCTGTGTTATGAAGTGTTATCCTTAGTTGCAAGGTGAATCATGAAGTGTCTGAAGTCAGTATGTTTCCAGCAACTAGAGATGTCTCACTGAGCCCGGTGCCCAAACATGCACAGGCCCTGATGAAAATCACACCAGTCATCGGGGTTTTTTTTAATAAAAATTGCTTTATGCAGTTTTCCATCCCTTATAAAATTAATTGAAAATTGAAGAATGATAACATTTAGAAGTCGTTTTATTCAGACTTGTTTATGATGTATTGTACACAAATTAGGAACTCTGCAAGATTCATGATGCAAGCATTATTAATACACTCATAGAAGAACCTGAGGTGGTGGGGCAGCCTAGTGGTTAAAGTGTTTGTTCGTCACGTGGAAGACCTAAATTCAATTCCCCACATGGGTGCAATGTGTGAAGCCCATTTCTGGTGTCCCCTGCCGTGATGTTGCTGGAATATTGCTAAAGGCAGCATAAAACCATTGTCACTCACTCACATGAAGAACCTAAAATATTCTTAAATTTCTTTTTGGTTTTATGTTTTGTTACATCAGCTGAGCCTGGTTGTTCTTACAGAGATCCATAAATCCAGAAATATAACAAAGTGGCCTCAGTATTATGTGTAATATAATGACCAAATTGATGTCTTCAAACACAACATGCTTTGGGATTCATGATCAGAAATTTATAATATTTTGTATTAATGTTTATTGTTTTCACATGGTGAACCAGAATCCAAAATGTGTCATTTCTTATCTTTCAGTGTGCTAAGATAAACGTTAAGCAAAGGGAATTCCCAACACTTTTATTAGCTAAAAATAGATTCAGGTATTAGCTAAAAATAGATTCAGGTTTGATTAATTTATGTGCAGCTCACAGTGTTTCATTACATGGTCAGTGTCATTCCTTTTCCCGCTAGCTATGCTGTAAGGAAATATATGCTGCCAAAATAAATATTCAGTGCAATGAAAGAAAACATTTTGAACTTTTTCCATTAATATTCAGGTATTAGCTAAAAATAGATTTAGGTTTTATTAATTTATGTGCAGCTCACAGTGTTTCATTACATGGTCAGTGTCATTCTGTTTCCCGCTAGCTATGCTGTAAGGAAATAATTGCTGCCAAAATGAATATTTAGTGCAATGAAAAAAAACATTTTGAACTATTTCCACTAATATCAGTTGTAATGCAAATATTAACCTGTTTGAAAAGATTCCTACCAAGAGTTTGTTTGCCAAGATAGAAACCTGATTATGGGTGGGAATGCTCTTCTTTGCCCTGCTTTGTACAGCTCAATCACTTTATTTAGAACTCTCAAACTTCTTTCTGCTGACTCATCCAGGAAAAGCAGAAGACTTACTCACACATCCTGACAGGTTTGAAAGATGACAAGCTAGATCAGTGCTCATAAAGTTTACTTATCATACAAGTCCTAGGTTCAATCCCGGGTGTAATGGGGACATCTTTCTTACAGACCTTGGCCTCGTACCTAAAAAAGATCATACTGCTACGACTGTCGTAAGTCTATGTTAAAGTATGGGAGTTACGATCGTCTTAGGGTTACGATCGCTTTGAGGAACACAGCCCTGTTGATATATTTTACTCAGTCAACTACCGAATGTGACATCACGATATTGCCATTGATAACGATGTGAAGTTTTGAACTTTCATCAGTTACCTCCCTGATAAAACATGTCAACACATACTATTTGATATTACAGCTGTCACACTGTGGAACATGACGTGTCCTTCTGGCTTTTTATGGGTTCAAAGGTTGAAGTTTATCTAGTACTGTCTATCAGAGGTGAGGTGAGGTGAAATTGGGTTTTATGTCGTGCTTGAGAATATTTCACTCATATGACGACGTGCATGCATGTGTATGTGCAGCTGCTTGTACTAGCCCAGACTGAAGCTGGTTTTATAGTGCTAGCCCACTGAGATACCATGCCACAGTTAAGCGTGAATACCCCACTCAGACACATTATACTGACTCCGAGCCGACCAGGCCTTGTTGTACCCATTAATGCCGAGCGCCAGGCAGGGACCAACAAGTACCATATTTTAACGTCTTTTGGTATGACGGTCTATCAGAGCAGAGTCACTGTGTACTGTCTGTACTGTCAACATACAGGTTAGAATTGGTCTTCAGCAACCCACTTTTGTCGTAAGAGGCAACTAACAGGATTGAGTTGTCAGGCTCGCTGACCTGGTTGATGCATGTCATCATATCCAAATTACGAAGGTTTGTGCTCTTGATGTAAATCATTGGATTGTCTGGTCCAGACTCAATTATTTACAGACCAACGCCATATAGGTGAATTATTTCCAAGTGTGGCATCAAGCCTGTGGGTAACATGCATCATGAAAAGGTCTGAAATGGTTTAAAGAATAAGGGGTGGTGGGGTAGCCTTGTGGTCAAAGCGTTTGCTCATGAAACTAAAGACCCGGTTCATTTCCCCTCATGGGTACAATGTGTGAAGCCCATTGCTGGTGACCCTGCCGTGAAATTGTGGAATATTGCTAAAAGTGTTGTAAAACTCACCTCATTCTAAATAAAGACTCGGAGTGTAGTAGGGGAGAGGATGATTGAAATGAACTCTATTACCAGATCAAGTCACTGGCCATGGGAGTAGTATTTTCTCAGGTTTCAATATATACATGAGAAGATCCATCTGACTATAAAAACTCGGACTGTCAGAGTGAAACACCTGTGACCTTTCAAAACAGTTAGAGTCTGGAACTAAACATGCAAATAGGGTGACTTCTGCTCCAGGGTTTAATCAATGTTATCTAGTGAAGAAAATATTCCCATGTAATCTTGAAGACCTTATACTCCCTGTTGATGAAAGTCGACATTGCTGTATTGCAACACCTGTGGCCATCTTATTTCAGACAGTATATGCAGAAAAAGATGCGTTGTTGAAGTTTGAGCCTGACATTACACGTGACATGTAACTATAAAACAAATTATCCAAGCCATGTGTTTCTGAAGGAGCAGTAAAATATGCAGAGTGAGTGAGTGAATAATGTTCAATATCACAGTCAGCATTGTACAGTCTGGACCAGTCAAACCTTGAGTGAGTGAGTGAGTATGGTTTTACTCCACTTTTAGCAATATTCCAACTGTATCGTGGCAGGCGTCACCAGAAATGGGCTTCACACATTGAGGGGAATGGTACCCAGGTCTTCAGCGTGATGAGCAAATGCTTTAACCACTAGGCTACCCAACTTTTCCCTTTGAGCCAGGACCATGGCATCAGGGTGTGATCTCTCACATGTTAGTGGACATGACACAAGCCGTTACAGCTGATCTCCAGTATATCTCCAACCAGCTCTGGGTCCAGAAAATTCTCACAAGTACACAGGAAACTATCAGTTTCATAAGTCCCCAACAAACCCCTAGACAAGATAAAGGCACACACTGTACTCACTCACTCACCTCCCTCACTTACTCACTCACCCACTCACTCTCTCACTCACTTACTCACCCACTCACTCACTCTCACTCACTCACCCATCCACTCACTCACCTCCTTCCCTCCCTCCCTCACCAACTCACTCACCCACTCACTCACTCACCCACCACCTACTCACTCACCCATTCACACACCCACTCACTCACCCATTCTCTCTCACTCACACACCCACCCACCCACCCACTCACTCACCCACCACCTCACTCACTCACTCACTCACCCATTCACCCATTCACCACTCACTCACTCACTCACCCACCACTCTCACTCTCACTCACTCACTCACCCACCCACTCACCTACCCACTCCACTCACCCACTCACTCATTTACTCACCCACCCACCTACTCACTCACTCACTACATTATACTAAAAGATGCTAGTAGATGGTAATGTGAACAATACCAATCAGAATTGGCTATGCACACAGCACATTATGTATGCTCACTCAAAACACAACTGAAAGTTTGAAACTCAGTTTGCACTCTCCAACATAATGGGAAAGATAAAAGGAAACTTGGAAATACCACTTTGTTGACAAATTATGACCTGGATGACTTATGAACACAAGAAAATGGAACTGATGTTTTAGTGTTTTCATAGGAAATAAATTTGAACAATGTTTATGTTTTCACATGTGTCTGCTCCATGTTATACAATGTTTCCGGGGTTCTTTACTTTCATAAGCCAATGTTGAATATTCATTGCAACATCATTCGCAAGCTGAATACAATCAACAACATGACAGTGAAAAATAGATTCAATGCATCAAAAAGCTTGATACCTGAACGTAAGATTCTTGTTTTATTGTTCCTTCAATGCAAATATCAGTTCTCCACAGGTACAAAATGGTTGATTTCTGACCATAAGATTCTTCAGTTCATTCATATTTTTTATTATCCCTTCCATGCAAATATCAGTTCTGCACAGGTACAAAGGTTAAGAGCCCACACAAAACAAAAAAGGTTGATTTCTGTCCGAAAGATTTTTAGATTCTTGCCTCCAATTTACTGTTCTCCAGTGCAAATATTCGACCTGCACAGGTACTGAAGGTAAACAGCCCAACCCATCAGGGAGCTATTTATGTAGTGGTTATCAATATGCATGTCCAGTTCCTTGTCATTAATGCAATCTGCGATTCAGATCAGTGTGCATTTCCTTCTCTTTAGCATCAAGTTTATGACTTTTTGCGTACCAACTTAATTAGAGCCAAGTTCAGGAATAAGGCTGAACACGATCAAGCAACAATGAAAAATGTATAAGTTTATTTTGAGCTCCTATTGCATGTTGGGAATCATGCTGAATTGGTTTCGGCTGCCAGACGAGGAGGACATTCTGAAATAGACCATACCTTTTTATCATTAGAAGTCTATTTTTTGTGGAAAGGACTATTTGTTCAGAATATATTTTTAAGGCTGTAGTAAATTAATTTGTAGAATTTTATCTTTGGTCGTCTTGCTACAAAATGTGATTCTCACGTCATGGTATTTTTTCAGTTGTACCATGAAATAAAGAAAAGGGCCTTGCTCTTTTCTTTCTTTGGAATTCAACTTGTTTGTCATGCCAGACATTTCTGGAATGTATCGAGTAAGCATTTTGTTTGAAAAAATAAATATTAAAATTAAAAGCATCCTGTCTCACAATATTATTCATTTGCATGAAAATGTAATGAATTATTAATTTTGGTGAAATCTATATATGGCAGTACATAGTGGAAACATCAGTGGAATTATAGATAAAGGCTTTATCATGATATTCATGATGATATATATAGGGAAATATTCATCAGTGTTCCATGTGATATTGTCTGATATTTTTACTTTGTGTGGGCTCAGGTATATACATCCCATGCTTGTGAGTGAGTGGGTTTAGTTTTATGCCGCTTTTAGCAATATTCCAGCAATATCACAGTGGAGAACACCAGAAATGGGCTTCACACATTGTACCCATGCGGGGAATAGAATCCGGGTCTGTGGTCGGACGAGCTAACGTCTTAACCACTAAGCTACCCTGCCCTGAGAACCCTACATGACTTTGAGTTCATGGCACCACATGAATTTTTAGACCAAAATCTTTAGATCAGATAGATTGTTGGTTACTTTTCTTCCTTACATTTAAATTTTGTTTCAGATTTAAAATTACAGTTTTGAAACAAAACATTATTTCAAAGGATGTATTTATGTGATGACTGATGATTGGATAAGTAACTGTTCTGACACATGGTCTTTGTAGAACAAAACAAGTTGAATTCTACAAGGAAATCCAGCATTTGTTGATTCTGCTGTGTCTAAATGGCACATGTAACATGGAAGTTGTGACAGAGCTCATCAGTGGTGTCCGGAACTCATTGTATGACCGACCGTCCAAGGTGGATGAAGGAATGTTGCGATTTTCCTTGTAGATGAGTAATCAAATATCTTCTTTATCATGAAATATTAAGAATTTATCTGTGATTTCTTTAAGATGCATCTGATTACCAGTATTAATAAATATTGCTGTTCATTCCTGTGTCAAAATATGCCTGTAGTATATTTAACCTGTGAGATGTTTGTAATGTTCACTCTCTCATTACTTGTGTTTGAGTTGTATATTTCTTTGTTAAGGTAAATAGTCTTGAAATGTAAGTAAAATCCTTTAATCATTATTTCTGGTGTCCCTTGCCGTGATAGTGCTGGAATATTGCTAAAAGCAGTGTAAAACTAAACTCACTCACTCACTTTAATCATTATAATTGCCTGATGGAAGTCAGACTGTGAGACACAGTTGAATTTATACAGTTGTTGTTAAGAAAAGGTTGTTGACCTAAAATACCAAAACATAGTCGTTTTTCTCTGGAATCGGTGAAGGGTTAGGCTGAACAGCCTATGTTATTTTTCGTACAATAAATTGATTTTTCCTGTTTTGATGTGAACGACGTGCAGAAGTTATGCTTTAGGATACTCAGCCAGGTCCTGCAGACCTTGGAATATCTCACGTTCTTATCCAAACTGTAGATAGTGGTGATTAGGGGGGAAGATGTGTTTAATCTTCTGATTACTTTGTCTCTATCGTTTATATCAGCTGTCAGGAACACAATTTCTCCTATGCCCCAATTGTGAGTCATTTTTATCATTGGTTATTTGCAGCAGAGTCTGATGAAGCTGTTTAGCATGTCTTTTGCGGTGAACATCGGTATATGTCAGCGTCAGTTTCAGGGTTTGCGTAGTTGTCATTATCCTCAGTCCCAAGTTAGGTGATCACGAGGAAGGAACGCATTCAGGAACACGTTCAGGAAGAGACAGAGAACACGACTGTTTTCTAAAGGGAACACAATGTTGATTCTCTATGGTATTGATCAGCAGATATTGCTGGTTACGGGGAAGTTTGTTGGCGGTTGATGTAAGAAGTGAAATGTATTACTGACGTGAGTTTCAATCATGAATTTCAACCAGGGATGTTGACGTTCATTCATGCTGAGATATTTCAGTGAGCTGCAGCCGTCAGTTTTTATCAGGAATATTTTAATGTTCATTGGGGATGATACATGTTGCAAGGTATTAGATAAGAACAAGAGGATTTTTATCATGTTAAGGCTGTTGATGTGTATACGGGAAAGACAACAAATCGTGAAGAACATGCTTCCCAGCTTGAACTGAAATAAACACCTGTTGTCTAGATAATGAATATCTAGTAATGAGGTCGTGCACATTAGAAACTGATCACAGGCGGTTTGTCCTGAATAACAACACAGGGAAATATATTCACCAGCTATTCAACAACCTTTGATGGAGCGAAGTTCATGGTAATTCATAACCTGGACATACAGATTATTTCACTGGAGTGAGGAAAGAAAATTTTAATTTACTTGCAGTGTAAATGTGAGTGTGTCACCTGGTGAGTGAATATTGAGTGAGTTTATTGGGAAGTTTGTGGAAAAAGGAGAATTTACAATCATAAGGTAACGGAAACTCAGGCGGAACTGTTCATGTCTTGTTGAGGGTATTGTGTGAGCGTACAGCTTGGGGTGTGTTATGGTTCTATATTGCTTCTGTACATGCACAATACTCATCATTGACAGGGAATAACAGGCTGGAGTCACTGCTTGAATGAAGAAGTGCTGTACATTGTAAACCTGAAAGTATTCTATGCGATAGCTTTCCGGAAGGGAAAAGTTAGTGTGTGACCATATATCACTGTTCAGTGTCTTGTCAGCCAAACTTGATCCAACTTGTGATTATCGTGTTGAATGAAGATTGCGTAGGACTCGCTGTGAGGAAAACTGTACTCTTACTGATCAATAGAATTCCTTTTTCTTACCACATATCGCCAACCCGGACAAAACAAGTCAGAGCCGTGTATGTGTACTGTTTTGACATTGACGTGATTTCGAAATGAATGTGACAGCAGGTGAAATGTACATGCAACTGAGAGCTGTTTTGAAATTCGTGTTGGCCAATATTAACCAATCCAAGTGATCAGTGCATTAGGTAGAGAGAGATAGGGGTACGCCTCCCAACAACCACAGTACAGAGATAGTGATATCTTCCGCGCTGTATCAACACAAGAGTAGGACACAGTCAGTTGGGAGGATATCGTAGTGAGAGAGAGAGAGGCTCAGTCAGCTGACTGGTGAGATTATTGAGAGGCCGTTCCTCCCCTCCTCTCCCACAGGTGGAGTGCCATCCTGGATTATCTGCCATCGACATCAGAACTGTCAAGATTTTATTTTCAAGTCCATGCTGTGAATTGCTGAAGCTTCAGTGTGTTGTATTACAGCTGAATTTTGTTCCCGGTGTGAGGAAATTTCTAGAAGCAAATTGATTGTTTGGGAGTGATTGTATTTGTGGGATAGCGTGAGCTATTTCAAAGTGATTTGCTTCCAACTGAAGCCAGTGTTTTCCGAGGGTGGCTATTTTTGGATTACAAAAGTATCCTTGGTAATTAGGTGTTTGTGTGATTTTTAATTTTTTTTAGAGTGATTAATTTTTTTTAGCTGTGTTTTGTATCCGGATTGTCGTGTTGCCATCAACAACTTCAATTAGTGTAATTTGTGAAATTGGGGAAAGCGTGACACTGGCAGTATAGGATAAACCAGGTGAAGGCAGACGTGTATTTTGTGCCATGTTAATGATCATTTGTAAGATTTTATTGTGCTGACGATACCCACTGCATTGCTAACTCAAATTGGGATCCTTTAGGAGTGTAACAAATTTGATAGTTACCGTCATTGATCTAGCAGGAGACTCCAGTTGGTTTCCTCAATTGTTGAAAGCGTAACGTGAAGACAGGCATGCCAAGATGAAACTTCTCGGAGTAGAAGCCGTAAATGAGGAAACCGCCTTCATACCGAAGACCGGTGCTGACCAGACACCAGCAGAAACTCCTACTATCATAGTAAGTTCTGCCGATCAGCAACCCAACGGGAATGAAATTGAAAAGGCAGCTCCAACGGATGAGGAAGAAAAAGGTAGGCTAGCCATGGTTCCCCTTGAATCTGCTGACTAGATGCTGACTTAGTGCAGTGTCTGTTGATAACTTGGCTTGTTTAAAGTTTAAAGATTGTGAGTGTGTTGATGATAGCAACTGTTCCCTTATGTGTTACTCTATTGTTATTTTAAAAATACATTGTTAGATATACACTGTAGTGTGTATAGAT
The DNA here is from genome assembly GCF_003918875.1 of Haliotis rubra. Taxonomy (NCBI): domain Eukaryota; kingdom Metazoa; phylum Mollusca; class Gastropoda; order Lepetellida; family Haliotidae; genus Haliotis; species Haliotis rubra. The sequence goes on along the minus strand of NW_025764926.1, from coordinate 1,484,877 downwards.
GATTTTGATTTGTTTTAAATGTAGAGATTCAGGCTAATTTAGCAATGTCCTTTCATATGAAGAGAGATACTTCAAATTTTTATTTTGGATAAACAGATTGTGCCTCAGGTCAGTGTGTGTGCTGATGACTTGGTGTTGTTTGAAATCTACATTTAGAATTTGATGGTAGGGTATGTCCTTTTGTATGCAGACAAATGCCCCAAATTTTGTTTTGGGGTTAACAGATTGTGTCTGTTCTGTGTGTGTTTTGATAACTTGGAGTTGTTTAATGTGTAGAGATTCAGACTGATTTGAATTTTTGTGGGTCAGGTGAGCCGTTACCTGTGATAACGCTCGCCTTGTTGCTGGATTTGTGGACAGAGGGGCCAGGTAGCCCAGACCTGATATTGTCAGGATTCTATGAGCCTCAAAATGTTTATGTGTAAGTTTATGTTTATTAATTTTGATCCACTGAAAAATCAGAATGGTCAGGATTGGGTTGCAATAGATTAGTTGCAATATGTGAAATTGGTTGCAATATGTCAGTGTGTGGCCGTACTTAATATTAGTTGCAGTGTTGTGATATGTCAGATTGGTTGCAATATGTCACGGTGTGGCAGTAGATCAGTTGCAGTGTTGCAATATATCAGATTGGTTGCAATAGGTCAGTGTGTGGCAGTAGATCAGTTGCAGTGTTGCAATATGTTGGATTGATTGCAAAATATCATGGTGTGACAGTAGATGAGTTGCAGTGTTGCAATATGTCAGATTGGTTGCAATATATCAGATTGGTTGCAATAGGTCAGATTGGTTGCAATAGGTCACTGTGTGGCATTAGATCAGTTGCAGTGTTGCAATAGGTGAGATTGATGGCAATAGGTAAACGTGTGGCAGTAGATCAGTTGCAGTGTTGCAGTATGTGAGATAAGTTGCACTAAGTCTGTAGCAGATCAACTGTAGTGTAATGCGATAACTCAGTGTGTGGCAGTAGATCAGTTGTAGTGTTGCTATATGTCAGATTGGTTGCAATATGTCAGTGTGTGTGACAGTAGATCAGTTGCAGTGTTGCAATGTATGAGATCGGTTGCAATATTTCAGTGTGTGTGGTAGTATATTAGTTGCACGGTTGCAATATGTCAGTTTGGTTGCACTAAGTCAGGGTGTAGCAGTAAATCAATTGCAGTGTTGCAATGTGTTAGATTTGTTCTGATGTGTTGCTGTAGGTGAGACCTGTTGTGCTATATTAGTTGCACTTTGGCAGCAAGTTCTGTGTCTTGCAGTAGGTCAGATGTGTTGCTGTAAGTGAGACCTGTTGTGCTATATTAGTTGCACTTTGGCAGCAAGTACTGTGTCTTGCAGTAGGTCAGATTTGTTGCTGTAGGTGAGACCTGTTGTGCTATATTAGTTGCACTTTGGCAGCAAGTACTGTGTCTTGCAGTAGGTCAGATTTGTTGCTGTAGGTGAGACCCGTTGTGCTATATTAGTTGCACTTTGGCAGCAAGTACTGTGTCTTGCAGTAGGTCAGATGTGTTGCTGTAGGTGAGACCCGTTGTGCTATATTAGTTGCACTTTGACAGCAAGTTCTGTGTCTTGCAGTAGGTCAGATTTGTTGCTGTAGGTGAGACCTGTTGTGCTATATTAGTTGCACTTTGGCAGCAAGTACTGTGTCTTGCAGTAGGTCAGATGTGTTGCTGTAGGTGAGACCTGTTGTGCTATATTAGTTGCACTTTGGCAGCAAGTTCTGTGTCTTGCAGTAGGTCAGATGTGTTGCAGTTAGGTCAGTCTGTAGGTCACTCTGTCTCTTCTGCTGAAAGTATATTTCTGTACAAAAATGTGACCTTCCAACACATTTGTGCAGATAAGACCTCGCAGACTTGACACTTCCATGGCTCTTCTGCACTCAAGGGGTTTGTGAATTTGGTTGCTATTTGTTCATAAATGTGTTGTACGAGTATTCAGATGGATTTTTGCAGGCCGGCTGTGGTGAAGATTGAAATATACAGTCTAACACTAGTATCAATTCATCTAAAATTGATAAATGATATGTTTTCTTCTAAACTTTGTATGACATAAGTGCCACAAAATCAATAGCTAACTGATACAAATCACAGTGGCGAATTGATTGTACATATATCATATATCATTACTGTATATCTCTTGGCTTTTGCCCAGTATTCGTATGAGTAATCTGATAGAGTCCACCCTATTACGACATGATATAATGTGAAGCAATTGATCATACCCATATAACACTGTATTTTGGTGGTGATGGAACATCCTACTCCTAACATACCGTTACATACAAACAGTCTATATTCCGATTCATTGGGCAGTGGGGTAGCCTAGTGGTTAAAGTGTTTACTCATCACGCCGAAGACATGGGTTCAATCCCCACATGGGTACACTGTGTGAAGCCCATTTCTGGTGTCCTCCGCTGTGATATTGCTGGATCATTGAGGCATGAAATCTAACTCACTTTTTCGGTTCTTAAACAGTTAATTTTTAAACCTCAAAAATTGAAAGTGACATTTAGTTTTAGTGAGATTTATATTTTCTTTTATTTCCATGCTTTATCAATAAACATTCTTCCAAATTTTCAATCAACATTATAGGCTCAGTAATGTTACCACACCCCATCAGGTGGTATAATATTAGTCTGAAACAGCTGTCAGTGATTTAATGACAGACGGAGAACTAATGGAAGCAGCACATGTAATGAGGTACAGGCACTTGGCAACAAGGGTGGGGTGGGGGGGTAATTTCATAACAAATTACACCCTTTAAAGCACCAATCATACCAGAGGAAGATACGTCAGTTTGAATGACTTTGAAAAATTGCCATCCGTCTGCTTCTGTTCAACAATGTCTGGGACCCTTGATTTACAGCTTCAAATTAACACCTTTTCATGTTGAGAAACCATCCTAATCTGACCACCTGCTAAGGAGAGTGGAGGTTTTGTTTCATCTGTGTAGTAGGTGTAATTATGCTAGGGAGTTTCAAAAGTCGCTCCATGATGTCGGAATCAAAAGGTCACTCAGAAGTTGGACTGAGATGGTGAAACTTAATGATTTTAAATCAAATGTTTTATCAGTGTCAGAGGCATAAATTCAAGAATGCACATTTATGCTGTGTCCATACTATCAATCTGGCATGCCTTGTATAGTTTACATTTCATGATGATAGATATAGGTTTATTTTCTGCATTATTGTCATTCTGGGAAGTCTTAGCACTGTATGGGGTCATCAGGAAATATAAATGTTTATGATGCTTCAAAGATAAACATTTTCTCATTATGTGGTTAATATACTTTTATTTAAAATGGATCATAATTTCACTATTAGCCTCAAGAAAAGTCTGAATGCAGAGCAGTAGTTTAAAGTCAAGCATTAAAATTCTCAGTAACTCTGTTCTCTTTTCAGTTGAATAGTAAGTTTAAATAATCTATTTATTTCAAAAATACCTCTCTCAGAAAAGTTTAATTCTCTGATTACAATCTATCTGACATCATAAATTTAGTTATATTTCCATGTTGTCGTTAGGGAAGCAGTTAGTGTGTTCAACCGGTATAAGTAGATCCCGACCAGTAGTGATGTCATCGTATGTCAAAATATTAAGTACATTTTTAATGTTAATGCTTTATCAGTGCAAATGTATGAATTTTGCAGCCAAATTAATTATTAATTGATGCAGAAATGTTTATATGTTTATTAAGGGAACTGTAGTTATGATGGAAATTGAGGAGGCAGAAAATCGTGTAATGGATCAGTCTAGTTCATATTTAACATTAAAATTGATGAAATGCCAGTCTACATTGGGTGTTTTTATCTATACACATACAGAATAATTTTGTTTTTAATCTGTATACCGTGCTACTTTCAAGTTGGTGTTCAGTACAAACAGTTCCACTTAATGATGCTGCTGGGGACATCATCACGATATGGCTGAAATATTGCCAGTGTGACTTTAGATGTTATCTTCCTCACCCCTGTGGGACAGAGGAGAGGTGGAGTGTCCTAGTACCGGTAGTTAAAGCGTTGGCTCATCACGCTGAACACCCGGGTTCGATTTCCCACTACAATGTGTGAAGCCCATTTCTGGTGTCCCCGCCATGATATTACTGGAATATTGCTAAAAGCGGCATAAAACCACACTCACTCACTCACTCACTCCAGTGTTCATGGTGATATTGTCATGTATGATTAAAACCTGAGTATTATTCATCCTGGGTATACTGGGTAAACAAGGCGCCCAACCATCCAATACTTACAGTGGAAGTATCTGAGAAGGGAATTGCAGCTCAAATATGGCAGCTCAAAAAGGACAATATTCGGATGTGTAACAACCTTCACTTGTGACCTCTGGTGAAGCCATGTTACTGCATTTCAACAGTAATCTTGATCACACATTATAAGGATGTTATACACATAAATGCTGTCCACTAAGCCATCAAACTCTGCTCACTTAATACATTGACAATAATAGTTTCATACTTCATCATCTTACAGGAAATGAAAAACCTTCCGACCTCATGCATGGTTGTCATGGTGACACGTGACTGGAAGTCATGGTGACCGTCTATGTAGTTAAAAATAAGAGCTGGCAAATGACATATTTTTGTCACAGCTTGTCTTTTAGTGTTTTGAATTTGATTAAGTCCCCAAAATTCAATTATTTAATGCTCACGGCACAAAGCACGTTGAACATGGTAATAACATTAAGCCTCAACAAGTAACACTTGAGTGTCAAAGTGAAACGTTTTCGATTCCAATAAGCTAATCATTGTGTGTTGTACATAATCATCCATACTATCTCCGGCGGATGAAAACTGGACATTACCATTGTAAGTCAGTTTGATTAAAACACATAAATAAACTCTCATTGCCAACCTGATGGATTTGGATGGTCATCTAAATTCAACAATTTTCTGAACGGATTTGAGTTGCCTAAGTACACAAAGAACTTATGGACATGGGTTCAAATCCCAATTCTCTCCGATGATTATGTTTCTGGGTTTGCTGGCAGCAGACACATGCTAATGACCATGGAGATCTGGATAAGTAACCCATGCTTGTCATAAGAGGTGACTTACGGGATCAGGTGGTCAGGGTCGCTGACTTGGTTGACACATGTCATCATATCCCAGTTGCCTAGATCGATGCTGATGCTGTTGATCACTGGATTGTCTGGTCCATACTCCATTATTTACAGACAGCTGCTGTATAGTTGGACTATTGCTGAGTGTGGCGTAAAACAACAAAAAACAAACAAACATCCTTGCAGGTTTCACTGAAGTTGTAAGACTTCAGGCTTTGTCCCATCAGGAAGCTTATGTGCCATGATATAAGTAATGTTTAAAGCAGCTTTCGACACCAACTCACTCAGGAGCCTCTCGGGAGAGAGCCTCTTTTAGTAGCCTCTTTCAGGAGCCTCACTCAGGAGCCTCTTTCTGGAGCCTCTTTCAGGAGCCTCTCTCAGGAGCCTCTTTCAGGAGCCTCTTTCTGAAGCCTCACTCAGTAAGATGAGCATATGCCTGATGAAGAATTTTCTTATTAGAGTAGAAGGGACTTGTTCTTATCTCATCACAGCGGAATAAAAGAGTGTTATATATAAAGCTATTTTCTTGTCCTCAATACACTGGATTAAGAGATTTAGACAGAATCATTAGCATTGCTGTGATGCTCTTGTACATCATCCTAGCCGTAGAGAAGATCAGTAGTTGCTGATGTTACAAGAGGCAAAGTGGGTAATCTTGTAATTACATAGTGGAGTGGGAGGATGACAACAGGTGCTGGTAAACTTACTGTTAGCTTGAGCCCATTTAGAATGCTGCCCACGATAGCTTGATCCAATTCTAGATGCATGAAGTCAATATTTCATGCTGATATCGCATACCCTGCACAGCGCTGCACATTGACCCTGAGATAAGTGTACTGTGCTGTTATCAATGGGAAAACATCCTTCTTTTATCACAGTGATAGATAATGCATGTGTGAAATTATTTGTGATATTTTCCTGTCTTCAGATTACTTCTTTCTTGGCTCTATAAGGTGCATGAATTAGTCATTTTGTAATTCGGTTAGTGTGAATTAAGATGAAGTCAGTGAGTTTATTTTTAAGCTAATTTTAGCAATATTATGGCAGGGTACACCAGAAATGGGCTTCACACATTGTACCCATGTTGGAATTGAACCCGGGTCTGTGGTGTGATGAGCAACTGTTTTAACCACAAGGCTACCCCAACGCCCCTTTGGTTGGTAGAACAGGAAGAGGTAAAGGACCCTTTGTGTGGTTTTATTCAGTTATATTCCCACAATGCTGTGTCTACAGGTTGTGGCATGGATGGGTTTAATCCTGGTTCACCCTGTTTATTCAGTTATATTCCCACAATGCTGTGTCTACAGGTTGTGGCATGGATGGGTTTAATCCTGGTTCACCCTGTTTATTCAGTTATATTCCCACAATGCTGTGTTTACAGGTTGTGGCATGGATGGGTTTAATCCTGGTTCACCCTGTTTATTCAGTTATATTCCCACAATGCTGTGTCTACAGGTTGTGGCATGGATGGGTTTAATCCTGGTTCACCCTGTTTATTCAGTTATATTCCCACAATGCTGTGTTTACAGGTTGTGGCATGGATGGGTTTAATCCTGGTTCACCCTGTTTGTGTTTCTGGGTTTGTCAGTATCAGACTTATTATATGAGATCTTTAGAGTTTCACCAAAGTAGTAAGAACATCAAAAACTTGGCTAGCTATCCTCGAAACGTTCGTAGCCTTATGAACTTCTCAAGCCCATTCATAATACATTGGCTACGAATCGGTTCCCAATTGCGCAGATCGATGCTCATGCTGTTGATGACTGGATTGTCTGGTCCAGACCCGATTATTTACAGACCGCCGCCATATAGCTGGAATATTGCTGAGTGCGGCATAAAACTAAACTCGCTCACTCACTCATTGGCTACGATTAAAGATAAGAATTCTTAGGGCTATGAACATTTCGCGAATACGGTCTCTGCATCACTTTGGATTTTCATTTAACATCAAGCTTACATATTGTCAAAAGCGACTTCAACCTCACTCACTCACTCACTCACTCACTCACTCACTCACTCACTCACTCACTCACTCACTCACTCACTCACTCACTCACTCACTCACTCACTCACTCACTCACTCACTCACTCACTCACTCACTCACTCACTCACTCACTCACCCTCTCACATATTATGTAGATGCCTTGACTCATCAGCTTTTGGCTTAGTAGTCATTATTCCAACCACGCAATATTTATTTTGCCCACATCTCTTGACACATGTGCCAAGAAAACCCATAAACAGAAATAAAATTGCCAGGCCTAAACTGCGTAACGTCTCTCCACCAACACAAATAGTCTTATGTGCCTGTGATGGAATCATGAAAGCCAGAGCGAATTCCTCCAGAGTGTTCCACACTGAAAGATTGCGATCATCAGCTGTTTATGCCAAGTTCTTATAAACCACTCCCCCTTCTTTGGTAGTTCTTTGAAGACCTGGAACATTAATGATGCATAGTACTTTGGGAATTATGGGTGACGGGTGACTCGCTTTGAAAGCCTGACACCCAGATATATCTTTATCGGTTTAATGGTGTCAAAGCTTCTGCAGATTTCTTTCTGGGGGTTGAAGTGTCGTCATTTACAACTGACAGAAATCTGGGGAGGCTTTCCCTGAAATGTTGTAGATTAAAGGTAGTCTTCACATCAAAAGGAATGTTGCATTAACTCATCAGTGTCGGTGGACTTAGATGATCATAACGTCTTTGGATATTGTTTTGTTTCAGCCAGTTCTTTCTCTGTGTTTGTAGGGTTCTGTGTCGCTAGTCCTAATTTCAGCCAGTTCTTTTAGCAATGGAGACCAATTCACACTCTGGACACATTGCTCTTAGCTTTGTGAATTCCATTGGAGGATAGCGGGGAGGATAGTGGGTAGCCTTGTGGTAAAGTGTTCTCTCATCACAGTGAAGACCCGGGTTCAGTTCCCACATGGGTACAATGTGTGCAGCCATTTCTGGTGTCCCTTCCATGATATTGCTGGGATATTGCTAAGGCAGGGTAAAACTCAACTCACTCACTCACTCCACTCTTTCCAAAAGTTCCCATACAAAGTTCTACAGATATGCTTGGTTTGTTTTGTGTCTGCATCATAGGGAGCATGGCATTACAGTGAGTATGACACTATGTAGAAGATTGATTGATAATAGGTATGACATTGTTTCAAGTTTGGTACTATTTGGAAAAAGGCATTATTGTGAGTATGGCATTATATGATTTGTTTGTTGATTAATGCCACACTCAGCAATATTTCCAGTTATATGGTAGGATATTATTTGAAGTATCACATGATAGTGAAAATAACATTATGTAGATTTAGGCACTATAATGAGTAGGGGCGGTGGGGTAGCCCAGTGGTGAAAGCGTTGGCTCGACACGCAGAAGACCCGGTTCGATTCCCCACATGGGCACAATGTGTGAAGCCCATTTCTGGTGTACCCCGCCGTGATATTGCTGGAATATTGCTAAAAGCGGCGTAAAACCTTACTCACTCACTCACTATAATGAGTAAGGCATTGCAGGGAATATAACACATAGAGTACAGCATGATTGTGAAAATGTCATCATACAGAATTTGTAACCTCATGTATAAGTGAGTGACTTTAGTTTATGCCATTTTTAGTAATATTACAGCAATATCACAGTGGGGAACACCAGAAACAGGCTTCACACATTGTACCGGTACCCATGCTGGGAATTGAACCACTAGGCTAGCCCATAGCCCCTCATATATGTGAGGCAATATAGCGAACATGGCGCTATGGTAAATATGATGCTGAATTATGACACTGTGATGAATTATGACACTATGATGAATGGTATTGTTGCATGGAACCATAACGAGTTTGACATCATGGTAAATATTGCAGTATAACGTGAACTTTAAACATAACGGGCTGCAACACAGGTTGATATACTTCATGATAGTTCCTGTAAGACTGCTACAACTCGATAGATCGTCTCGTTTTGATAGAAGGAGTGCAGTGGTTTGTCAGGAAGCTTCAGAGCCATGTCCTGAGAGAGTCCATCAGTAATTAGCTGTCAAGGGAGGACATACATCATAATGTATATTCCACTTAGGTAGCCCTGATCAGAAAGCCGATTAATCACAAATTATTTTAAGTTCAGTATCTACTGAGTATTGATTTGTCATATTAAATCAGAAATTCTGCCAAATGTAACTACGGCCATCTCCCTTATGTATTTGATGGGATTGAAAACTACTTTCATTTCCATGGTTTCATTGGTGCTGGTGTCCAAAATGAAACAAACTCCCAAAAGAGGTTTTGATGGCATCTATCAAGTTTGAAAAATGCCAGAAATATCAGTGATGATCAGCAAAGAAACCTGTTAAATTGTCAGAACTTGGAAAAGAAGGATCTAATATCTTCAAATAATTTTTTGCATCAGAAAGGGTAGAAAGGTCCTATTGATTTCTTGTGTGAAATCTTTTGAAGTTGTTTTCTGAAACTTGGACGCATTTTAGAGCTGCCAGTGATATGAAAAGGGCGCTTATCAAATAGAAAGGTGTTGGGACGTGATGATGGGTTTAATAAATCTGACTCGGTGACGATTCTTTCATATTAATTGTCATGGTTCTGATGACTTGGACAAGAGAAAGGGAAAGGTGAGTTTGGCACCCCTTAACAAGACTAGTTAGGAAACTGATATTCTTTTGATTAATTTGGTGAAATGAGTTGGGATTAAACTGAATTTCAGTTATATCACGTTGTGTCTGCTTAGAGTGGAGTGGGAGGAACATTTTATGAATTACTGCCTCTGTGAAACCGATGAGCAGGTCTTGGTGCTGAAAACACATAGGATCATTGAGAACATTACGTTATGATCTGCAGACATCTTGGCAACAAAGGGACACAACTCTGCATATCAGCATATCGGCTTCATTTGCATTTTGCAGCTTTGAAGCCAGAGCCACCAATGCAAAGGGAATTGGCATCAATTTATGACAAGGGCTAAATATTTGTTATTTTGTCAAGAAGTTGTCAAAGGAACTGTTTTTGTTCTGAAGTTGTCTCCCTTGTTTTTGAATGATTCTGTGATGTCACTGCAGCTTTCAGAGTTTGTTGTTGGTTTCAGGGTTATATAAGTCTCAAAGACTGCTGTTTTTCATCCATCATAAGGCAGAGTTATTAGAATGTGAAAAGTGATAGGTTGGTGAGTTCCTACACATAGTTTGTAGTCTGGGGTTCATGCCACACTCCGCAATATTCCAGCTATATCATGACAGGTTGTAAATAAGTCCTGACCAGACAGTCCAGTGATTGACATCATGAGCAATCTATACAATTGGGTCATCTACATAGAGGGCATACATGTCATTCAACTATTTTTTTATCAAATGGCATCCGTGTGTCTTCTAACTGTCACAGGGCATACTGCCCTTGCGCCTGGTCACTGCATTTCTTATCACAGAGCATACAAGTCTCTTGTCAGGTAGGTTGTTACGTGTTTATCACATGGTCTGTGGTTTTCTTGTCTAGTTATTTCAGTTTCTTATCACAGGGTACAATATCTCAAATTCATGTCAGATTGTTGAGATCTGATTGGTTCAAGTGGTATTGATAATATACTACAGTACGTACCCACCTGGGAGGGAATTTCATTTCTCTGCAGAACGTATCTCCTTACCCCAATATGAAGAAACCAGGATGTATTTGGAGGAAGTGGAAGAATATATTCCTTGTACTCTTTTTTGAAGCAAACAGCTGCATGTGATTTACAAGTCAACAAACTTCATGTGACCGAGCACCTGATCACCTCAATCGATCAATTGTGTCAATTATCAGTTTGATTTATGTGTCCCTCTTTAGTTTTATACCACTCACCTCTGGCCCCTTGTATTAAATCAGATGCAGGATACCTAAAACAAAATATACCCCTCATGAAACTGCATCAACTTATAATGTCACAGGGCATACAGGTGTCCCATAAGAGGGCATAGTGATCTCTTTACAGGTTGTTACAGGTCTCTTTTAACAGAGAATACAGGTCTTGACGGGTCATTAAAGAAGGTCTCTTATTACAGAAAATATAGGTGTCTTCACAGGTCATTTTCGGTGTGGTCAAGTCAAGTCTTGTCAGGTCAATGCAGGTCTCTTATTACAGAGACTTTAAGCCTCTTCAAAGGTCATTGCAGGTGTGTTTATACAGAGTATAGGTCTTCACAGGTTATTACTTGTTTCTTATCACAGATGTATTTTGGACATTTCATGGCAGAATGGACAGGTCCCAATCACAGGGCAGTCAGGTCTTTTATCCCAGGTTATACAGATCCATTCCCAGATCCAATATCACCGTGTACTGGAGGTCTGGTATCACAGGGCATGTGTCGAAGGGATGCATGACCCCGATACAATTATTGCTACCTACCTGTGTACACACCAAGGTGCCTGTGTTAACAACAAGAAGAGGTGAAATCGGAGTACACTAATGAGATTAAACATCTCACGTTATAATGATGAGGATTGTAGGCATGGGCCATGTCAATATGCGATCAGTGTTACAGGCTCACTTAAGATGCTTGAGAGTTTGTTGTTGTGTTTGGTGCTTTTGAGGTCGCCTTCGCCGGTTGGCATGTCGGCAGACCTATCCCTCCTTGGGATGCGTGGGGCTTGAGAGAATAGTGGGTGTAGACTTGTATGGAGACACCACAAGCCAGAGATGTGTATGCTTAAAATAAACTAGAGCAGAAGTGAAATTAGATTCTTTTACAAGAATAATAAATGTTGGCAGAAATAGACCAGTGAAAAGTAGGCATAAGTGAAAGGTGTTAGCAGAGCAAGAGGCAGGTTGTCCATAACAACTACACAGCAACAGAATTGGATGATGAGGAGTTTGAATTTCAGACTTAACACAATTTTGATTCTCAGAAATATTTTATTAATGTGTAAGACCAGTATTTCTTCAGGATGTACTCACACTTTGTGCTGATTCAGCTCGATATTAACCGAAATTCTGTGGAGTTAAATCAACTCACTCACCCATTCCTGACAGCAAGGGAGAATATAAAGAAAAATTGTCAACATTAATAACTTAACAAAAATTCTATCTTCAAACTTTGCATATTGTCTTTGTGACCTTCAAAATGTGACCTTGAGCCAATCAGTTTGAACCTGTGATAGGTTCGTATTTCATGTTTAATACTTTGAAACTTTCCTAAACTGTATTCACTAACATTCCATTTCCTCACTTAAAACGATATGTTGTTACAAAATGCTGAGCTTGAAGGTCATGCCATATATTCCAACATGTCACATGTATGAAAGACTCCCAACTCACACACTGATTCTAAGTATGACTGGCAGTAAGTTACAATACTAAAGGTCCATCTCATTTCAAAGCAAACAACCAAATCCCAATGTTAAATAAGCTTGTTGTGCTTCCTATTGAAGCTTGTAATAAACATGGCGAGTGTCTGGCACTCCAGTTCACTGGAGGTATTATACCCCACAATAACAATCTCCAGGAAGAGCCAGGTATATTGCCGGCAATATTCAAAAGACATACCGGCTTTGGAAACCCCATGCTTTCAGCCAGGTCCATTCCTACCTGTGGCTTCTCGCTGGAAGGGGAAATCCCATTATGTGTAAACTTTTATTTCAGTGTTTACTGCTGCAGTAAGACATATTGATTTCAGCTGAAAAACTCTGCGCTGTACATCTCCATGTTGGAACATTGGCAGCAAGGGTGGAGGTGGCTGTAAGGAGCTTATGTTGTTAAAGACAGTTATCCTAGAGAGGTGTGCGAATTGAGCTTGCTCTCTCATCGACACAATCTTTGTTTTGGGGATATATCGATTGGCGAAAGTTTACTTTTTGGTTTATTACATGGGAACTTTTTTGTTACGTTAATCGAGAGATAAAAAGGAAATTTATGAAGTCTGAGGTGAGGTTAAATGGATTCCAGTAGCGTCATTATTAGAGTTGTGCTTGCGATGAAATGACGAACGGATTAATGTGCGAAATTTATACCTTACTGGTCCCAGATCAATAATTTAGGACTGGCTTGGTGATTGGGAGGGTAAGATCGGAGATTATTCAGCGATGAAGTTGCTGGGAGTAGAGAATGTGTCGGAGGAAGGTACGTCTACGACTAATGTGGAAAGTAATGAACTGAAAACACTACTCCCAATAGATGCTGACACGTCAGTACAAGCAGATAGTAAAACCGAGAAAAATGATGAAATCGTTGATGATGAGAGAGGTAGGTTTTTGATGGGCTTTCACATTTTTTACGCTTTTCCTCAGAACTGTCAGTTTCCGAAAGTTTTCAATCTTCGCAAAAGACTTTGTAAATTGCATTCTGTTTATATATGCGTGAATAAATGTTTCATTTCGATACTGTACCAACTGTTATATGTTTTAATCATGTTTTCTATACTTTTTTCGTGTAAGTTTAAGGGTCATGTTTGTGATAATGTTTACGAGGTTACCACTGCTGTCTTCTTTATGTTTTGTTGAGAATGAAGCAGGGGAAACAAGTTGTTTTCTCTCAGAAATTAATTCTGTGTTTTGGTTTTTGTTCAATCGAAGTTGGCAAATTGCTCCAAACAACATCTGCATCTTGAGCTGAAGTGTGTTGTGCCAAGTACTTCTGTTTACAAACTAGAAAAAAGGATTTTGGGAATGATATTCAGAAAATATGTTCACATTATGGTTTGACAAAAAAGTCATTGAGAGTGTCTTTAATGTGTTTTAGATCTACATCCCAATTAAACTTGGTAGGTAAAACGTTCTTGTTATGATGATTAGTGATCCGTTTGAAGATATATCAGACCCAGGGATCTGTCTGGATGGGCTGAGACTGATATCAGACTGCAAGTCTGCATCAAACATCAGTTAATGTTCACAGATTGGAAGAAAGATTTTCCAGTAAACTGACATATCATCATGATCATACCAGTGATAGAGTTTTCATTTTTAAAAATAGGTGACCAGAACAGTTCTTAATTTCAGAGCTTAGACATTCTAGAAAATTCTGTCTTGAGTTGGACTCCTTTAGGGAGTGAGCACGTTTCTATGCTGCTTTTAGCAATATTCCAGCAATATCAAGGCGAGGGACACCAGAAATGGGCTTCACACATTGTACCCATGTGGGGAATTGAACCTGGGAATTTGGCGTGAGAAGCGAACGTTTGAACAACTAGGCGGCTACCCTGTGACTGCCCCTGGACTTTATTAATTCATTCTCATCATGGCTAGTTGATGCAGTTCTACCTAATGGTAACTGAGGTAGCTAAATGTAAATCACAGATAAGAAGACCATTCCAGAGGAATATTATTATTATATCCACTGTATCAAAATAACTCAGACTTTAGATCAAAAATTCATAATCCCAACTGTTCAATAAAGTAATGCACTTTTCTAGTTGGCCTACCAGGGGTCCATTTGTCTGGTGATGTATGGCAGACATGCTTGCCTTCAGAGTTGCCTCCCTTGTCCAGCCCATCTCATTCATTCATTCACTCACTCTCACTCTCACTCGCACTCACTCACTCACTCACTCAGGCCCCTGTAGTACTGCTGTAACTGTGATGACTGCAGCGTCACTCCCGCCAAGGCCATTATCCACAGCTGCAAGACGGCTACATGGTTTGAAACCATGTCAATTCAACCACTCTGTTTTACACCCTCGTCCTGGCATGTATTTTTAGTGCAGACATTTTATCATTAACAATATATCAGAAAGAAGAACCTAATCACTGCAACTGATCAAACTTGATCCGTCTGTCCCATCACCACCTCCCAAACTCGTCCAACTTTGAAGTGATTTATAAATGCCAAGCTCCATTTATGGTCAAGTTCATTTGTTTTAGATATTACCCAGTGATCAATCCATCCTCACTAATCTAGTGCCTGTCGTTATCACCTTGCCTGAACAAACAGCCGATCATTTGGGTAACCATTACCAGAGGAAGCAAACTGGAGCGACCCCAACTATCAGATTGGAAAGTAGCAATGGAGTCCCTGCTGCAGTTACTCTGTGCCCAGTAATTTGAATGCACTTGCTGGTCTAAGGATATTAGCAGCCCTATGGGATGAAGGATTTATAAGGAAAAATAGATTAAGCTGTATTTTTGTAAACAAGAGTTCATAATGGTTTTTTGAATATGTGTTCTGTTAATGCTTGATTATTTCAACATTCAAATAGTAATGAAGAATTGATTTCAGATGTATAACTCTTAGGGTAGCATAATGGTTGAGGTGTTTGCTTGTCACACCAAAGACCTGGGTTTTAATCCAAAGTTTTCAATTGTGGTGAGACCATTCTGATGTTCTAAGATAATAAATATTCTGTCTCTTAAAACTATCTCAGCAAGGGTGGCTATGTGGTTGAAGCTTTTGTTGTTCGTGAACCCTGAGAGATGTTGGTCGATGTTTTAATCTCAGTGGCAGCATTGTACCAAAAGACATAAAAATGGTACTTGTTGTTGCCATGTCTGGTCCTTGGGATAAAACAGGAAATGGTCATGTACACTGTTTCTGATTGGGCTATTCATGCTAAACCTGCAGCACAGTATATACAAGCCCAGTTATACGAGCAATTACATACATATATGCATGTACGTCAGTATGTAAGTGGCAGTAATCGAGAACACAACATTTTAGCCAATTTCTCCTCCCTTCCCCATTGTCTGTGATTGTTTTCTGCTGGAATACAAAACCAAGTTGCAGAAAAGAGCTCTAACTTGATGTATTTCCTGAAGATTAGGTTTATGTGGATTGTAAACCTTGCAGATAGATAGTTCTGGTACACCTGGGATAACTACTGACGTTGAAGCTTGTTGTCGACAGTTAAAGTACACTTCCACCATTATCAGGCTCTCACATCCGTGCTGACGGTGAAGGCATGGCCAGGTGCGTGACGAACTAGGTTATCACAGTCCCACTGACCCTGATAATTGGCAGCTAGACCCTGGACATGTAACTCACATGAACGTGTTAATTGTAATTAGCATCAGTCTAGATCAGGTGTATTTCTCTCTGACCTCAAATATCATGGCTTGTAACAGTTTTTGCCATTTCCAACTGGTTCAACTGCGCTGTAAATTGTTTGGTGCATGAGCTGTTGGTTGATTAGTTAGAAGATATGTAGAGCAGTGGGGTAGCTTAGTGGTTTAAGCATTCCCTCGTCAAGTCGAAGACTCAGGTTCAGGTCCCCACATGTACAATGTGAGAAGCCATTTCTGGTGTCCCCTGCTGTGATATTGCTGGAATGTTGCTAAAGGTGGCGTAAAACTAAACTCACTCTCAAGAAGACTGCATGTATCAGAGTATGTTGCTTCAGTTACATACAGAGTGGCCTAGACCACAAAGTCATATGTGCTTAGCAGAATTGTGTCCCTTTGTTGTGTCAGGATCTGACGATAGTGGATTTGGAGATTCACACTGGTTAAGCTCATGTGTTAACTCCATGCTGTGAGTTTGCCATGGTGGTTAATGTCTGACATCTGCATCAATCTGATCTGCCTTCAAACTTCCATGACATGATGTGGTTCACGCCTGAAATATCCCATCTCACCGACTCTCATCTGTGAACAGAACAGTTCTCCATTGCCTGTATCGCCAGTTTGGGTGTTATAGGGCAAACTGTAAACATTCATGCCGATGACGAGGGGTGAGGATAGGTCCACAGTGAGGTCTACGGCAATGGAGGTTCCCGCTGTTAAGACGTCAGCGTACTGTATCAGTACTGATTGGTCTTCATTGTGTTCCCATTGTCTGGCGTGCTGTTTCGGATGCCTGCATGAAGGGATTCTGTGCATGCTGTCGCACAACATGGTGGTCTTGTCGTCTTGTGGTCACCGCTGGTCTGCCAGTATGGGGGCGTATCATTTGTGGTGTTGGTGGCCCGGAAACGTTGCTGCAGCCTGTAGATGGTCCGAACGTTGACCTGGAAGTGATTGGCAACGACTTGTGCAGTGTGGCCAGCTTCAAGTCTTCCTAGCGTCTGGTTACTCTGAGCTGTCAGGAGTCGCGGCATCCTGCTGACGTTGTAATGTGAATGTTTCAACCAGGTTTGGGGGTGCATTTTATAGGGCTGGTCATTGTGAACAGCACATGCAGCATGAGTTGCATGAAAAACATTGGGAAGGAATGTCTTTTCTCAGGTAAAGTTGGAGATGTCAAAAATATACAATCAAAACATTAAATGAGTTTACAGTTATCCATTTCTGCGAAGGAAAATTCCAAACTGACGTTTCTTTTGCTGCTTAGTATAGATGAAACAATCATGTATGATAATGAATTGATACAGCTTTGGAACCTGTAGGTCTCCAGTTCACCCAGACTATCATCAGGACATGATGAAAATGTTAACGGATAGAGTCTAGAATGATTTACCAAGTCTAGATAGCCTCACCTCCTAAACTTAAGCAGTGTTTTCAGCTCCATGTGGATTATATGTTTTGTTTTTGTAGATATATATTTCAATAAAATAACTTTATTTCTGGAACTAAATGTGACTCTGCGCCACCCTGTGTGGTAGATTATCTCACCTCATGAGAACATGCCGAATCTTGCTACGATGTAATTCCTGACTCCTGTACCGAACACCAAGTGGTTGCATCAGTTGTGTGTGCATCAGGTTTGGCTGCATCACTGGCTGCATCAGTGGCTGTTTGTAACTAATCACGGTGCTGTCATGGGGAGGTCTAGCCTTCCATGGAAAACTTGGGTGTTTTGCACATGTTGTTCAGTTCAATGCACAAAATAATCTTGAAGAAATCTGTTACTTCACTTGTGTATGTACCCTTGAGAACTTGCGCAAAGTCATCGTTTAAATACTTGCATGTTATTGAGAAGCTAGACTGTTTTCGCCTGCTATGATGACAGTACACAGAGGCCAGTTATGTTTGAAAAATGGACCCAAAGTAGTTATTAATATAAAATGTCCATTGTATTGACAGTCCATTTGTACATGTTTACAATATGCAGTAAACTATTTACTTTATAACAGACATGCGTAAAACAAGTTGATGGATATAACAAACTGGTTTTATATTCCAACCATTTGCAATGTATTTCAGTCGAAATGCATACAACAAACTACAATTATAACAAACTAAATTAACTAAAATTAGTGGCTCTTTGAGTGTGTTATAACCATAGTTTTTTGTATGCAGGAGATATGACACAATATTCCTGTCATGTCTGCCATGAAACCAACCAACAGTTGATCAAGATCACATTGAAACTGTTCATGTTGGTTGCAATAATTTTATGCCATGAAAACTTTAAAGTGTACTTTAAGCAAAAACAGTATGTGGTGTTTGAAAATGCTGCCAAGTAACAGTGCATGTTTTCAGGAACAGTTCATATGCATATTTTTGGTGAAGGAATTGGGCTGATTTCTGAACAATATTGAATACAAGTCAGCTTCCTTAATTTGTTTACCTTCAAAAGAATAATGAAAAGACAGAACTTAGCAGTACTTTTGCTGTCTGATATTTGTAGTCTCCTGAGATTTTTCAAAAGTATTGATCTTGCTGTTAACCAAGAGAAATATATTTGCAGATCAATTGATGTTTCTTGTTGTTGGGCTTCTTGGACTATTTGTAGTTTCTCAGGTCCCCTGTATCAGAACAATCTTTGACAGGCATTTAGAAGATGGATAAAGATGAAAACGGGAAAAGTTTTATGGAGAAACTTTATTGTTCTTAATTAGTGTCCCTAAAACATTGTTATGATCCATAGAAAAGTTGTTATCTGTGAAAAGATTCATGTCTTTTTGTATATCTAATTTTTGCATTTTGTATTTTGTAGAAGGGAGAACTGGTGACCCAGTCATTTAAGGCCCTGTAGTTGGCTTTGTAGAATTTAGTCCTTATAGTTGGTCAGTCAAAGTGATGTATACCTGAGACTCTCCTCTCACTCACTCACTCACTCACTCACCCACCCACTCACTCCTCACTCACTCACTCACTCACTCACTCACCCACCCACCCACCCACCCACCCACCCACTCCTCTCACTCACTCACTCACTCACTCACTCACTCACTCACTCAGTGAAGCCAAAGTTGAAATCTTGGTGGGTATAGTGACACAGACACAGACTTCATTCCACTGACATTCAGTGTGTGAAACGTGCCATCCTTAAAAAGATTCATTAAGCTCAGTACATCATTAATGGAAATCGTTTGACATTCTGGTAGATTGGATGACATTTTGTTCTAATCACTTACAGTGGATACTGATGATGACTTTCACACACAAATCTACATCATACGTTTCTTTGTTTGTTGGGCGGTGGGGTAGCCTAGTGGTTAAGGCGTTTGCTTGTCTCGCCGAAGACCCGGGTTCGTTGTCTCACATTTCTGGTATCCCCGCCAACGATTCCTCACTCACTCACTCACTCACTACCCCACCAACATCACTCACTCACTCACTCACTCACTCACTCACTCACTCACTCACTCACTCACTCACTCACTCACTCACTCACTCTTTGTTTGTTTGTTTGTTGCTTAAAGCTGCACACACCCCCTTTGTACAGCTACTCATTGCCAGGCTGTAACTGATGGAGGAATTAAACCAATCATCTCCCACCAATGAGGTACATTAACACTGCCATGTCATCAAGCCTGACCACTTGACCCATTAAGCCACTTCACACAGACCCATGAAGATTGAGATCAGAATTAAGCTTAAGGAGCCTAACTAACTAACGGGATTCGGTGGTCAGGCTCGCTGACTTGGTTGACACAGGTCATCATATCCCAATTGCATAGATCAACGATCATGTTGTCAATCACTGGATTGTTTGGTCCTGGTTCGTTTATTAAGACCACTGCCATATAGCTGGAATATTACTGAGTTTGGCGTTAAACAACAAACAAACATTACTGCAAAAAATTATCAATGATCTTATTGCGAAAGGTACACAGGACATTAAGTTATTTGTCAAAAATACATTTACATACCTTTCTGGCAGTTTTTATGTGATCCACATTTGGAATATTGCTGAGAGTGGCGTTAAACAACAAACCAACCAAACAATCACTTTGCACAACTGGCATAGTGAGTGAGTGAGTTTAGTTTTACGCCGCTTTTAGCAATATTCCAGCAATATCACGGCAAGGGACACCAGAAATGGGCTTCACACATTGAACCCATGTGGGGAATCAAACCCAGGTCTTCAGCTTGACGAGCAAACACTTTAACTACTAGGCTACCCAACCAGCATAGGTTGCTGGGGATGACTTCTAACCCCAAATCACAATAGGATACACAAATTGTATGCCTTGAGAACTGAACCCAGAGAATTGGTGTGATGAGCCCATGCTGTAGCTACTAAGCTACCCCCATCTCTCCATAACTATGAGGCATGATATCAGGAATAGATGTGCGATCCATCTTTAACGCAACAAAAATTCAGAACATTCAGAATTTTGACAGTTCTCTCATTTATATCAGTCTGAAGTGTTTGGGATGATTGATGGGCTCTGTCAGTTTTTGATCACTGTGCTCATTCTCCGTCGACTGGCTCCTGTCAAATCAGTTTGTCATAATCTGTTCATAGATATCAATGTACTTTAAAAGTGGATTCACTTTGCATTTCTTAAGGACATCAGATGGTTTCATTTTAAAGGGACCTCAAATTATTTTATGTGGTGACCATCAAATTTTATAGGCTTGTGCATTACACTGATAGATTCCCATACCAAGACTGACAAGGCTCAACTGTCCCAGTGTCCATTGATTGTGTGAAACCATGTCAGCCTATACCTGTATCTTCAAGCATGACTTCGACCAATGGGAAAAAAGAATCATTTTCAAAATAGGGATGGTACTGGTCCATTGCACTGAGCAATAACAGCGCCACGACTATTGTAAGCCTTTGTTAACATATGGAATTTAGGACTAGCGCTAGGATAGTTTTGTGCAATGTGTTATGGTACATATAAACATGCCTTGATTGGTGAAATCATTGCTTATACTATTATCCACTGGTTTGTCTGATTGAGGCCAGATCATAGAAATGATGCTCAAACTATCAACCACTACGTTGTCTGAGGCCAGATCATTGAAACGATGCTCATACTACCAGCCATTAGTGCATCAGGTAAAAAAGACTGACATGAACTTAGATATAGTGACTGTAGTCCAACTCCTGTCCCATGCTGACGTAAGACAACCCTTTTCCTTAAATGATCTGGGAGAAGTTCTTCATCATATCAATGCCTATTACTCCTCCAACTGGAAATCCATAATCCAGGCTAGGAATGGTGATTATGTCCGTCTGGTGCACAGGGTTAATTTCGACTACCTTTTGTTCCAATTACTGGTGTTTGCAGGGGCCGAGAGATTATGGGCTTCAGGTAACAAGTCGGGCACAGTGGCAATGGAACCAATCACCACGTAATGAATTATTCATTTCCAACTAAATAGGTGTTTCAGTTGGTCAGTGCAGTCGGATACGGACTGTGACTGGATTTTACCAATATCCTTTCATCAGAAGACATCTTGGTAGCCTAGTGGACAAAGTGTTTGTCCTTCAAACCAAAGAGTAAGTGAATGAATATGCCTTTACGTTACTTTAGCAATATTCCAGCAGTATCACAGCAGGGGACACCAGAAATGGGCTTCAAACATTGTACCTATGTGGGGAATTGAATGGGAAATTTGTCGTTGAACAAATACTTCAACCACTAGGCTAACCCTCTGCCCCATCAAACTGAGTTCGAAGCCCAACATGGGTGCAATGTGTAGATCACTTTTTTGTGAAAACCGGCATTAAAAGCTGACTCACTCATTCTTTGATCGCTGTCCTTGAAAGGTGTCCACCGATGTCCTTGAGTCAGATATGTTATGGAGAGTCAGGTCTCATGCAATGCCTTCTCTATATGTGTATCAAACAAAAATAATAGCTTACTTTCAATAAATTCCCACTGCATGAATATTGTATTGTAATGGTAACCAGACTTATTCATTATTTGTAGTGGGTTTGTATATGGTGCATTTATCACTGCCAAACCAGGAGCTAGCAGTCAGAATTGATCATGAGTCAGCTATTTTGTCCAACAACTTCAAATGTTTTAGGACTGCCTCCGTGGTATAGTGGTTAGAGCGTCCGCCCGGAGAGCTGAAGTTCGTAGGTTCGATCCCCGGCCGCGTCATACCAAGAGATGTTCAAATGTGGTACTTGTTGGTCTCTTGTTGGTCGCCTTTATGGGTACAACAAGGACTGGTCGGTTTGGAGTTAGTATACTGTGTCTGAGTGGGGTATTCATGCTTCACTGCGGCATGGTGTCTCAGTGAGCTAGCACTATTAAACCAGTTTAAGTCTGGGCTAGTACAAGCAGCCGCACATACACATACACATGCATGCACGTCGTCATATAAGCGAAATATTCTCAAGTACGACATTAAACTCCATTTCACCTCACCATCAAATGTTTTAGATATCAAATTGATATTATTTTGTTAAACTGTCAGGAAAATGTGATTTAAAGTGGGTTTTTTTCACAGTTTATACACATAGAGTCCCTTGAGGCATGGAACATATTAAAATCTCTTAAACATATAACATTTTTATTGTCATTATATTACAAGACATTACTTAGCAAAGGGGAGCATTAGGTGACTTAATATACATCATTCACTGAAATACCTCACTGTATTATTATAGTTAAGTCATTGTCAGATTCAATTCTTATCATAAGGTTAAAGTAACCATGCATTAAATGGCAATATAAATGCTTTAACATTTGGAGCATGTTTGCAGATTTCCGTTTAAAAGTATCCATGCACCTTCACATAAAAATATTTAGCAGATGGTAAAGTTTAGTCCTGCACCATGATTTGGGATTATTTGTATTTTGTGAAACCGAAACCAACCTAGATTAACACAAGGCAAATCTAGTCACCTTGATCAGCTCTCAGGGGGCGGTGGGGTAGCCTTGTGGTTAAAGCAATGGCTCGTCATGCCAAGACCTGGGTTTGATTTCCCACATAAGGTACATCTTGTAAAGCCCATTTCTGGTTTCCCCCACTGTGGTATTGCTGGAATATTGCTAAAAGGCATAACATTAAACTAAACTAAACTCACTCACTCACTCACTCGATCAGCTCTGATCGTTTTATTCACCAGTTGATTTATTTTTGAGAAAGTTGAGCATCAGCAAAAATAATTTTACATTAGAGATTTGCGCTGTGTGAAAATACTTCATAGACTTTATGTTAGCCAATGTAAAGAGTATTAGAAATACTTCGTTGATAGGTTTGGCTGGTGTTTTTAACCCAAAGACCCAGAGGTTTGCCAATATTGTTATAGTAGTTGGATCTTGTAGTGCACGCAGTCTTTGCCCATGATTGCAAGTTCAGTGCATTATGCAAGCAGACGCAGGCTCTTTCTGTGACAAGCATGTCATGCCACAACTTGTCACGCATTGCCATTGTGTGTATATTCAATAAACCTAGGCTTGGATCTAAAATTCTGGTGGCAGCCTCGTGAGGAAGGTATTAAACATGGTTATGAACTAGCAGTGCACCAGTGTGTAAGACATTGACTTTGATTCCAGTTTCAGTCAAAATAATAAAATACGTCCCATTACCTGTAAAGAACAGGATTGAGATATTTCAAGTGGTGATCCATCAGCGCTTGCCGGGTAATACAGTCAGCATGTTGAGGGATGTATTGATTTATATGATTTATAGATATTTAATGATATCATCGAGGAGGGTGTTGGGTCTGTGATCGAGACATTTCCAGCTCTTGTGGATCCTTTGTGGGCAGCTTAACAATAATACTGACAGTTTGTTTTGGAAACTTTCTTGCTTATTGATTAGAGTTTGTTTTTGAATAGTTTGTAATTGAAAAGAAATGGTTTTCATTGATTCATGGGATGTTGTTTTCCGTCATTTGTGCCCGCCTTGATAACCCTACATTACAACTTTACATCTAACCCAGAGTAAAGTAAGAAGATATTGTGCTGCAGTATTTCACCTCTATGCCATGTCAGATGTTGTAGCAGAAAAATCTGAAGTGATTCAGATCTCAAATGATTACTTCTTCAGAAAAACCCATCAACATGGTATGGTGCTGACAAACCTTGAAACATAATTCAATCATGCTTGGATTCAAACCATGATCTGGTATCCCTAAGGGAGGTAACTCTGCACAAAGTATCATATTTTCTTTGAGGATTGGACCTACTGTACTCAGGCTTGACCCATCATATCAAAACCCAAATTGTGTTTCACAATATGGTCACTGTGACAGGCACCGTTCTTTTTCACGTTCAAATACTTTGCAGTGTTAAATAATGGAGAAATCATGAAAATCTGTTATTTTGCATGGAGATAATCAACAAGCCCCCATTTAAGCCATATTATGGTTGATATTGCAGCTGTAGATTTACGTGATGACCTATATGACTCAGTTTTCCTCGTTAATATGCACATTTGAAATAGCCAGTGAATTCCTGGATCAGAATCAACTTTTAACAACAATAGTGTGATGTCATCATATTTGCCATTTCAGTAAAATTCACCTGGCTGATTCCCCATCGATATTTGCAGACTCATAGGGGTTTTATCAGAGAATCTTTCAGACGAACAGTCTTTGACAAAGCAATTAGCATAAGGCAATAGTGAAGGATGAGAATAGCAACATCAGTGAAAGGTGTGCTTGTACTGATGATGAAGGACTCCTGCACCCAGCACAGCTCCCCCTAGTGGCCTCTTACCACATTAACAGTCAAGGGATCTAACTGCATCAGTTGCAGCATCCTGTGCATCATGTTCCTCAAGAGTATTATGTAGTGATATTGTTACAAGAAGTGTTTCACCTAAACTTTTCATCATAAGGAATCCATATATGGGCTGTGCCATTTATGAATGGGTGTTCTTGCACACAAATCAGAGTCAAACTCAGAGGGTTTTTTAGTAATGAATGGGAAAAGTTACTTCTATAGAATCATAGAATTTTTGTTTGGATATCTGAATGTAAAATAAATTTCAATGAAGATTCTGGATGCTCTCCTTTCAGATTTCCATGAATGAAGATTGTCATTTGACTCTATACTTTCTAATTTGCATGTCAAAAAGGGACTTTGAAAGTGAGAAAGATCTTGAAAATTTCAAAACTTTTTTTCAGATATGAGATTCAAGTAGAACACATTCCAGTCATGCTGGTCCGTTAAGGTTTGAAATTACATTATACATGTTGAGGGCCATGCACATTTGGTTATCCTGACTAGACCTGTATATATATACTATAAGCAATCAGCTGGTATTGGGCAACGTCAGTCAATATTGATTCTAGACCCAACAGGCAGTACAGAATTATAGCCGTGTGAGCTTATTTACTTCCATGTTGAATATATCCCAAGTTTAAAATTAGCAGTGTTAAAAATAAGCGTTGCCTGCTCAACAAGTTTTACTGGTCATCAGCTGTGAAAGTTTGAGAATTCTTCATAACATGATGTTCAATTTGAGTATTGTATTGCTTTACTGCGTTGAGGGGAGTATTTGTTTCAAGAAGGTTAATTAAGTTTGAAGGAGCATTTCAGTGAAGGCAATATTATATTATCTCACAAAACAAAGTTAGTAGATTTAAAGTACCATTTAGAGCATTATGTAATGGAAGTCTTTCGTAATAACCAAACATTTCTGGCGTTGTCTGTTCATATGCTGTTAACTCAGACTTAGGAGGCCACTAAGGATTGTTTGTTTGGCTTGGTGACATATTGATGAATGTCATTATATTCCAGTATTGTAGACTGTTGCTCATGACGTCAATCACTGGATTGTCTGACCCAAATTGTATGATTTTGTTTTTCAAACAATAAATTACCCATGAAGGTCCAGGTTAGAATACTGATCTTCAGTAACCCATGCTTGACGTAAGAGGCAACTAACGGGATCGAGTGGTCAGACTCGTTGACTTGGTTGCCACATGTCATTGGTTTTCTATTGCGCAGATCGATGCTCATGTTGTTGATGACTGGGTTGTCTGGTCCAGACTTGATTATTTACAGACCGCCGCCATGTAGCTGGAATATTGCTGAGTGCGGCGTAAAACTAAACTCACTCACTCCCAACAATAAATTATGTGCTGGGCATTATGGGTGCCCAGAAGTGTCGAACATTTAATAACAACTGTCACGTCAAGTGCTTACAGATTGCATATGTCAGACATGATTGTCTCCCTTTAGATGTATTGCATCATCACCACCATTGTCAAGTGGGTATGGTTTAAGGCTTGTTAGTCCAGCAATATCATAGAAGGGGACACCAGAAATGGGTTTCATACCTTGTACCCATGTGGGGAATTAAACCTGGGTCTTTAGCGTAAAGAGCAAACACTTCAACCCCTCAGTTACCCCAACGCCCCTGTCAAGTGGCACAAGCTTCATATTGTGTCCTCACAATGTGTTGTGTAGCTAGTAGTCTGTACAATGTCGAGTTGACTTGAAACTTCAACAGCATATCTTTATCAGGGTTCTCATTGTGTAAACAGTCGAACAAAATCACTTTGAGTGGCATGTTACTTCTAAAATAGAACATTTACTTACACTAGATTTCCTTTGTGAAGACTTTTGAATGATTGCAAGGCTGAGTATAATGGTATGACCATGCATGACATCATTTAGATCATACGGCGGTGAATATTAATACTCCTGGGCTCTTCAGAATTTACTGCTTTTGTGTTTGACCCACAAGCATATTGAACTTTTGACACATGTGTATAAAAGAAAGCTATAGACCCTTAAATTCTATTTTCTAATTCGAATACAGGGTATATATATGTATAGATATACACATGTCATGACACGTTGCTGGAGACATAATGTGTGGCTGTGATTATCAGCTGCTGGCTTGCAAGGCTCCACTCAGCAACATAAACACTAGCCTGAAGCCCAAGTCAAGCAAAGTTCTGTGTGGTCAAGTAAATCAGATGTAATTCCGCTCAATATTTGACACTTTGATGCTTTTTAACATGATGGTATCTTATGGAAAGATTGATCTTTGACCAAAGCTTTCAGTTGATCTTCAGACAACTAGAATCCTTCAAGAACAATTATGGGCATCAAATGGAAAATGCATGTTTTATTCTTAATAATTCTGAAATGTCGCTGGTCTGGAACTGAGATTTTCTAAACCAAAACTTGTTGGCCAAAACAGGATAAAAGATGAAATTGTGCTAAACATTTGTTGACAAAGATGTTCACAAGGAAACTAAAAAAATCATATAGTTTATTTGTTCCAGTGATTTTTCCTGAGAATACAAAAGTGCATGCAACTCTGATGTCTATTTTTTTTCATTTTTATGTTTGATTGATTTATAGCTATGGAAGATGTTGAGGCATCATGGTAGCCTGAAGAACTTGTCACAAAGTCCTGACATTCCTTAGGATACGAGCTGTAATTGTTTAGCGTTATCTAAATGAGTTGGGTGAAACTCACTCACTTCAAGATTCAGTTCTGCCTGTATTCTACGTGGTGTTGACTCCAAGTAAAACTAGCACAACACAGATCAAGTACTTTGAAAACTTGAATGGTGCCAAGTTCACAGTAATCTTCTGGGATGTTTCCAAGATTGTCTCACATCAGTTACACATTTCTTATAGACACTTGGTACTTGTGGAAAATCTAGAAGTAGTCTTTACTGAAGAAGAATGTAAATTAAATGATTTACATGAATCTCTGAGTATGTGTATGCCATTACAATATCTTCACAAATTTTTGTTGTTGGCAATAGATATATTTCTGTGTAGACTTACCGGTACTTCCCTGAGTCATCCCAGGTCATCATGGGTTTCAATCCAAACTTTGTCCTGAATATAAGTTTTGGTTGTCAGAACCATACCTGTATTGCTGTATTCTAATGTCATCAATACTTCTGGAAGATGTGAAAGTACTCTTTACTGTTGAGGAAAGAAAATGAAGTGATGTACATAAATCCCTGAGTATGTGTATTCCATCATAGCGTCTTCATGCTCAGGTAATATGATTTATAGCTTGTTGTTGTTGGCATTAAATATATTCCTGTGCAGGCTGACTTCCCTGAATCTTGTTCATCATGGCTTTGAACCCAGGATGTGTCCTGATTATGAGTTTTGAGAACCATTCCTATGTTCCCCTGTTCTGGAAGGTCATTGATTGTTTCGCCTTTGCATGTGTTTGTGACAGGTGTTACTAGTGGAACAGGTGTACTCAGAATTATTGCTTTTAGCAGGGTTTTCTTATGAATATGGAAAGGCTTTGTCTCAAAATGTTCAAAGCAGTTGCACTTTTGAGCTAAGAATTTGATGAACTTTGTGAATGAACAGGAAGATGTTGAAGAATAACATATGTATGATTCACACTATCCCATTCAGCTAGTCTGTTTGATCATTTGACTTCAGTAAGATGAGCACATGCCCGTATTTGGGTAGATTGGATATATTCTAATGTCATCAATAGCAGAATCATTGAGCATTATATATGATGATATTATCTCCTCCTCAGGCACTGGATTAGGAGATCTAGACATAAGTGAAGAAGTGCTTTGGTTTTTCTCCTTGATCAAACTGACATACTGTAATAAATAATGTTCAAAGTGGCACCTTTCCAAAATGCATCTCAACTTGTTATGGGGAGCAGAGTTGTAACCTCTGCATCTTCATTCTTTTCTCTTTCAGCTCCCTTGATTCATCTATGTTTGAGCTTGCCAGAATGATGTGATTATGATTTCTCATTTTTCTTCAAAATGTTGAAGTTATTCACTGCGGTTGAGCAAGCGTAGACTGATTGTGATTGTTATTTCTGCAGACAATGCCCACTTATCAAAGGACCAGATACCTCTAGGAAGCACAGTTGTAACCTCTTCATCTTCATTCCTTTCTCTTTCAGCATCCTTGATCCAACTATGTTTGAACCTGCCAAAATGGTGTGATTATGATTTGTCATTTTTCGTTGAGGTGGAGCAAGTGTTGACGGATTTTGTCTGTTTTTTCAGGAGATAATGCCCACCTTTCCAAGGACCAGATACCTCTGGCTGATGCCGAGGACCCGGAATCTCCGTTTGCCAATCATATGGCACTGTATGAGGTGAGTAAATAACCTTCCTCTCATCAACATGAAACACATACAGAGTTATGGCACTTTTCTGTGACTGGATCCTATGATCATGGCACTTTTGAAGATCGGGGTTAGAATTGGTCTTCAGTAACCCATGCTTGTCGTAAGAGGCAACGGGTTCAGGTGGTCAAGCTCGTTGACTTGGTTGACACATGTCATCGCATCCCAGTTGCGTAGATCAATGTTCACGCTGTTGATCACTGGATTGTGTGGCCCAGACTTGATTATTTACAGACCGCCACCATATAGCGGGAATATTGCTGAGTGTGGCGTTTAACAACAAACAAACCAATCTGATCATGGCTCTCAAATCTCAGACTCTCCTAGAATACAATCCCCTGATTGTCCCCATGTACCTGTTGGTTTTGTGGAAGTGGTAACACTAATGTTAATATTAATTGGCAGGCTATAATATTATTCATACCAACTGTCTGATAGAATTGGAATTAAACCCAACTCACTCCCATTACTCATGACCTGGGATGTTGGAGAATAATCAGGTCCCCAGCAATCAAGATTGTTCTTGTTCAAATTTATAGAAAACAAAAATTATAAGCGTAAACTTTCCCTCTGGATTATGGTTGCCTTAATTCTGTGGTTCCCACAGTCACATACAGAAAATAAAATGAAAAATTTTAAACCCTAAGTCATAGCTATCCCTATTGGTAGGCTTACTCTCTTAACCCCAAGAGTTACCTCCCCTTGACATGACGTCATCCTATTGTCTGTTTGAAAACCTCACAAGTTTTCTGTATGCACTACAGTCAACACGTACAGAAGTGAAGTGAAAAATTTTCAACTTTACACAGCCTTCTGCACTAGATTCATCGTAGTAGGTTAGTGGTGTCGACATTTGGTCCGACGGACAATCGTATTTATATTATTTTATGTTCTATGTTGCTTTATTTTCCCGCCCTTTTTTCCTTAGTTTTTCAGGAAGATATGACTAAAAACAAGTGTGTCCAATGCCAAAAGTTCATACCCGATCTTGACCCTCATTCCTTATGTGTAGCATGTTTTTCGGGTATCCCATGCACATTAGTAGATCTCTGTTTATTATAGAAAACAAAATTTCAGAGGATGAGAAAGTTTGTTAAACTACAGTACAGTTCTTTAGTTTGACACTTCAAATTTAACTTCAAAGCAATTTAATGTACCTTACTTAAAAGTTTCAAATGTAAAATTAAGAAGTAACATATGTTATATTTAGGAATCATAAATTACAAAGTTTAAAATCAATGATAAGACATCTAAACCTCATCTTTAAAGTTTATATCCATTCCATTACAAGAAGAAATGTCAGTTCTTTAACAAGCTAACGAGTTATGTGGCATTTATTCTGAGAAGGCCTCCAGATGGAATGTTAAATTGGCTTTTAAACCAAGTGGTCCTCTTTGTATACTTAAAGCATGGATCGTCTTTGCTCAAGTAATGAGAGACATTCAGACAATCAATGGAAACTACTTCGTTTGAGGAAAGAGGAAATACTGACACAACAGGAAATCCTTGTAAGGCTTCATTAGATATGACGCAACTATATTACTCAAAAGAAGTTAGGACACTTAATTCTTTCATGTTACACTAGTTAATCTGTCATGGCTGGTATTTAAGAACCGATGTTACAGTACTTCATCTGTCAAAGCATGGCAGATTCACTGTGGTAATATGACAGAATCTGTTGTTTAACTTCTTCTGATAAGCATATTATGCCTGAACATTCAAGCAGTTGGGCATTAAATACACCACGTCAGAGACTGAGACAGTAGAGACCTTAAATTATCATACTTTTAAAAAAATGCATTTTCAAACATGCTTTCAATATTTGATCATCGCTGGGATGCTGAGTCAGAATTTTATGACAGTCCCCCATGTGAAATGGGGATCAGGTTGAAGTGCGTGGTGCTCTGTCATCTCTCTAATGATCTCAACCATTGGTTTACCCTGTGATGTCAACCATTGGTTTACCCTGTGATGTCAACCATTGGTTTGTCCTGTGATGTTAACCATTGGTTTACCCTGTGATGTCAACCATTGGTTTATCCTGTGATGTCAACCATTGGCTGGCAATATGATCTCAACCATTGGCATGTCCGGTGATGTCAAACATTGGCTTGCGATATGATCTCAACAATTGGTTTACCCTGTGATGTCAAACATTGGCTTGCCCTGTGATGTCAACCATTGGCATGTCCGGTGATGTCAACCATTGGCTTGCAATATGATCTCAACCATTGGTTTACCCTGTGATGTCAAACATTGGCTTGTCATATGATGTCAAACATTGGCTTGCCCTGTGATGTCAACCATTGGTTTAACTTGTGATGTCAACCATTGCCCTGTGATGTCAACCATTGATTTACCTTGTGATGTCAACCATTGGTTTAACTTGTGATGTCAACCATTGGTTTACCTTCTGATGTCAACCATTGGTTTACCTTGTGATGTCAACCATTGCCCTGTGATGTCAACCATTGGTTTACCTTGTGATGTCAACCATTGGTTTGCCCTGTGATGTCAACCATTGGTTTACCTTGTGATGTCAACCATTGGTTTACCTTGTGATGTCAACCATTGCCCTGTGATGTCAACCATTGGTTTGCCCTGTGATGTCAACCATTGGTTTACCTTGTGATGTCAACCATTGGTTTACCTTGTGATGTCAACCATTGCCCTGTGATGTCAACCATTGGTTTACCTTGTGATGTCAACCATTGGTTTGCCCTGTGATGTCAACCATTGGTTAAACTTGTGATGTCAACCATTGCCCTGTGATGTCGACCATTGGTTTAACTTGTGATGTCAACCATTTCCCTGTGATGTCAACCATTGGTTTACCTTCTGATGTCAACCATTGGTTTAACTTGTGATGTCAACCATTGCCCTGTGATGTCAACCATTGGTTTACCTTGTGATGTCAACCATTGGTTTGCCCTGTGATGTCAACCATTGGTTTACCTTGTGATGTCAACCATTGCCCTGTGATGTCAACCATTGGTTTACCTTGTGATGTCAACCATTGGTTTACCTTGTGATGTCAACCATTGGTTTACCCTGTGATGTCAACCATTGGTTTACCTTGTGATGTCAACCATTGCCCAGTGATGTCAACCATTGGTTTAACTTGTGATGTCAACCATTGTCAACCATTGCCCTGTGATGTCAACCATTGGTTTAACTTGTGATGTCAACCATTGATCTGTGATGTCAACCATTGCCCTGTGATGTCAACCATTGGTTTAACTTGTGATGTCAACCATTGATCTGTGATGTCAACCATTGCCCTGTGATGTCAACCATTGCCCTGTGATGTCAACCATTGATTTGTGATGTCAACCATTGCCCTGTGATGTCAACCATTGATCTGTGATGTCAACCATTGCCCTGTGATGTTAACCATTGCCCTGTGATGTCAACCATTGCCCTGTGATGTCAACCATTGATTTGTGATGTCAACCATTGCCCTGTGATGTCAACCATTGCCCTGTGATGTCAACCATTGATTTGTGATGTCAACCATTGCCCTGTGATGTCAACCATTGCCCTGTGATGTCAACCATTGGCTTGCCCTGTGATGGTATGCCCTGCCCAAATTTCAGCATCTGCAGGTTGGCATGACTATTGCTGACTGTGACATAAAGCAACACCCACTCATTCTGCCCCCACACTCATTGACTTGACATCAACATGTGGTGCTGAAAGATGGAATGATCCTCCACCAAGCCATTATCAGCTCCACAGATGCAAACATCAACACTGACTGGTTCATGGTCAATTTACAGTGTATTCAGATTAGATATGAGTTGTCAAATTGGTTTCCTCTCAGTTTACTTTGGTCCAGTGATGTACACACCATGGAAACAGCCAAACAGTAGACAAGGAAAATATTGGGAGGGTATCTCCTGGTCTTCATGACATTTTGATCACAACCACAGTTGAGATAATTCCTGACAAGCTTAGCTTCATGTCCTTTAAGAATGAGATATGTACTGATTCCAACCTCAGAGTGTTTTTCAACAGTGCTGCAACTAATTTTCTGCTTAAATATAGAACACTAAAACTGTGGCGGTATCGGTATATGAGTTATATAGAAATAAATATGTACATCTCCAAACAGTCTGTGATGTAGACTTGCACAAGTCTTATAAGGCAATAATTATTACGTGTAAGCAGAATTGCTTGATAATATACATGATAATATTCATGATATATATGATAGGAACAACTATTCCCCACAAGTATCTGTTCAGCTTATCTAGACATGTCTATTATAAGGATAAACTCACTGACAACCATGCAATTATCATTCAGTACAGCCTGAGAGCAAGTCTAGTGGGTTAGAATTGGCCTAAGCAACACATGCTTGTCGTGAGAGGCAACTGGCGGGATTGGGTGGTCAGGCTCACTGACTTGGTTGACAAGTATCCTGATTGTGTAGATCATTGCTCATGATGTTGATCACTGTATTGTCTGGCCCTGACTTGGTTATTTACAGACCGACACTATATAGCTGGCTTAGTGTGGTGTTAAGCAACAAACAAACAGAGATACAAATTTTGTGTCAGCTGACATGTATCTGAGTCTGCACAGCAACTTGCTTGGAGGTGAGGTGAGGTGAGGTGAGGTGAAATTGGGTTTAACGTCATGCTTGAGAATATTTCGCTCATATGATGACGTGCATGTGTGTATGTGTATGTGCGGCTGCTTGTACCAGCCCAGACTTAAGCTGGTTTTATAGTGCTAGCCCACTGAGATACCATGCCCCAGTGAAGCATGAATACCCCACTCAGACACATTATACTGACTCCAAGCCAACCAGTCCTTGTTGTACCCATTAATGCCGAGCGCCAGGCAGGGACCAACAAGTACCATATTTTAACGTCTTTTGGTATGACGCAGTCGGGGATCGAACCCGCGACCTTCCGCTCTCCGCGGGCGGACGCTCTAACCACTACACCACAGAGGCGGTCAACTTGCTTGGATATGGTGTTAAGTTCAACACTGAAACACTGCTACAGCCAGCTCCTGCCTTATCCTCTACAAATACCTTATTCTTCTTTATCAACTACCATAATCAGAATGCCACTCAAACAAGGCTTCATGGCTTACAACACTGATACTGCTTTTAAAGGCTTTAATTATATTTGATTCCCTGTCACAGTTAAGTAGAATCTTAGCCTAAAATACATTTGATACATTTCCGGCCTGTGTCTGGGTCTGTGTTTTAATCGGCATCGAGGTGTCTGAGTGGTTAAAGAGTCATGTCTTTGAAAAAAGGCGATTCCAATTGCTCTCCAAGAAAGTTTACGTAAGATTTCTTTGTATTACTCGGATGTCATTGAATAATGTGAAAGAAGGTTGTAATGAAGACGAAGTGAACTTATCATCATCATCATCATCATCAAAATTGGCATAAGTAGTTTTGGTCTCACCAACTTGCTCAAAATAGTTATCATCTTCTTCATTTTCATCATGATAATAGCATGGAAAAAATGTTCCTTTTTGGTGGTGAGTTTTTATTTGGATTGAATAAAATCTAGTGTATTGTCTGCTGAACATCTTGGTCTTAGGTTGCAGACAGATGCAAAGAGACATCACTTGTAGGACCAAGCAGAGATAGGTATTCAGGATAAAGGGAACATACACTTCTCATGATAAAATAGTGACTTATAGTCGCTAAGTTGATTTGGGCCAAGTCCTCGTCTCCATGTAATAAGATTAGTAAGGTTATTAAATCTAAAGCACTGAGAGAATGTTCATACTTTTTGATAAAATACACCTTTGAGGGCAAACACATTGACATTAGCAGGATTAGTATCGAGAACATCAAGTACTTTTTAAGAATTGCTGGAGGGCTTGATAATTTGACTTAAAATTTGTGTTTTAATTTGAACATAACCCTGTATGATGTGACTGGAAATCGTTGAGGAGGAATCAGTGTTTGGTTTGAAGGTAATCCTCCAGGATGTTACCGGGAATCCTGGGGCAGGATATTAGTGTTCAGTTTGAAGGTGATCCTCCAGGATGTTACTGGGAATCCTGGGGCAGGATATTAGTGTTCAGTTTGAAGGTAATCCTCCAGGATGTTACTGGGAATCCTGGGGCAGGATATTAGTGTTCAGTTTGAAGGTAATCCTCCAGGATGTTGAATCCTGGGGCAGGATATTAGTGTTCAGTTTGAAGGTGATCCTGAAGGGATCAGGATGTTACTGGGAATCCTGGGGCAGGATATTAGTGTTCAGTTTGAAGGTAATCCTCCAGGATGTTACTGGGAATCCTGGGGCAGGATATTAGTGTTCAGTTTGAAGGTAATCCTCCAGGATGTTACTGGGAATCCTGGGGCAGGATATTAGTGTTCAGTTTGAAGGTGATCCTCCAGGATGTTACTGGGAATCCTGGGGCAGGATATTATTCAGTGTTCAGTTTGAAGGTGTTCAGTTTCCTCCAGGATGTTACTGGGAATCCTGGGGCAGGATATTAGTGTTCAGTTTGAAGGTGATCCTCCAGGATGTTACTGGGAATCCTGGGGCAGGATATTAGTGTTCAGTTTGAAGGTGATCCTCCAGGATGTTACTGGGAATCCTGGGGCAGGATATTAGTGTTCAGTTTGAAGGTGATCCTCCAGGATGTTACTGGGAATCCTGGGGCAGGACATTAGTGTTCAGTTTGAAGGTGATCCTCCAGGATGTTACTGGGAATCCTGGGGCAGGATATTAGTGTTCAGTTTGAAGGTGATCCTCCAGGATGTTACTGGGAATCCTGGGGCAGGACATTAGTGTTCAGTTTGAAGGTGATCCTCCAGGATGTTACTGGGAATCCTGGGGCAGGATATTAGTGTTCAGTTTGAAGGTGATCCTCCAGGATGTTACTGGGAATCCTGGGGCAGGATATTAGTGTTCAGTTTGAAGGTAATCCTCCAGGATGTTACTGGGAATCCTGGGGCAGGACATTAGTGTTCAGTTTGAAGGTGATCCTCTGTGAGTTTATCACCCCTACTGCCTCACATGACATCAAACCCCTGGTCCAGATACTATCAACCAGTGGTTCTCATGTTATTGACTTCTAATTCCCATTGGCTCTGCTTATATCTGCTCATATACCAATCCTTTTTCTACTGTCAACTGAAGGTTCTGCTTTCAACCACTGTTTCTCATGCTATAAGCTCCTTATTCAGAAGCTGTTTCTCATGTTATCTACAAGTGATTTACCTATTAGCCAGACTCCAACTCACAGTCGACAAAAACCTGCTATCGCTGACTATGACATTAACCAACCTTCACAGACTCACCTTCCTCTGCTGTAGTCTTGGTTCTACACCTTCACAGACTCACCTTCCTCTGCTGTTGCCTTGGTTCTACACCTTCACAGACTCACCTTCCTCTGCTGTAGTCTTGGTTTTACACCAATACTAACTCACCTTCCTCTGCTGTAGTCTTGGTTTTACACCAATACTAACTCACCTTTTTCTGCTGTAGTCTTGGTTTTACACCAATACTAACTCACCTTCCTCTACTGTAGTCCTGGTTTTACACCAATACTAACTCACCTTTTTCTGCTGTAGTCTTGGTTTTACACCTTCACTGACTCACCTTCCTCTGCTGTAGTCTTGCTTCTACACCTTCACAGACTCACCTTCCTCTGCTGTTGCCTTGGTTCTACACCTTCACAGACTCACCTTCCTCTGCTGTAGTCTTGGTTTTACACCAATACTAACTCACCTTTTTCTACTGTAGTCCTGGTTTTACACCAATACTAACTCACCTTTTTCTACTGTAGTCCTGGTTTTACACCAATACTAACTCACCTTTTTCTGCTGTAGTCTTGGTTTTACACCTTCACTGACTCACCTTCCTCTGCTGTAGTCTTGATTCTACACCTTCACAGACTCACCTTCCTCTGCTGTTGCCTTGGTTCTACACCTTCACAGACTCACCTTCGTCTGCTGTAGTCTTGGTTTTACTGGTTTTACTTTTACACTGA
Source organism: Haliotis rubra (assembly GCF_003918875.1). Taxonomy (NCBI): domain Eukaryota; kingdom Metazoa; phylum Mollusca; class Gastropoda; order Lepetellida; family Haliotidae; genus Haliotis; species Haliotis rubra. Next base: position 1,447,739 of record NW_025764926.1, on the reverse strand, counting down.
CTCACTGTAACCTCACCTTTTCTACTGTAGTCCTGTTTTTACACCAATACTAACTCACCTTTTTCTACTGTAGTCCTGGTTTTACACCAATACTAACTCACCTTTTTCTGCTGTAGTCTTGGTTTTACACCTTCACTGACTCACCTTCCTCTGCTGTAGTCTTGATTCTACACCTTCACAGACTCACCTTCCTCTGCTGTTGCCTTGGTTCTACACCTTCACAGACTCACCTTCCTCTGCTGTAGTCTTGGTTCTACACCTTCACAGACTCACCTGCCTCTACTGTAGTCCTGGTTTTACACCTTCACTGACTCACCTTTTTCTGCTGTAGTCTTGGTTTTACACCTTCACTGACTCACCTTCCTCTACTGTAGTCCTGGTTTTACACCTTCACTGACTCACCTTTTTCTGCTGTAGTCCTGGTTTTACACCTTCACAGACACACCTTCCTCTACTGTAGTCCTGGTTTTACACCTTCACAGACACACCTTCCTCTACTGTAGTCCTGGTTTTACACCTTCACAGACACACCTTCCTCTACTGTAGTCCTGGTTTTACACCTTCACTGACTCACCTTTTTCTGCTGTAGTCTTGGTTTTACACCGACCTGTATGATGATACCAGGTGACAATTACTGGCAGCATTCCACTTCTAAAATGATGTGTTTATGTTAACTGCAATATCTTCTGCAGTGATTGTACCAGTTTCACACTGATGAGAAATTTCCATTTACATTATCAAACATGTGTTGCTGAAACTAATCTGTGTAGGATACCCATATGTTTGCTACCATTTTCAGATTAAATTTCCTTAAACAGTCATCATACCAAAAGAAGGTAATTCAGTTTGCCTCAGATTTGTCTGAAATGTGTCTCTCAGTCAGGATAAAGGACATTTCATGCAAATAACACCTCAAGCTTCATCCCAGGGGAGCTTACAATCCCCATCCACTCCCGAAAATGGTTCGTGAAATATGTTTCATGTGTAAAATAAGCCATTTCTTGGCACAAGGTCAATAACTCTATGACTGCTGTCTGCTACATCGGGATGCATTTACCTCCATGCTCTCGTGAGCATCACAGATTTTTTACCCAAGCTAAAGGATAAACCCTGCCGCACTAAACAACATTTCTCAGGATTTAATGAGTTTTCTTTGTAGAGACTTACATCAGAATTTGTCTCCAGGTTCATGCATATGCATGCAGCGGTTTCGTAGATTATCACAGCTCATAAGAAAATTGATAGTCTCTCGTGTAATATTGAAAAGTGTTTCTTTTCCAAATCTTAGAAACTGTTTTGTAACCATTAAAGCACAAATAACGTCTCCATCATTGTTACATATCTTAATAAAATATTTCTCACTTGCAAATGAATCTCCTAACTTTCTTTATGGCAAACTTATATGTATTTCTGTCATTTTTAGTCATTAAAAGGATGAGGATTGCCAACGAATGTTAATCAATGGAAATAATTTTCATTCTGCCACCATACTTTTTTATTCAACAGTTTCTCGTATCAATAAACAAGATTTTTGGTGTGAAATTTATTGCTCTTCAGTTAATGCTTTTCGTAACTAAAGAGTTGATCTCTAAAGTAAGCACTCTCATTCTGGGCTGCTTGTGCCAAAGATCTATAGACGCGACGTGGAATGATGGATAGAAATTTATGTAAACTGTTGCCACTAATCACCCAGAATATGTGACCCGAGTGTTCTAGATTGATTTATATTACCAAAATTAACAGAATTCTATCAATTTTCCAGAGCCAACAGTGTACTGTGATCATGCTTGGTTGTAGGGTTTGGACGGATAATGCTCCAAGTGCTGGGCATTGATGAGATTTCATTCACACTTACTCGTCAGCCATGAAGTGATATGAATGATAGGACCACTCATTAAGCCTTCCTGAAAATAGTTCCGGTTGTAACCGTCACAAAGACATGATGTTGTAGGAATGGTATAATATTGACGTAAATGGTTTATTGGAGAATAAGGCGTATATCAACATCAGGTTGTTTTCTCGGTAATATTTTCCGAATGCTATCCGGGTAGAGCTGCTCACTGACAGATGTTTTTGAACAGACTGAATTATGATGGATTGAAGGTGTATGGTATTATCAGGAGGGAACTTATGAGCAAACTCAAGTTGGCTATTACGGTGATGGAGCTTCTTTCTTCAGCAGTTATTGCTCATGGACTAGATTGTGGATATAACAAATTAAATCGAACCATGTGATTGGTGCATTTGGTGGAAATTTGGAGTCTTGAAGAGTTTTCATGGCATTATTTCCACTTCATGGTGATTTGGTCGGAAGTATTAATTTCTCCTTAGGCCAGAAGATATTTATTTTGGGATAGTCTGGGTTTGGGGCCTGATGAACACAACGTATGTTGGTGGTTTTGTGAACATCAAAGGACAGGTTGTTATGAAAGTATGATTAATTTAAGAAGATGAAATTAGTATTCAGGAACATTGATTTAAACAAACAAGTTATCATTTTATTGTTGCCTTCATGAAATATGTTTTTTATATTTCAAATAAAAAATAAATCAGACAAGAATATTTACTAGTGGATAATGTGCACCTGTAAATGAAGTGAACGAAAGCTTGTAGCTATATTTTTCATGAAAACAGCTATCTTGTGTACTCTACTAAACTACACATTTCCTTGGAGTTGAAGTTTGAGCTAGAGCGAGTGTAAGAGAAGGTAACAAGATATGATTATTTAGGAGAGGTACGTTTGGTTGCAATGTGTTGTACTATGGTAATGATGGAACGGCAGGAGAAAGTACTGTGTGCACTCTTCCAGCACTGCTGGGGGCATCTTCTCTGGAGAGATTGTTTGACTTTATGCATGTGTTAAAGTATTCAAATTGTATTCCTGGCCTTGTTTCAACATCTATCTCCATATATACATCATCCTTGCATTGCACTGGTTCTGTTGCCCATAGTTATGTACTTCTGAAGTGGAAGTCCTGAGGGACTTCATCACGTGTCTGTCAGTGTCTGAGGTTCAATGAACGGGGTTTTACCTCCATACGTTGTGACCTGTATGTGGGAGCTTCCTATCTTAGGAGAAAAGCCCAATGTTACCTGCCTGGTGTTACCTGCCTGATGTCACCATTATACTGTTACCTACCCATTGTTACCTACCCAATGTTATCTACCCAAAGTTGCCTGCCCAAAGTTACCTTCCCAATGTTACCTGCCTGATGTCACCATTCAACTGTTACCTGCCCAGTGTTACCTACCCAGTGTTACCTGCCCAGTGTTACCTGCCCAGTGTTACCTGCCTGATGTCACCATTATACTGTTACCTACCCATTGTTACCTACCCAATGTTATCTACCCAAAGTTGCCTGCCCAAAGTTACCTAGCCAATGTTACCTGCCTGATGTCACCATTCCACTGTTACCTACCCAGTGTTACATGCCCAATGTTACCTACCCAATGTTACCTTCCCAATGTTATCTGCCTGATGGCACCATATCACTGTTACCTGCCCAATGCTACCTACCTAATGCTACCTGCCCAGTGTTACCTGTCCAGTGTTTCCTACCCAGTGTTACCTTCCCAATGTTACCTGCCTGATGTCACCATTCAACTGTTACCTGCCCAGTGTTACCTACCCAGTGTTACCTAACCAACGTTACCTATCCAATGTTACCTACTCAACATTACCTAACCAGTGTTACCTGCCCAGTGTTGCCTCAGCCCAGTGTTACCTGCCCAGTGTTACCTACCCAGTGTTACCTACCCAGTGTTACCTGCTCAGTGTTACCAACTTAATTTAGCACACCAATATCCCCAGCCTGCTGTCACCAGTTTTACCAGCCCAGTCTTACCATAAGTGAGATCTTCCATCTTTAGTGAGAGCTCCCAGTGGAGATTCTTGAACAAATTATTTAGTCACCTATATGTCTGCTCCATGTCTGAAAAGTGTTAAAGTAACAGTTGTATTTTGTGTGTCCCTGTCAGTTTGCCAACAAGTTTGTGTATACCTTTGGGCAGTGTATGACCTTGTTGGAATCATTTGTGCCTCTTGATATATGAACATGTTAAATGATGGACAAACATGAAAGGGAGTAAAAAATCAGGATCTGACTGCACTCTCAAAATATAGACAGTTATTTGTTATTGCATGATATTGCAGTGAGAGCCCACTTTCCTGAGAAGAGGACTATATTGAAGGAAAAACAGAGGCGCAACTGTGGATTTAATGGCCGAGGGTGTGGAGGTTCTTGTGGGCTACCCCAATCTTGAAATGGAATGCTAGTAATAAGCCTAAAAGATTTTAGCTATATGTCAACTTGCGTCGCCACATTAACTGTTACTAGCCAAAGAATGCTGAGGCCCAATTGACGGAAACGTCGCAATCCGACCAACGCTGGGGCTCGAAATATGAACAGTTATTTGTTATGTACTCATATGGTGTTGGGGGCGGTGGGGTAGCCTAGTGGTTAAAGCGTTGGCTCGTCACGCCGAAGACCCGGGTTCGAATCCCCACATGGGTACAATGTGTGAAGCTCATTTCTGGTGTCCCCTGCCGTGATGTTGCTGGAATATTGCTAAAAGCGGCGTAAAACCAAACTCAGTCAGTCAGTCAGTCATATGGTGTTCTTTCCTCTAATCTCCAACCCATGAAGATCCGGGTTAGAATTGATCTTCAGTAACCCATGCTTGTCATAAGAGTGACTTATGGGATCGGGTGGTCATGCTTGCTGACTTGGTTTGCACATGTCATCGTATCCCAATTGCATAGATTGATGCTCATGCTGTTGATAACTGGATTGTCTGGTCCAGACTTGATTATTTACTGATCGCCACCATAAAGCTGGAATATTGCTGAGTACGGCATAAAACTAAACTCATTCACTCTTCTAACTTCCAACTGCAGTGTCCACTGTAATTCATTTAATAAAAACAGTTGGTACTAAGCTGACGAGGGACACTGGCTGATGAAAAGTGTCAACCAAACCAGAGATCAGGTTTAAGAAGTGGGATAAATAATAATAATAATAATAATAATGTATGTATAAAGCACCTAATATCCACCATAGAGATGCTCATTGGCGCTGTGACAATATTGGGGAAGGAAATAGTTCATATAACATTTACAGAAAGGCAGCAGTGAATAGATGCGTCTTTAGCAGAGATTTAAAAGTTTCATACATAATCGTTGTAGACACTGATGGTTTTCTCTATATGCCTGCTTGTAAAAGTGTGAATCTGGCACAGACAAAATGTGTAAATGGAATGGATTGCACAGAGGCATTCTTCATTTTCATTTGGATTGAGAGATTGAATCATCATTTGTTTAGGAATACCAATGAGAAAAGGTTAAACAATTTTCATGTAGACGACCTAACAGCCTTTCCTAAAGTACTGTCGGAAATAGAAAAAAAATAATTCACATTTATGTCTACAATTTAGGTAGTTAATATGTGAAAGTGTGAAATATCTGTTAAATTAAGTTCGGCCTAACTACAGTCGCAGTGGGAGGGAGATAGGAAACGTAAAAGAAGGATTTTACTGAGGAGAGATTAGTGCAGAAATAAGAAATGCAGGTTTTTTCTATGTCCAATGCGACTTATTCAGAACAGACCATGGCTTTATGCAAATTAGTGTGCGATGATATTGTATTACAAAGGACACTTTTTAAATGATCATTTTGAAATTAGACCTGGCTTCATTATAAACGATAGCAGACGTAAAAAACTAATAACCTTAATACTGAAACTATTAAGGATGTAGCTACCATGGCATCTCGCTATCACTATAAAAAGAAACAGGTAGGAGGGGTCGTCTCAAAAGTCGACGGTCCGTTGTCATACCTGGCTGAGTGACCTAATTGCCATCTATAGTCTGATCTATTGTTTTCAGCAGCTATTCGTATTTTTTCAAAGTTTTGCCCGATTTTACGAGTAAACATGCTTTTCTGGATATCCTCTTACGCATCCCCCTGAACGCCAAGTTAGGCCGATGTGGGTTATGTCGACATATGCTATTTGCAATTGTGTAAATTTTAGTGATACAGAGGAACAGCCTAAAAACAGGGTTTTTTGTCTATTTCAGACAGTACTTTAGCATTATCCATTTCCAGTGTTTCGTTACAACAGTGCAAAACCTTGATGAAGTGATCAGTCGTCCTTTACTTCATCATCTGTCATCAGGGTTACTGATTGGCTGCCACAACCACTGGTCAGTAGGGGCCTTGACCAAGTTACCCATGATGATGTTGGCCGTCTTGATTCTGCAGCAAAATTGTGTTAGGCATTGGGGAAACAGAAATGGATTTCTTGATAAATGGGTCAAATCTGAAGGAAACTTCTCATTCCTACTCATAATGGAAGAAAAGCATGGTTTTGGAACAGGATGCTGGTAGGGAATATACAGCTATATCAATACAGGTGACCAGTGAAGATCCAATGACCAATCAGATTGTGTTAACTGCCAGCAGACTGCACTGATTGAGCTTGTTGTCTTATCTCAGTTTCATTTATGTGTATGTGACATTCTTGAATTGGCTTCCATCTTAATAACCTCAATCAACAGCCAGTGACATTTGTTTTGTTTGTTTCACCATGGAAGGTGAAGATCTCAAACCGACTCACACACAGTGAAACCCTGTTTCACTTCATCTGAACCCTTTCTGCTAAGGGGTGGTGTGGTAGCCTAGTGGTTAAAGTGTCTGCCTAAGACCTGGGTTCAATTCCCCACATGGGTACAAGGTGTGAAGACCATTTCTGGTGTCCCCCACCATGATATTGCTGGAATTGCTAAATATTGCTAAAAGCGACGTAAAACCAATCTTACTTAATCACCTTTATGCAAAATCTGATGTGGGAGTCAGTATGTTCCCACTGGCACTGGAGTTGGTGGGGTAGCCTCGTGGTTTAAGGGTTCGCCCGTCGAACTGAAGACCTGGGTTTGATTTCCCATATGGGTACAATGTATGGAGCCAATTTCTGATGTCTCCTGCCATGATGTTGCTCGAATTTTGCTAAAAGTGGCGTAAAACTAATTCACTCACTCACCCACTAGCACTTACACCTGGTTTCCACTCTCCTACCTAGATGCTACAATTAACTTCTCTCCAAATGTTTGTTTTTCTATATGCCAGGGTTAAAAATAATATGCCTTGTGTACCTGTAGTTGTTTTCTACAAATATATCTACGTTATACACCAAACAAATTGGGGCTGCAAACATAAACCAAAGCTCTTCTGAGTAACTTTTCTATTTCGTTTCTAAATCACCAGTTACTGAAGGTATTAATGCACACATCTGTAAAGGATATTACAGTGTGGTCATTCAATATAAAACCAATTGTGTCACTTCAGCGATAGTGTTTAAGATGGGAGACATCTGCCAATTTCGCTTGTCTGGTTCAGCCATGATTGCTGTTTCTTGATCACTGTCTATTGTTTATGGAGGAGAGAGGTAAACAATAAACAGTGTCATTGATGTAATTACAAATCATTAATATTAATAAGCATAGTATATGTGTTTAAAACTGCAGTGAGGAGTGGTCTTTATGATGACCAAAACCAAGACTTCTCCTGAAGCAAGAATAATATTTTTGACTGCACGTAATACCTCAATTAACATCAGCCCATGATTTGATTCTCCCAGCATGTTTGAAGTGTACACATCCTACCCCGGCCGAGCAGACGGCGTTGTGATGTCCCCATGTATTCAGTGACACGTCGACCTGGACTAGACGCATTGTGGTCCTATTGCGGCGTCTCTGGTTCCGTGGTCAGATTGGGTTATTCCTTACAGCCAGACAGCGGGTCAGACGTGTCGAGAGTTAACCTGGCCGCCACAACACAGTGGAGTTCCTGTGATTGATTAACACAGCTGGATCAGGGGGACATGATCACACCCTCCCAACACTCAAATTAGGAAAATTGGCTAGGTTCTGTATCTCTCAGATGATTCTGTCATGTGACCTTGATGTAATGGAGGACAACACATGTGACCCCTTTGGTTTCTGGTACTTTTCACTATTTCGTCACACCCCTTCAGACATTTATAATTTGGAGTGTGTGTGATGGTGTATCCAGGCGAACATCGGTTTCCTGGGAATATCATTATGAAACTGTAATTTCATCCATTCCCCTACAAGTGGTGGGGTAGTATAGTAGGTAAAGTGTTTGCTTATCATACCGCAGGCCTGGGTTCAATTCCCACATGGATACAATGTATACTGGAATATTACTCACTCTTTCATTCTGCTGTCAGGATTCAGTTGTCATGGGTATGAATTCCATACTTGCCCACGTTATGATTCTTGCTGTGACTATGCTAGTAGATTTCACATGTTAACAATCAGTCTCTTCAAGGTTTCCTTCCACATTGAGTAGACGCAACTGAAATGCTGTCAAAGCACTCCCAACACACAACTCATCTGCAACAGTGCTATTTAATGTATCCTATTAGTCAACTATTTTCTTTTTGAGGACAAGGACAGAAAGTTATGAATCATCTTTGAATATATGCATCCCAGGAGATGTTATTGCCAGATCATTGTCTGTATCCTCAGTAAGTCCGGCTGTTGTACCTGTCATGAGAGCATCATGAGAGTAAGATCAGAAGCTGCTTCTGGTGGGGGCAGACGCAGAGGACCAGGCGGAATTGCTGATGGATCTTATCAGGACCAGGAATAGGCAGAATTCTGCTCATTATTCTTGTCAAATATTTCACTTTGATGTCTCTTCAAGAGTTTGTCAAAACTTACAGATGGTTGTCTGCATTATGCATTGTTTGTAATGTTTTACAAGTCTGTTCCCTTCATCAATAAACACCAGTGAAGATCGGGTTAAAAGTGATCTTCAGTAACCCATGCTTGTCGTAAGAGACGACTAACGGAATTGGGTGGTCAGACTTGCTGAATTGGTTGACACATGTCATCTATCCCAGTTGCATAGATCAATGCTCATGCTGTTGATCACTGGATTGTCTGGTCCAGACTTGATTATTTACTGATCGCCACCATAAAGTTGGAATATTGCTGAGTGCGGCGTAAAACTAAACCCACTCACTCACTGATAAACAGATATATTACAAGTGTTTAAGATGTTAAGCAGAAAAACTGAGAGGAAGGACCTTCAGAGTGTCAGCTTGATAGCTGATGCATGCTTTGGTGACTCAACCATTACAGGGTGTTGATGTAGACTTGTGGTTAAAGCCTTCAATCGTCACAACAAAGACTCGGGTTTGATTGCCCACATGAGTACAATGTGTGAAGTCTATTTCTGGTGTCCTTAACCATGATATTGCTGGAATATTGCTTAAAGTGTCATAAAACCATACTCACTCACTCGCTCACTCGCTTAACCAATACAGGGAAACTGAACTTGATTTAATTAACAGTGTAGTGTTTCTAAAGAGAACGAATTTGTTCTCTTTGATTCATAACTTTAAATAAGTATTTTATCAAAAACATTAAATAGTCTTTTCTGTCTAGGAAGCACATTTTCTCTAACCTTTGTGTACCAAGCTCACCTCCAATAAACCTTGAAGAAAAAGCCTACATTTTCTAATTGCGTCTTCCAAGCAAGCAGCCAGACAGGTGAGACAGCGCTCAACAGCAGTAAGCCCTTAGTGGGGGGCAGAATAACTCTAAATATACAACCACGATGTTTTTTCAACAAAGTCAGGCTCTACAATGATGTAAGCGACAACTACTTTAACCGAACCTGATTTACCTTGTGTATGCTTACCAAGGTCAACACTGAAACACCTGTAAGACCTGCTCTGTCTGTAACACAAGAACATTGTTGGAACTGGAAACGGTAACTGTGGAGGATTAAGCAATTGCACTGCATCTCTAATAGCAGACAAACTGATGGGATTATGATCATGTTATTACCACATGAATGAAGAATGTGATAAAGGAAATCTGCATGTTGGTGTGATGGTCTTATCACATAGTGAACTAAAATACTGCACACATATTGGTATGACTGGCTTATCACATAGTGAACTATAATACTGCACACATATTGGTATGACTGTCTTATCACATAGTGAACTAAAATACTGCACACATATTGGTATGACTGTCTTATCACATAGTGAACTAAAATACTGCACACATATTGGTATGACTGTCTTATCACATAGTGAACTAAAATACTGCACGCATATTGGTATGACTGTCTTATCACATAGTGAACTATAATACTGCACACATATTGGTATGACTGTCTTATCACATAGTGAACTAAAATACTGCACACATATTGGTATGACTGTCTTATCACATAGTGAACTAAAATACTGCACACATATTGGTATGACTGTCTTATCACATAGTGAACTAAAATACTGCACGCATATTGGTATGACTGTCTTAACACATAGAGAACTAAACTACTGCACGCATATTGGTATGACTGTCTTATCACATAGTGAACTAAACTACTGCACACATATTGGTATGACTGTCTTATCACATAGTGAACTAAACTACTGCACACATATTGGTATGACTGTCTTATCACATAGAGAACTAACATACTGCATGCATATTGGTATGACTGTCTTATCACATAGTGAACTAAAATACTGCACGCATATTGGTATGACTGTCTTATCACATAGAGAACTAAACTACTGCACACATATTGGTATGACTGTCTTATCACATAGTGAACTAAAATACTGCACACATATTGGTATGACTGTCTTATCACATAGTGAACTAAACTACTGCACACATATTGGTATGACTGTCTTATCACATAGAGAACTAAAATACTGCATGCATATTGGTATGACTGTCTTATCACATAGTGAACTAAAATACTGCACACATATTGGTATGACTGGCTTATCACATAGAGAACTAAACTACTGCACACATATTGGTATGACTGTCTTATCACATAGTGAACTAAATACTGCACACATATTGGTATGACTGTCTTATCACATAGTGAACTAAAATACTGCACACATATTGGTATGACTGTCTTATCACATAGAGAACTAAACTACTGCACACATATTGGTATGACTGTCTTAACACATAGTGAACTAAACTACTGCACACATATTGGTATGACTGTCTTATCACATAGAGAACTAAACTACTGCACACATATTGGTATGACTGTCTTATCACATAGTGAACTAAAATACTGCACACATATTGGTATGACTGTCTTATTACATAGTGAACTAAAATACTGCACACATATTGCGGTATGACTGTCTTATCACATAGAGAACTAAACTACTGCACACATATTGGTATGACTGTCTTATCACATAGAGAACTAAACTACTGCACACATATTGGTATGACAGTCTTATTACATAGTGAACTAAACTACTGCACACATATTGGTATGACTGTCTTATCACATAGTGAACTAAACTACTGCACACATATTGCGGTATGACTGTCTTATCACATAGAGAACTAAAACACTACACACATATTGGTATGACTGTCTTATCACATAGATAACTAAGACATAAGGGTAATTTGCCAGTGGTATGGTGGTTTAATTACATAGTGAACTAAAACATAAGGCAAATATAAAGTATTGGTATGACTGTTATAGTACTTAGTGAACTAAGACATAAAGGAAATCTAAACATTGGTGTGACTAGTTTATCTCATAGTGAACTAAGATAAAGGAGTACAGTATGAAAGAACCAATGCATGTATTTGGGTTTTGTCAAGGATTGCTTCTTGGGCCTTGATTATCTTCCCCCAGGGAAACATTAACACTTCATTGGTGGTAGGAAGAATTATGAAACCATGATCAAAAATTACTTTTATCGGATTAAATGCCAGGATATCTTAAGAACTTCAAACATTTACTTTCAGTGAATATCATTTTTAAAATCCCTGTCTTAAAATTTTTCTCAAAAAGTTTATATTTTGCATGATGACATGATTACAAATTACACTAAATATTAAAATGTTCATAATTGTTTATTAATACTTAAAATTGTAAATCTTATTTGTATCTGTAGTAGCTGTAACAGTACAATTTGAAATACGATCTTAATTTTTTTTTTGCATTATACTGTTGACTTGTTTAGGTATTTAAGATTTAGAAGTAGTTACAATTGATTGTTGCAGGAAAATATTGTGCATTTGATACTTCAAAGTATATAAGCTGTATTTATGAAGCAATGATTACTCAATAACACACAGTAATTTCTCAATAACACACACAGTAATTTCTCAATAACACACAAATTCAAATGTGCAAGATGTTTATCTTCAAAGTGGTATGTAAGGGGTCAGATTTAAGAAGCTTGGAAACTGAGATTTCAAAACTTATCCAGATGACCTTGCATACAATAGCGATAGGTCACAGCCATGGTCGTGTGTAAATAGTGAAGGCTTGCACAGCGTCTCCAGCTAAACACACTCTTATGTAACCGGGAGTGGGAGAAAGTGGTTGGTTGGAGTGTCGCAATGGCAGACTGCACTTGTGTTACCTTCAGTTGATATGTCAGCTCCTGGGGCATGTGTGTCCAAGTCGTCTGAGTTTCCACAATTTGCCGGACAGAGTTTTGTCCCTTGGGCATGTCAGAACACTGTGTGAGAAAGTGGGTGATTGGAATGTAGAAACAGCAGACTGCAATAGTTATGTACTAGAGGGGTCAGTAATTTTGTACATAGTAATATTTGAAAAACATGCTTAGAAATTATGGGAAGGGGAGGAGGTAATTAATTTTGTACATTACATGCAGGGGGGTCACTTACTTTGTTCACAATTATTTATATATATTGTGTGTCATTCACATTGTACATTTTTCTCCATAAAAATCATAATCACCCCCCAAGCTATAGATTATGAACCGTCCCTATGGTACCATAATTTCCTGTGCAGAGTTTTGTCCCTTGGGTATGCCAGAAACCTATGACCGTGGGTTCAAATCCCAGTTGGCCCACACTATGTTTCTGGGTTGGTCAGCACCAAATACATGCTCATGGTTACATGGAAGTGGTAAACGTCTGAGATCTTTACTTTAAGGGTTTTCTTCAACTTGAAACTGTCATGCATGATGTAACTGGAATACTGTTCAAAGCAGCATAAAACCAAACTGACTGACTCACTCTCTCTCCATGTGACTTGTCATGCTAGCTGTCTCAGTGACCGTGGTAGTGGGGGCCATGGGATGGTCTAGTGGTTAAAGCATTTGCTCATCACGTCGAAGATCTGGGTTCAATTCCCCACATGGGTACAATGTGCGAAGACAAATTCTGGTGTCCCATTCTGTGATATTGCTGGAATATTGCTAAAACAGCTTAAACCACACTCACTCTCTCACGATGATGCTAGTTTCAAAAGTGACTTGTGTCGTTCTGGTTCTCTTGTTGTCTTGGACCCGTGAAGATCCGGGGGTAGAATAGGTCTTCAGCAACCCATGTGCTTGCCATAAAAAGGCGACTATCTTGTCGTAAGAGGCGACTAACGGGATCGGGTGGTCAATTTCGCTGACTTGGTTGACACATGTCATCGGTTCCCAATTGCGCTGATCGATGCTCATGCTGTTGATCACTGGATTGTCTGGTCCAGACTCGATTATTTACAGACCGCCGCCATATAGCTGGAATATTGCTGAGTGCGGCGTAAAACTAAACTCACTCACTCACTCACTTGTTGTCTTGTCCTACATGCCTACATGTAAGTATGTTTGAATCGGAAAGCATGTATAAATGTAGCAGAAATAAAAATAAATCAAAAAACTTAAAATTAAATCAGGCATCCATCTATTTTGTATACATGTTTTGTAAATTTAAGAACATAATGACTGTTAGTGATGAGTTTCAAGCAGTTCTCAGGCTATTGAGAACGGTTTAGTGCTTTCTCCAGGAACGCATTGTCTTATCCAGGAATGATCTGGTGCTGGTCTCTTGAATATATCACCAGCAGCATCTGAACAGTGCAGTCCCCAGTTCCCCATGTTTGAAGTAAACAGTATCTAACAAGGAGATCAGTGGGTCTTAATGTTTGTCTGCTGGCTGCTTTATTACATGTTACTGGTGCATCAATCATGGTGGCTGTTGTACAGGTGACTCTCACCATCCTTGTGGGACTTTAGACCAGTTGGTTCCCTGTGTACCAGCATGCCACAATCAGTGATGGAACGAGGAGGCATTTGGAACTTTATGTTGGCCTCCTATAGAGATCCCAATTTTGAAAATTCAGAAAAGTAATTTTAAAGTTTGTTAGTGCCATTATGAAATTTGACTTTCTTTATTTTCGTTGACAGTTTCTTTTTTTCACAGAATCATGACAACCAGATATAATGTTTCAAAAACTGATATTCAGAGGTGTGTGGAGAGTGTTTATTAATATTTGAACAAAAGCAAGTCTCTGACTTAAATTCCTGTATTTACAAAACTACTGTGCTGAAACCTGTTAAACAAATATTTTAAGCATCAAACTAGTTAGTTTACCTTCCCAAATTACATTATTTTTTCTTTCTTTTGGTGTCCCCAAATTAAAAGTTTATAAACTGTAGTATGTTAAAATACTTTCCTGTCATATCTGCATTCATAAAAGGAGGTGAGCTACTGAACCTGCCCGTCCTTAACACAGTGTAGCTTAACATATGCATTATTGGTTAACTCCCTTGAAATAAGAGGTGGTCATTTGGTCATTTGGCCCAGTTGTCCAGGAATTAGCTCATCTTGGCAATAACAAAGGTTTTAATCCCCACATGCTTAGAGTGAAGTCTGGTAGTATTCTGAATCTACTACTAAGGCAGATAATTATTACTTAATGATGAATACATTACGTCTGTCACTTCAGGTGTTCATGATGTAACACGCTCATGTTTGTTTTATTTGTTTAATAGTTGGTTGTTTAATGTCACACTCAGCAATATTCCAGCTATATGACATTGGTCTGTAAATGGACCTAACAATCCAGTGATCAGCAGCATTAGCATTGATCTACACATTGGGATACGATGCCATGTGTCAACCAAGCCAGCGAGCCTGACCACCTGATCCCGTTAGTCGCCTCTTACGACAAGCATGGGTTGCTGAAGATCAATTCTAACCCGGATCTTGTTCTTTAACATAAGTAGTGTCATGATTGACAAACCATAGATATAACACTCATTTTTTCTGTTTCAGGATGACTTGCAACATCAGGGTAAAATCTCACAAATCATTAACCGTATTGCCAACTACCAAGCAGGCATTACGCCCAATCCTAACGACGTGGAAAAGGGAAAGGGCCAACAGGTAAATATCCCTGTCTTATGTGATATGTATGTGTTTTTTTGTGTCGTTTTTCTTGGAGGTACTTGACAGGGTGTGTCGATTTTACTCAGGTACTCTTCAGCTTGTGCATTTGAATTTATCTGGAATTTGGTCTACTGGCAAACAAGGAAAAGTTGAGCACCAACCTGACAATTAACCCGTATTAGAATGTATGAATACCACCCACTGGCGCTTGCCGTTGTTAGCGAAGGGGCCCCAGGTTGTCTGCAATCAAGTGTCGTGCGACTTGCTACACTGACATGAGGGTTTTATGAGCAAGGCTTGTGCAGCTACGTGGGGCATAAATTTCATCTTCGTGCAATGCACATGCACTAGCCTACATCTGCTCTACCTTCCACAAACCAAATGGGTTTGCTCATTGCCGTGCACCGCCTACTTCTCGTAAACGTGTTCTCTGCACCGGTCCAACTTATCCTTGTTTGCCAGTAGTGTTAGAGATAATTTTTACATTTGTGATTTGTGTGGAAATATGTCAAAACTGTTTATAAATCCACTATTTATGAATGAATCAGAATTGTGTCTTGTCTGTTGGGGTTACTATTTCAGAACTCTGCATGTACAATATAAGATGATTCTTCTAATCATTAATTTGTTAATTAAATAAATAAATAATTAAGAAGTTATATAAGATATTAAGGAATTACAACATACAGTAAACTATGGTTATATGGAACTCAAGGGGAACACTAATTATATTTCGTAGTTCATTATGCGCTTTTCGACTGTAGTATACATCGAGTGGATGGGACACAAAATAGCAATTTGTTATGTCCGTCATTTTTATTAAAGCGTGCTTATTATAATCATAGTTTACTGTATGCAAAAATTCATTCTGAAAAAAGTTGATGTGCACGAGTTAATATCTAGTTATTGTGGTGATTAGTATTGTCTACATTTTTTAAAGATTTTAAAGTGTATATGTTTTTTTCTTTGTACTGTGATCTCTACAATCTTTTTTCAAAGTACCTCAAAGTACACACATTTTTCATTGTTTAGTATATTTCTTATTTTACATCTACTTATGTACTCAAGTTTCTTCAGCTTATGGTGAAGTCTGGGATGTTGGGATTGGTGTAATATTTGTTTATTTCTCTATCTATCCAGTTTGTGTTCCATTTAATTTATTTTGTCCATTTTCTCTCTTTCCCCTTTTATTACTGTCTGGATATATTGTAGACAAAAGTAAGTATTTTGTTAGATTTATTTGTTTTGCCTTTCCCATCTTACCTTGCTTGAGCTGAAAATGATGTATCTAGTAATTGTGTTCTACACAAATACAGATCCTGTTGTCTTGGGTCATGTTTCTGGTGAAGCCTTTGTTGTTATGTTCAGATTTGTGTTTCTATGTAACCTGATCTTTCATCATTTCCCAATCTACATAATAGTGACGTCAAAAGCAGATTAAATCTCAACTCACTTCCAAGTACCAGCTGATTATTAAAGTCACTGTGACCTAAACAGTTTCCGGGCTGTCTTGGTGTTAGTTTATACCCATGAATCTGAATCTGAGGTGATAATAGCAGACCTGCCTATCCTTCAATTTTGGCGTAAGGCTTACTATTTTTGGTGCTAAATTACGACCATACTGAAATTCCTTACGACTTCTACAAATGACTGGTAGAATACTAGATATAGGCATGCCCATGCTATTTACAGAGTCATTTACGGTACATAAAGTACTGAAAAACAGAAGTCGCAGCATAAACATTATGAATAGATAATCTTTGCATCTTATATTGCTGGTAAAGTTTATTTCAAAGTGAAAGACTTTTAAAAACGTTAATTAGATTGGCACCAAATTTGACTATTAAACACTATGTTAAGATTTTAAGCAGCTATATTTTTCCTTTATTTCTTGACATTAACATGTCTTACTATCAAATGCACCTGCCTTAGATCCCGCCAAAGATCTGGGTTCGATTCCTGACATGTGTGAAGCCCATTTCTGGTGTGCCCCATGGTGATATTGCTGGAATATTGCTAAAAGCGGCATAAAAATGAACTCAATCACTCCTTGAATCTGGGAGTTCTTGCTTCTACCCTTTTTGAAAAAGATAATTTCATGGCTGGGAGATATATGAAAGAAATGTTTTAAAATTCCTGGTTCTACATTACATGGTGCCTCCCTTCTTGAAGTACATTTTACATCACAGTATGTCATTATTGTCTTGAAGTGATCACACATAGTTTACTGAATAATACATTAGTTTGTATGTTTAATGACAATAACGACTTCTTCAATGAATAAATTTCCAGACATTAAAATTTTACTGAATGATATTTCTAACATCAGCTGGTTATTGTAGATGTGTTCAAAATTACATTCACTGGGTATTTATTGTGACCAAAATAAATACTTAGAATTGAAAAAAAAAAAATGAGAAGTATTATATTTTTGTAGAGTGGGAGTATTTTTAGCCACAGATTGACATTCTCTGATAGCTGTGGCCTCAAGCAGGATCTGTATTTGTGTACAGGTTTCTCAAACAATGGCAGTGTTGGTTTTATCACTGTAATAATTCATTCAAAACATTGATACATTGACATAGAATTAGAAATGATTGAAAATACTGCCATTGTTTGAAAGACCTTGATTTCCTTCAGTGTTTCTCTCGAGCACTCCAGTAGACATAGTGCCAGTTGAACATCTTTGATAGAGGATTAGATGTGTAAATGTTGTTCATAACGTATTAATCTGACATTTCTTTCAGTAATATCACTATCACCAGTGATGCATACTTTGCATGGAATAGAAATAATGTTGTTGCATATGTATGTTAATTTCTAATTGGATAATTCATCATTACAGTTTCTACATATTCACAAAGAAGTCCTCACAGTCAGATTGCTATAAGAATATTTTGTGTATGTGGTGTAACGTGATGAAAACTATAATTCTTGTAAAGGATCAACCAAATATTGTTGCAACTCTGTTAGGATATGTAGGTAATGAACTACAAAAATACTGTCCAGTTTGGGTTCTTAGTTTAAATAGACACCCAGCTACCTACGGTGGTCTTCAAAGGAGACACACTGGGTAACCAGCAAAATACATAATACTGGTTGCCAAGGTGACCCCTTGGATACTCTGGGTTAAAATTTTCACCGAACTATCCATACCATATTGTTTGCCGAGGTGACCCCTTGGATAATCTGGGTTAACATTTTCACCCAAAAACCCATACCACACTGGTTGCCAAAGTGACCCCTTGGATAATCTGGGTTAAAATTTTCACCCAAAAACCCATACCACACTGGTTGCCAAAGTGACCCTTGGATAATCTGGGTTAAAACTTTCACTGAACAGCCCATACCATACTGGTTGCCAAGGTGACCCCTTTGGGAATCTGGGTAAGAATATGTCCAAGCAACCTATACTGGTCACTGATGGTACCAAATGGATGAAGAGGTGAGACTGAGTGACCTGGTTGTGGTTTGCTGCTCACAAAACTGGCCACTTGACTTGGACCAACAAGGATACCTCTTTGACGTGACAAATTACACATGCCAGCTCATGGATGATAATGACATCGTTTTGCACGCTAATATCTTCATATTATTTGCAGATGCTTAGTTGCATAGTTGATACTGAAGCATCAGATATATCCGCAAATCTTTCTAAGCTTACCTGTATGGCGTCTTTAGTAGTGCTGGCGGCTGCTTGTAAATGGTTACTTCAATTTAAACCAATGAGGGCAATACAATTTGAAATTAATTTTAACGGACTGGGAAGTTGTTATTTCTTCTTGTATGTGATGGTCTTACTGTGTTTAGCAAGATTCACAGTCTTAAATAAACATAATTTTGGACTTTATTCAAGGTTTGGTAATATTCTGTTGGCAATGTTGGTGAAGCTTTTCCATTTCGTTTCTTGGACCAGTCTCTAAAGTTTACAGTGACAGTGCAATAAGAAAGTGTAAATGTATCTATTGGAATGGAAATGTTTAAGAGTAAAAATGCCGATATCTGCAACAAATTGTTTCATTTAGACCTTGTGATGGTCCTGATATTTGTTTTCTCAGATTAATTTTTTTTCAATTTTCTGTGCACACAGAAAAATCAATGCAAAAATCTTCTTCAGACCAATTTAAAAGATTTCAGAAAACTTATTTACTGCAATCATGATTGAAGAGCCTCCTGTTTTCATGGAACCATCATGGTAGCCAAGCCTTTACGGTCTTGAGAGAGAAAAATCACATTTGAATCTAATGATTTTTTTCCCGATACATCTTCAGTCGTCTGAAGGAAAATCAAACAATAAATGAATCCAGACAATCACTGGTCTATTTTTATAGGTGAAATACAAAAAAATAAAAATTTCAAACTTTAAAACTTACTTAACCTTGTCTGATGTAGCCTATGTCATGAGAGTTCTCTTTCATCAGTGAAGGACAAAGTGACTTCTGGGCCGAATCACGGGCAGATATCAGAGCCCTCCACTGGCTCTTTAGCCACACCAATGTTTGACTGCCTTGCAGTCAAGATGGATTATTTTAGGTGTAGTAATTTGCTGAGGACATATATTCCCCTTGTAGATTTCCCCACAGAAATCAAAAACTTGTTTCAGAAAGGTCATGACTGTCTTCACACAGATAATCTTTGAAGTTTGTGTCCAAGTCAGTTGTAATGGGCAGTGGTGGCACAGACGTCTTCCTGCTGCAATTGTCTGTGCAGAGTTGCCTCCCTTAGACATGCTAGAAACCTGTGATGATGGGTTCACCACTGTAGTGTTCTGGGTTTGTCATCACCAGACTTGTGGGTTTTTCTCCCACTGGAACACATACTAGATCTCCATCACTTCAGGCTTTACCCCCACTCCGAGGTGACTCACTGTGATATCATGGTAAATCTGTTAAAAGCGGCATTAAACCAAACTCACCACTCCAAGTCAGTCTTAGGCAATTGGATGTGTAATAAAATACATACTGTATAAAACAATGTAAATATGACGCAGAGCCGTGGTGGCTGTGTGTATTCTGGTTATTAGGTGCCTCACCATGAAAGTGTGAGTTCGAATCCCAAATTTGACTCAGTTCCTGAAACGTATTAGGAACCTGTACTTTCCTGAGGAAGTGTAATCCCAAATATAACTTATGATACATTTGAACATTTTCTGAAACACTTGGAAATTCATATTGTAATAGTACAGCACATCATTCTTATTACAACAGGACGACACATGAACCTGTGATGCAACATGTCTGGACATGTTGGTTATCTCCTGGTCATTCACCTGAAGTGATACAATGTAGTTTTGACGACAATTAACATACAAAATAGTAATTTTCAGAAACTTTGACAACAGAATAGGGGGAAGAAGGGATGCATTGTACTCAAGAAAATACAGTATGCTGAAATCTGGTGACAGACATTAAATCCTTTCCCTCAATCACTCAGTGTTATGTATTCAAACTAGTGCTAATACTACAAGTGAGAAGACAAGAATCTTTCTGTTAACACTGTTGTATCTTGGTTGTAGCATTTCTAACATTATAATGTTTTCAAATTAGACATTTTTTAGTTTTGAATAACTTAATCTTTCTGTTTTCATCTAGATGCCGATGGAAGTTGATTGAAATCATGAATATAGTTCCTAGTTCATGTACTTCCAGGTTCTAGCGGGACTGTTCTGCTGTATAGGGTATAGAACAGTTAGCAAGTTGTGTGTTAGTTAACCGTTAAACTAACTATAAGAATTGTTTTCATTAGTGTGTGTTTTCATTTGTATAGTTACTAAAACCTTTGTAGATTTGAACATCAGATTAACATATCTTAAATGTTTCAAAATTGTTATCGTTATTTTTCATGTTGGAACCTTTATGATGTGCTCCATAATTTAATGCAGTTACATTTCCGAACATCTTGACAATATTGCTGTCGTGTTTTTCTGAAATAACCAAAAATATATATTATTAACAATATCACTATTTTGTTGTTTGATGGAAATGGGGGAAAAAGAATGGCAACAAGTCATTTCATCCTTCAGAGTTAAGCAGACAGCAACTCACTAATGGCAGATCCTGGAGATTATAAAGGGGTGTCCTTTTTAATACAGTAGTATTCAGTAGGTCTTTTGTAAGCATTTACTGATCAATTGCACAAGCATTTCATTCAAAAGTTATTACAGGCTTTTTCAGCCACATTGGTCCATATCTTGTTATGTAGTTTTCAAAATGGAGGTGTTCTAATCTTCTGACACTCCTCTCCACTGCTGAAATGTTGTTTTTTAAGTGTTTTTTATCAATGCACATGTAAGGCTAGGCATGATGTTAATTAAAAACCTGCTTGAGATTGCTGTAGACAGTCACATCTCCACCATTGTTAAGAATAAGTGTAAAAGAAGTCTCTTCGTTGCCCAAATGGTCCTGACAATGTAAATGCAGACCCTAACAATTTCAATGACATTCTCCTGGAACTTATAAACCCCTTTTTATATTTATCGTGTCTCAATCGCTGAAAAAGTCTTTGATGTTGTAAAGCATTCTGGGTACTGTCCAACCCATTTTAAGACTAAATCGAAGACTGAAGAACTGAGGCATCATGAGCTAGTGTACTGTTTCCGTGGAAACATCTGCATCTCCTAACCATCATGTGCAGCACATTTCAAAGACATGTTTTTAGGTCCATGAAACCATTGAAGATTCCGTGGCACTAATAGCAGTAAGCAGCCCACCAAAGAAAGTACCCCAAAAAATCTTTTAAGCCAAGGGACCTTAAGATGTGTTCTAGGTACCAACTTTTTTAATTATTTTTTTTTTACCATTTGTGGAGGCTTCAGCACTTGAAAGTGTGGCGCCAGAAATAGATGATATATTTTTCTCCTGAAAATTGAATTTGGCAGAAACTGGATGAGTTGAAGCAACTTATTATTTTTTTGCTTTCTGTGTCAAATTCTTCATGTAACGTTTTGATACCTATAGACATAATATTTGACTGGCTGGTGGACTATTTGGGAATTGATGAAGTAGGCATGTTTGTTTAGATGGTAAGCATAGCTGTTGAGGAGGTTGTTGATTTGGGAAAGACAGGGGAACGGCCTATGACAGCCTTCAAAGGTTTTGAGCTCAGTATATTTCTTATTCCAAGTTATTCGTGAAGGTCTGGATTAGAATATTGATCTTCAGTAACCCATGCTTGTCGTAAGAGGCGACTAACGGGATCGGGTGGTCAGGCTCGCTGACTTGGTTGACACATGTCATTGGTTCCCAATTGCGCAGATCGATGCTCATGCTGTTGATCACTGGATTGTCTGGTTCAGACTCTGTTATTTACAGAGCGCCACCACATAGCTGGAATATTGCTGAGTGCGGCATAAAACTAAACTCACTCACTCTTATTCCAAGTAAGTTAATATTAAAAAATATCACCAAATAATGAAGTATATAATAATATCACCAAATAGTTGCCCGCCAAATAGCATTACTGGAATATGGTTGAGTATTTAATAAAATCATCAGATAATGGAGTATTTAATAATATTATGAGATAATTGAGTATTTAATAACTTGACCTGATAAACTGAGTATTAAATAATATCCCCAGATAATTGATTATATTCATCAGATATCAAAATTACAGCTCTTTTAACATGAACTGGATCAGCTGGATGAAGTTTTTACAGGCATTTCCTACAGACTTGGATCTTATATTGAATTAAAGTATGCAGCCAGATACTGTATTATAAAAGGATATCACATCTGTTTTCCCTTTCCCTGCCCACCATATGTCTGGAATACTGCTGAGTACAGCGTTCTACCAATCCCATTCCTTGGAGACAGATTTCCAGCTCCATATATCACATAAGTCGCTGGTTCATAATTCTTAGTATTTCATTATCGACCATTCATGTATCTAACTCCCAAATTTGCTGTTTCTGTTGTGTGATCAATCATCAAAGGACTGTTGAATAAAATCTTTAAATAAATTCAGATAATATTTTAGATACATATGTTTGCTAAGTGTGTTTATCTTTCCAAGGATTGTACCATTACCCAGCTTTCAGTGTGTACAATTTGCTTCCTGTCCATCTTGTATATAATCTCACTTGATATATAAAATATGTAAACATTTTCTAATCAGCAAGCTGCTCAAATAAGGCTTCCTAAACATACATCCTGTAAATGACAGTGTTTGCAGTAATTTTGTACATAATTGCAATTATTAATTTAAAAATTTTGAAATTTATTTTTTAATTTGAAACATTTTTTTTTTAGAACATAAGGGGAAATTATAGAAAAAAAATTGTTTTCTAACATTAACTTAATTTGTTTATCTGATCTTCAGAGTGATGATGTTTTTTAAGCACAAGAACCTCTTCATATGGATACGATATTTTGTTTCAGAAAGCCAACCTAGGGACCGTACTAGGGGTGTATCTACCATGTATACAGAACATCTTCGGTATCCTTCTGTTTGTGCGGATGACATGGATTGTAGGAATGGCAGGTGCCATGGAGTCTTTCTTCATCGTCCTCATCAGTTGTCTGACGGTGAGTCCACCAATGTCTGCATGACCTACTGAAAGAGGAAACTTTGATGTTTGTATTGTAGCAATCATTCAATTCATATTCTTGTTTTTTAGTTTGAGAATGCCTTGAAATTGAATATTTAACACGATAGCTTGAAAATTAATACTAGTGCAGTTACTTTCAGAGAAGTAGCGTACCTTTTTGTGTGAAAAGACATTATTTTTTGTCATAAAAAAGCAGTAATCAAATTCAGGCGAGTTGGGATTTTTTCCAATGCAGGTGGTTCCTAGGAAGCCTGAACACTGTTTTAGCCTCCTGTGGTAGTAAGCAGTGTGTAAGCATCTGCACATTGAACCTTAAGAACTGAAGCACAGCGTGTTGTCAAATGCCGTGGAATTTGCTGTACAGAGTTGCTTCCCTTTGTCATGACAAAAAGCTGTGATCATAAGACTAAGCCAAGAAATAACTCTTGCTATGTTTCTAGGTTTGTCAACATCAGCCTGTGCTTTAGAGATTCATCAATTGTAAATGTCTAATAGCTGCATCAATTCAATCTTCCCTCACTGATGAAGCTGACACTATGATATATCTGACTTGTTGCTGTGTTAAAGCCAGATCACTCTCAAAACAACATCTTCTCATAAATCGCTGTAAATCAGTGATATGAGCTGTTTGGACAAAGTAATGTGAATGTAACTACCACTAAGAAGTAGAGTTATGTTACTGTCCTTGATTCTCCCTGTTTGTAATGGTTCAGTTTGACTAGCACCATACCCATGTTTGTGGGTTACACAAGGGAACATTTGACACATTCATCACTTCCAGCTTCCTTCCAACCTTAATCTCTCTGATGTAACTGAAATGCTGTTCACAGCAATATAACACAGAAATGGCCCACGGAAAAGACCTTTCCAGGTTACCATTGATGGTGGATAAAAAGAAGTATTAGCAGGTTACTATCATGGACTCTTCCTGTGTAATGCCTAGGTTTGTCAAGCAGTGTATCAATGCTTATGGGCCTCTCTAATGCCATTAGGACTGAGACTGCCAAAGATGTAAGGTTAAGCAGAGTAATGTCCCATGGCCACAAGGCTGGTTTTTCAAGATAGGCCCAGATCCTTGGGTGGTGACCTCTATGGGTTACACATCCCCTTTTAGTAGGGGTGTGGGTCACAAATACTCAATTTTAAGGTGACATGCTATATAAACAACATATTTTCTGCTTTTTCCTTATGTAATCCAAGATAAAGCATATAATTTTTCTTCCACGTCTGGTTGACTCATGCAGGAAAAATGAGTTATCTCCCCTAGTACCATTTTTCCAAACACTTGTATCCCGGCAATGCCATTAGCTTCTTTCAATACCCATCTCGTAGGCAGGGTAAATAATTAGATTGAGATTTAGTTAATATAAACAGGATTCAGAATGTTTTGGTGTACAATAATAAGGCTGGTGTATTAATATCCTCTGCCATTTCCAGACACTGTTGACCTCCATTTCAATGAGTGCTATTGCCACAAATGGCGTTGTCCCTGCCGGGGGATCTTACTTCATGATTTCTCGGGCTCTGGGACCTGAGTTTGGAGGTGCTGTAGGAGTGCTCTTCTATCTGGGGACAGCTGTAGCTTCTTCCATGTACATCATTGGTGCTGTGGAGATATTAGTGGTGAGCATCATCATCATCATCATTTAACATGTTATCAGATGTAATGTCCGACGTTTTTCTAGACATTGTTTTGTTCAGATATCTTGCTCTTGAAGGATATAACACTATCATGGTTTAAAGATTACTTTCCTCAATTTCATCAATGCTTTCTATTGTCATTAATACCATGTCAGCAAAATGTCTATGATCTTAAATGTTGTTAGGGGCAGTGGGGTAGGTAGCCTAATGGCTAAAGCGTTTGCCCATCAGGCCGAAGACCCAGGTTCAATTCGCCATATGGGTACAATGTGTGAAGCCCATTTCTGGTGTCCTCCGCCGTGATATTGCTGGAATATTGCTAAAAGCGGCGTAAAACTAAACTCATTCACTATAATGTTGTTCAAATAAAAAGTTTTGAGTGAGCTACAGTGCCTCATGACAACATCCTTTTTACATGATTATGATCACGTTTAGACTGGCACCACCATTGATATTAATAGTTAATATATTTCTTCAACAATTACCTTCACTTTCAGACTTACATGGCACCACCGATGGACATTTTTGGGAATATATTCCACAGTTACAGATTATATGGAACAGCAGTCATGCTGGTCCTAGCGTTTGTAGTGTTCATTGGTGTCAAGTTCGTCAGCAAGTTTGCTGCTCTGTCACTGGCCTGTGTCATCATATCTATAGTCTCCATCTACGTGGGCATCTTCGCCTCAAACCCCGACAGCAGTGTGGAGTAAGTATGAACTTATTGTGACTTGCGTTATTGATTTACTGGACAATATCTACACAATTTATCAGGGTGCCGTTCCACTAAACGATCTTAACTAAGATCAATCTTAGCAAGTTAAGCCAATTTTACAATCGTCTTAGCTAAAAGTTACACCCGTTCAACTAACCGATCTTAGGCCGATCATAGCCGGTCCCGATCTTACGATCCGATCCAAGCTTAGATGGAGACTCTTTCGTTAGAGAGATAGAGGAATGCGAGGCACGAGTTATTTCCCTTTGCATAGTCTAGCAAATGATGGAAGTAGTTTACGAACCAACTGAGTGAGTGAGTGAGTTTAGATTTACGCCGCACTCAGCAATAGTCAAGCTATATCGCGGCGATCTGTAAATAATCTAGCTAATTAAGATGCATAGCGTTCACTAACATGAGCGTTCATGTTAGTGAACGCTATGTATCTTAGCTATAAATAATCGAGTCTGGACCAGACAATCCAGTGATCAACAGCATGAGGATCGATCTGCGCAGTTGGGAACCGATGACATGTGTCAACCTTGTCAGCGAGCCTGACCACCCAATCCCATTAGTTGCCTCTTACGACAAGCATGGGTTATTGAAGTTCAATATTCTAATCCGGGCCTTCATGGGTATTTTTCCAACCAAGTGTAAACGTGGAGAAAAAACCTGGAGCAAAATATTAGGGCAGTGAGCACCTTGGTTTCAAGTGCAAGTGTGTGTGAACGCTGAGTATCAGGCATAATATAATAATAATATATGCATATTTATAGTGCGGCTATTCCACATCCTGGGGCATGCTCAAAGCGCTATGTACAGATAATTTACACGAGAGTATTTACAGCCGAGATTATAAGTAATATACTGAGAACAGGTTTTAAGTCTGGACTTAAAAAATGTCAATTGTGTGAGAGCTTTTATTATGTGCCTGAACCTTGTCAATCAGAATAAACAAGGCGTGACGAGGCATCCTCTATAACATATGTAGAATCTGTCAGTGGTCTTTAATAACACGCGGCCTGCCTTTAGAATCCCCCACCAAATAAGCGCAGGTGAAATCAAACATATTTGTAATTTTTTGTTTCAGAACATTGTTCACTTCACAGCTGTCCCTATTCTTAACTATGACGTTGCAATATTGTTGTACAAATGTGTTACACCGACTCGCTCGGTTGCGTTCCCATGACGACAGTGGTCAGACTGGCCTGACATTTGTAAGGCTTCAGTGCAGTGTTTGTTTACATCACAGAAATATACAAATTCATTTCATGGGGGATTTTAGGGGACGCTCACGGTGAAATGCTCGCTCTTATTTTTCACATAGAATAGGAAAGCCACCATTTTGGTTTCTCTACGATTGATTTTAGCTATCCTAAGTTGGTCATGAGCAACTTAGACTTTGAATCTTAACTTTACGATTGACTTAGGTAAGATTGGTTAGTGGAACGGTATGCCGATCGTAACGTCACGCTAAGATTGGGATTTTAGGGGTTTACGATTGGCATAGGGCTAAGATCGGTTAGTGGAACGGCACCCAGGCCTTTATCTCGGCACTGATTCCTTGCAACAGTGCTCATGTCGCAGCCTCAAGATATTTTCACAAACTTGTAGATTAACAGTAACAAGAAAACCTGTTTTAGTAGTTATGATATTAGGTCGTACTGGGGGTCGAACCCCCAGAATCCCCCCTTGGCTCCGCCAATGTAAAACATTAACTTCAATGTGGTCTTTAGTCATTTTCAAAAGGGTTTTTTAAAAAAAACCTGAAAACACACACACACACACACACGCAAATGCACATGCGCACACAAAATCATACACACACACAAAATCTCTCCTACACACGCACACACACACCTTGGAGCCGCCAATGCTATGGGGGGTGATGATGTTGAGCGTGACTATGGTACACATGTATAATTCATGTTTGACAATTCACCTTAATGTGACTGCAGTGGCTGTGGGGTAGCCTAATCTTTAAGGCATCCACTCAACATGCTGAAGACCTGAGTTCGAGTCCCCACATGGGTACCATGTGTGAAGCCCATTTCTGGTGTCCCCACTATGATGTTGCTGGAATATTGCTAAAATCGGCATCAAACCATAATCAGTCACTCACTAATGTGACTGCAATGTTTCTGTGACTCACTGATGATGTTGAACATAGCATCAGTGACCATTCAAACACAAAATACAAAATAAATATCTTGAGTCCTTGAATAGGGACTATTCCATTCTTGTTACATTACAACTACAATGGAGTTTAGATGGCTACAATGGGTGACCCTGATGGGTCCCAGTAGCCCATGCTTGTTATCCCCCGCCGCGCGTTTAGTGCGAACCGGGGGGGGATATAGTATTAGGCTCCGTCCGTCCGTCCGTATGTACGAATTGGAATATCTTAAGAACCGTTGACTGGATTCTTTTCATATTTGGTACCTAGGTTCATCACAGTAAAAGAAAGGTCCCAGTCAGGTTTAGTGACGTTGACCTTCATTTCAAGGTCACAAGGGGACTTCAAAGTTTTGCCCTTGTCAGCGAGATATCTCAAGAACAGTTCACTGGATTTTCTTCATATTCAACATCAAGCTTTATCTAGGGAAGGCGCAGGGCCCAGTCGATTTTGTTGACCCTTCACTTAATTTTCAAGGTCACAGCGACACTGCGACAAAGATTTCAGCATGTTAACCTGCATGTAAAGATTGTCAGCGAGACAATGCTTGTTTGAGCTAACTTCATGTAGCTAAAGTTTGGGTCCTGGTTGATTGTCCTGGCCATTGCCCTGGATGGCATGGATAATGAGTGAGTGAGTGAGTTTGGTTTTACACCGCTTTAACAATATTCCAGCAATATCATGGCGGGGACTCCAGAAATAAGCTTCACACATTGTACCCATGTGTGAAATCGAACC
Organism: Haliotis rubra; assembly: GCF_003918875.1. Classification (NCBI taxonomy): domain Eukaryota; kingdom Metazoa; phylum Mollusca; class Gastropoda; order Lepetellida; family Haliotidae; genus Haliotis; species Haliotis rubra. The sequence continues at coordinate 1,418,684 of NW_025764926.1, read as the reverse complement.
CGGGCCTTTGTCGTGACGAGCGAACACTTTAACCACTAGGCTACACCACCGCCCATATGGATCATGAGTGTCCCTTGACCAGATCATAGCTGAAATACTGTGGCATAAAATAACACTCACTCATTCGGTGTGTGACTTGGATGTGAATGTCATCATATTCCAATCACATGTGTTATTGCTCGTACTATCAACCACTAGCTTGTATTGACAACTACCACTTCCAGTTTGAACAGTATGTCTGTAACCTAACTATAGCAAACTCCTTTGCTCACAACTGAAGTAGATGTGACCTCTAAGTTGTCTGAACTGGTAGAGGAAGCCCCAATAGTACTATTTGTATCACTGATGCATGATAAATACTTCCATCAGTGGGAAGTCTGGAGATTGCATTGTCTCCCTGGTGTGGCGTCAAGACACTACTTCAGTGTCCATTGTGACATTAGCAGGTATTTCGGTATCTGAGTGCACCATAAATCCTTGATTAAATGCCCAGACACTTTTAAAGCTTTCATTTACCCCTTGCATGCAATTATTCTGTGATTCAAGGCGGGGTAATTATTTTTTGGATGATTTCTCAAACGGAACGCACACAGACAGTGTGAAACGATCTTCTAGATAATACATTACACGGTTTATGTAACATATCTTTCTTTCTTTGTCTAACACTGTAGTCTGCAGTGTGGCAACCTGTAATTAATCAAGTGATTGATATTGTAAGCATCAATTATCAGAGTACAGTGACATGACTGTAACCAGGGTCACAATCCACAAAGCGTTCGTAATGTTACAACCTGTCGTAACTCTACAGTTTACGATATGCTTACGAATGTCGTAGCACTGCAAACTCTTTGTGGGTTGGACCCAGGTCACAGAACCAGCCTGTTCTATTTGATCAACTGTTACTCCAGACATGGGGTGCTTCACACATTGTACCCATAAGGGGAATCGAACCCGGGTCTTCAGCTTGATGAGTGAACACTTTAACCACAAGGCTACCCCACCGCCCCTCATTTCAGCACCATCTGACCCTGTGTTACTTTTACAGAGTTTGTAAAGCATTGGTGATGTTTTGTCAAAACTTGCAAAGTGACTATTTCAGATTATTCACCTGTCATCTTTTTAAATGAAAAAGAGCATGTAATTGCCCTAATTAAAAAGCTATTTCTTGGCTCATTGTTGCTAATATATTTTTCCTCTTTTCCTGTCGTTATGTCATAGTGACACCAGAAATGGGCTTCACACATTTTTCCCACATGGTGAATCGAACCTGGGTGTTCAGCATGACAAGCAAACACTTTAACCACTAGGCTACCCCAATGCCCCCATTATGTCATAGACACAGCTGGGTAAAGGAGTGTCAAACATATACAACCGGCAGCACCTAATAACACACCAGTTCTAATCCATTAACAGCTAATACCCATGTGGCAAGCGTGTTATAGATACATCAATGTTTGGATGCAACAAATGGGGCTATTTGTCTGTAAAAACACCAATTCTACCCTCCCATTAATGTTTCTCTTTATGAGAATAAACATAATTTGGATACAACATTGTCCGATGTACACAACAAATAGCTGCAATAAAGTACAAATTCTGATTCCCAAAGACCTGACATTATTCATCATTTGAATTGCCAGACTGAAATGAAACAAACATATTGAGTGTCCCCTGGAGCTGGTTATGGTAGAGACCAGAGGATGTGTTGACTGGGTACATGACCACAGTAGGGTCAATAGACTGGGTGCATGTCTACAGTTGGGTCAATAGACTGGGTACATGACCACAGTAGGGTCAACAGACTGGGTGCATGTCTACAGTTGGTCAATAGACTGGGTGCATGTCTACAGTTGGGTCAACAGACTGGGTGTATGACTACAGTTGGGTCAATAGACTGGGTGCATGACTACAGTAGGGTCAATAGACTGGGTGCATGTCTACAGTAGGGTGACAAGACCCAACTGGGGAAACAGGTGGCCCACTCATCCAAAACCTCCCATTTCACTATGCCAAGTTGGATTACGTTGATCTGCTGGCAACCTATGATCATGGGTTCAAATCACAGATCCTCCTTGTCATGTGTCTAAGATTTGTCAGCACCATTGGTTTCTCTAAAATGGTAAAAGTCTAAGACACACAACACTTTACGCTCTTTACGTTAACCCACCATGTTATGAATATAATACTGTTCAATAATACAACTCAGTCCATTTATCACTTGCTTCAAACTATGTGATAAATTGTGTATACCATCACGTTCTGCCAACAGGATATGTGTTCTCGGAGATCGACTGCTGACAAGTGATTCTGTCATGGTGAATGGAACCTTCTTCTGTGAGAAAAACATTTCCAGCGCCATCTACCACAATTACTGTGGCGTGAACAACAACACCGGTGACGCATGCGAGTACTACAACAAAAACGAAGTCCATCAACTCAAGGGTATTCCAGGCATTGCAAGTGGGAAATTTATGGGTAAATTTATGATTGTTATAACATTTGTTTTTGTCTGAATTGGTTGACACAACTTTACTCTGTTAGGGTTAGGGCTGTACATGTCAGAGTTATCTTTCTCGTTTTACGTGTCTAAAACTATGATTTGCCAGAAAATAGAAGATACAAAATACATTAAAAGTTGAGGTTGACAAAGTAATAGTGGTTGGGTAAGGGAGGAAATGTGATGAGAATTATACTGTGTCTGCCTTAAAATTGGTCTCATGATTGCCCCAAGAACTGAGGATGTGCGATTTGCTCGAGGACACAGGAACACAACAAAATGGGTAATCCAAGATTTTGTTTGTTTACCACTGCACTCATCCAAGAGTTTCCATATGGCATTCCCAACCATAGAAGCAGAAGGGTATTCAAAGGCTTTCAAAATAAATCCTGTCAGGATTTGTTCAGGCAGTATCAAGTGTGTTTACAAAGTCAACAAGATGATATAAGTTGGGATATAACTGGACAACATGGAACATGATTTATTCATGCACTGATAATTTCCATTGCACCAGTGAACACAAAACCAGCTGTTGTGATTAAGATTCAGTGCAGAAAGAATGCCATATGGACTCAACATTGCTCACTGAAATTTAACAGAAATGTTGTCGGATAACTGTTTTGTAATAAGTAGAAATGAGTTCTGTTTGTTGTTGTTTAATGCTGCACCTAGCAATATTTCAGCTATCTGATGGTGGTCTGTAAATAATCAAGTCTGGAATAGACAATCCTGTGATCGACATCATGAACATTGATCTATGCGACATACCATGACATGTCCACCATGTTAGTGAGTCTGACCACCACATCACATTAGTCGTTTTTGCAAAATGCACAGGTTCCTGAAGATCAGTTCTACAGTGAAAGTTCACAGGTCAAGTAGAAATAAGACTGACTCGTGATGGAAAGCATGTATAGGTCCAGGAATGACTCAATGATCCAACATTTACCAAGTGCTTGAGTGTGACTTTGTGTTACAGAGAATGTTTACAACCACTACACTGAGGAAGCAAACATCGTTGGCACCGATCAGAAGGGGTCTGAGGTTAGAGGGGAGGTCTTGGCCGAGATAACAACGTCATTCATGATCCTCCTGGCTATCTACTTTCCCTCAGTTACAGGTCAGTATCAACACTGTTACAGACAGTATGTACTCTGTTACATGCAGTATCTACACTTTTAGTATTAATAACCATCACAGTTAGTATCCACTGTTACAGTCAGTATCTACACTGTTACACTTAGTATCCACTGTTACAGTCAGTATCTACACTGTTACACTTAGTATCCACTGTTACAGTGAGTATCTACACTGTTACACTTAAAGTACTGTCGAAAATGCTAGAAAAATGCTTTTTGACTTATATTTCAAATTCAGAAGTATTACAGTTACTTAAATAACAAATATCACTTTAAGAAACATCTACCTAATGCAGACCGAGGGAATAAATTTTGAGACATGCCCTAAAATGCGTTTTTACTGATGAAAATACCAAAAACTTAGAAAAATAACCGGTAGTGGGACGTTATTTGATACAAACATTAACTGCCTGTGTTACGTCATCAGCATGCACGGTATCGCATGTGTACTTATAGTATACGTATTGGTTATGTAAGGGATCATTTGTGTATGTGTGTTTGTTGTGAAATAAACATACGAATTACTGTACATTGGAAAGAATCCTATCACTTGTGTTATCTTATCGATTGATTGTAGAAATGTGCAACGTTTTAATAAATGTTTTGCATGTCAACAGTATATTTCATTGCAAAAATATGGATGTAATTCGGTCAGTTTAATCTAGTTGTGAACAGTGGCCAAAGATTTAATGAAGTCACTGGTGTAGCTTCTTTAGAATATATATATTCTTCTTCTCATAAAGTTTGTAGACCGCCCGTCAAGTACTCCCTTGTCAAAGTTGTCAAGGATGGTTTTCGTCCGGTTTTGCTTTTGAGGCGGTCCCTGTCTTGTCTGATTTGTTTACAATATTGTAAACTTGTTGGTAAGACATACCAACAGCTCTACAAGTTCTGTAATAAACCCTTTCTATACTAATGAAAGGTTTACCTCTGTCTTTTCAAGCACAAAGCTTATAAACCTTTGCAACAATCGTCTGCAAATAGTTGGCCATAGTGGACTGGGCTGTGATAAAGATGTGCATGCATGACGGGGAAACTTGTTTATCAAGACTTAACATTTATATTAATATTTCTTCAATAAAAAGCGATAATTAAGTTAACACAAACATTCAACATTGATTTGTTTAAGAAAAACGTTAATTTATATTTTTAAACCACCTGTATTATTAGCATAAATGTAAAGACTATTTCAGATTTCTGTTGTTGAACTCTGAAAAAATCTTAAGTTGTTGTTTTGGTACCAAATTCTCTCCTGTAAACTGCCCTTTAAATGCATGGGAATGTTAAATCAATTGAAATAAAAATTAGGTACACTATAGGTGAGTTGATATATTGACAACATAGTACATTTATCACCTTTCTAAAGATATTAAGGCTGAAAAGCATTTTTCTAGCATTTCCGACAGTACTTTAGTATCCACTGTTACAGTCAGTATCTACACTGTTAGTATGTACAACCGTTAGTATCCACACTGTTGCAGTCAGTATCCACACTGTTACACAGTTGTATCTACAATGTTAGATTTGGTATTCACACTGTTATAGTCAGTATCCACATTGTTACAGCCATTATCCACACTGTTACATTCAGGTCCTGCAATGTAACAGTCACTACCATTGTCATGAAGTGACCTCTGAGTCAGCAAGTATTACAATGTATATAAGTGTTACAAACTGATGTGTTGTGGTTTACAGAAACTATTGCTCACCTTTCTGTATGATTGTATAAACTTCCCTGAACATGAGGGGTTTTGAGGTAGCCTGGTAGTTAAAGCATTCGATCATCATACAAAACACCCAGGTTCATTTCCCCACATAGGTACAATGTGTGAAGCCCATTTCTGGTGTCCCCGCCATGATAATGCTGGAGTATTGCTAAAAGCAGCGTAAAATCATGCTCATTCACTACCTGAACATCCTGGCCCTGTGATAAGGAAAGACAAATTACTTTAAAACTTATTCATGTACTTCCCACTGACTTTAAGGGGATCATTACCGTTTCAGTTTCCTTAAAAACACAACACCAAAAATCAATATGTATCTTCAGTTTTAAAGTAATTCTTGTGTAAAACAATCTTTGAACGGTAATGAAGCAGGGAAATCAATCGTCAACACAAACACATGTCCTTTGAAGCGCCCATCTATCATCATTAGCAGTGCTCACGGCTCACCTTTGACCCTGCATATTTTTCAGGCATCATGGCCGGTTCCAACAGGTCTGGTGACCTTGCTGATGCCCAGAAATCCATTCCAGCAGGAACTATAGCTGCTATTTTAACCACTTCCGCTGTGTGTATCCTTCACAGAAATAACTGCCTATTGGATTTCTTGGCTTGAAATAATATTTTTTTCTAAGGGTAGATATGATTAGGTTGTATGATGCGGATGCAGAGTTGCTGAATCTTGCTTGAAGTCTGCACAAAGTTAAGACAAGTCATAAGATGTTGACCAATATGCTGAAAGAGCATACTAAACCATAAAGGTTTGACAACTGGCTACATTGGACCAACAACTTTCAACTGAATGTTGTAATTTTTAAGATTTTTGGTAAAAATTGTACTGACCAAACATGTAAGTGGTCATGGATATTTTAGGGCTGTTTTGTTTATGTCGAAATCTAAGCTGACAGTTTCATTAAATTATTCATAATCCTTATTTTTTTGGGTTCTTAACAGTTGTATTGCCCTGTGAAATGGCAGTTTTACTTTTAGCGTATGGTTTGATGTTAATTTTAACCAAACTTCTTTGGTTCAAGTTCTTTTGTTGAAATATTGATTGTTCTTGATTTTGAAATCAGTCTTTTATCTTACTGAAAATACATGTGACATACATGCAAACTTTTATGTGTTTACAACAAATGCTTTAGTGTGCATGCATGCAATATGTCCGAAGCAGTGTTTACTGTTAATCCTTAACTGGTTCAGATATCAGCTCGGTGCTGTTCTTTGCTGCATGTATTGAAGGTCATCTACTGAGAGACAAGTAAGTGAGGGAGGGGAAATTCAACATAAATATCAACCATGGATGTTCACATTGTCTCAACTGTACCCCTCATCAATGTCCCAGTACTATTTCTGGTGCAGGTTCCATGCTTATGGGGGGGTGGGGTAGCCAAGTGGTTAAGGTATTCGCTCATCACGCTGAAGAACCGGGTTCGATTCCCCACATGGGCACATTGTGTGAAGCCCATTTCTGGTGTCCCCCACTGTGTGAAAAGTGGGTAAAACCAAACTTACTCACTCACTCCAAACTTATGTCAGTGCCTAGCGATGCGGTTCTGGTGGTCATTGCTGATCAGTTTGATGTTTTACCCATTCAATATAAGTGGGGAAGGGATATTACTGGAATGGTCCTGACTGATGGAGGCACTGGGTAGCCAAGTGGTTAAAGCATTGGCTCGTCACACCGAAGGCTCAAATCCCCACATGGGTACAGTGTGTGAATCCCATTCCTGGTGTTACCTTGTGTGATATTGCTGAAATATTGCTATGAAAGCCACTCACTCACTCTTAGAGAGGTGTCAGACAACACTCACTCCATCATATTGTTGCATATTAAAGTGAAATATGTGTCACAATTGTCTATACCTCGAATGAAATGCTCAGACTTCCAGACTATTAAGGGGTGTGGGGTAGCCTAGTGGTTAAAGCGTTCGCTCATCACACTGAAGATCCGGGTTCAAGTCCCCAATGTGTTAAGCCCATTTCTGGTGTCCCCCGCCGTGATATTGCTGAAATATTGCCAAAAGCAGCGTGAAACTATACTCGCTCACTCTATAATATCAAACAATTAGTCTATACCAATTAGTCTGTATCTAAGTAACAGCAAGCTTTTATCAGAAAATATGTAAATTTTAAGGATAAGGGACACTTCATATTTGATGATGGTACGGCATTTTTGTTGACATGTTGTGGATGATGTTTGCAGGTATGGTGTCAGTATAGGTGGGAGTCTGCTGATTGGAACGCTGGCCTGGCCGAACGAGTGGGTCATCATGATTGGAGCCTTCCTGTCCACACTTGGGGCGGGGCTGCAGACTCTCACAGGTAACACATTCCTTACAATGGTGGAGTAGATCCTGGAGTTGAGTTTCAGGATTAGATGAAAAAATGTAATTCAATATCTCAAAGTGATATACATTTATTTTGGTATAGAAATGTATTTCAAGCAGACTTTTAGGCCCTAAAATACACCAATTTATTCAATTTATTTTAAAATATTCAAAATAACATCAAAATACATCCCATACTGAATGTGATAAAATGTTGAGTATACTATGAAAACTGCCATCCAATAACCTCAACATGTCACATGGAGATATATCATGCTGTGTCACATGGAGATATATCATGCTGTGTCACATGGAGATATATCATGCCATGTCACATGGAGATATATCATGGCGTTTCACATGGAGGTATATCATGCAGTGTCACATGGAGATATATCATGCTGTGTCACATGGAGATATATCATGCCATGTCACATGGAGATATATCATGGCATGTCACATGGAGATATATCATACCGTATCACATAGAGATATACCACACATAGAGATATATGCTGTGCTGTTTTCAGGTGCTCCTCGCTTGCTTCAAGCCATTGCCACCGACAATGTCATCCCATTCCTGTCCATATTCAGTAAAACAACGAAACGTGGCGAGCCAGTGCGCGCCCTCCTGCTCACCATGCTTATCTCCGAGTTTGGCATCCTCATTGCCAGCCTGGACTATGTTGCTCCCATTATTACCATGTGAGTGATAGATCAGGTGTAGTAATAATAGCTGTAACAGTGCAGGAGGATATTGGTATTATAGAGTTATTATGAAGTGTTATTTACCCATCACATTATATCATTACGTGTGTCAAGACTTGTGTGTCATTTGTGACTTCTTCGTTCATTTTTGAACTTTGACAACATGTGTAAAAGTGGAATTAACTAATAGATACTTGTGAGATATCAAATTAATTTTATGTCCAGTAAAGTCTATATTTTATCAATAAATACATAATGATGACAGTCACTTTTGGAAGTCTTTTATTGATCTGATCAAAATACCAGTTCAAAGCAATATATGACCAAGTGGTAAAGGTAAGGACAGTTAATTTATCCTTCCTTTAGGGTATACAAGTTTTCATTTTGAAATAGGTGTTGAAATATCTTCAAGTACTTCAAGTACACACAGAGAGAGCATGTGTATTTCCTCTTTCTGTTTTGGGTGGTGGGGTAGCTTAGTGGTGAAAGCATTCACTTATCATACCTAGGACCTGGGTTCAATTCCCCAATTGGGTGAAATTGCGAATCCCATTTCTGGCTTGCCCTACTAACTACTACTGAACTGAGGATGATAATGGCTTCAACTAAGCATAAGAGCAACGACATCAAATTATATTAGTTTCATATAACCTCAGGGGTTATATATGATTATGTTCTACATTGTGACACCTTGTACAGCACCTTAATATACCAGCCTTTGTTTGTTCTCACTGTCAGGTTCTTCCTCATGTGCTACGGCTTTGTGAACATGGCTTGTGCGATGTTGACGCTGCTACGAACACCAAACTGGCGACCTCGGTTCCGTTTTTACCATTGGATACTGTCGTTGGTGGGACTCACGCTATGCATCACACTCATGTTCATATCAAGCTGGTACTATGCCCTGACGGCCATCGCTCTGGCCTGCTGTATATACAAGTACATTGAATACAAGGGGTAAGTACTGAGAGAGTTGAAGGTGTCACTACGCCCTGCGGGCCATTAGGGGCAGGTCATCCAGTATTGCTAAGGAATAAAATTACCCTTAATCACTTTAGCAACAAGGGGTAGGTACAAAGGTTTGAAGGTAGCCATACTACTGACCTTGAATGAAATTACATTGTCTTACAGGCTTCTTCTTGAAATTGGGGCGGTGGGGTAGCCTAATGGTTAAAGCGTTGGCTTGTCACGTCGAAGACTTGGGTTCGAATCCCCACATGGGCACAATGTGTGAAGCCCATTTCTGGTGTCCCCTGCCGTGATGTTGCTGGAATATTGCTAAAAGCGGCGTAAAAACAAACTCAGTCAGTCAGTCTTCTTGAAATTCATTTCCTTTGCACTATTGAAACAAGTAGGGGATATTCCAGTGAGGATATTATTTCAGAACCAAGTTTTATGATTGTATTTGTATTTGGAAAGTGTATTTCATTCACAAAGTGCAACATGTTACAAATTGTGTAAATGTTTTCGAATGCATCAAGGTTTACGTTGTACTTCCTTGACAAGCTCTACAGGGTAGACAGAACGAGCAGGTTCATGCAGTTGATACTAGAATCGTTATTGGTGTGTCTGAGTAGTGGTGTGGGGTGGGATCAGTGTGACTGGCAGAACACTGGTACATGTCATTGACAGACACGCCATTGGGCAGCACTACCATCACAATATCTTGGAGGCACAGTAGTGAAAATGTACATGAAAACGATTACCCGGTAGTTCTCATCTGACAAGTGATAGTCTTTATGTTGTAAAGACACTTCAAATGTGTTATCTTGATTCCAGTGCTGAGAAGGAGTGGGGTGATGGTATTCGAGGTTTAGCGATGTCTGCCGCTCGTTACTCCTTGCTGCGGCTCCAGGAAGGGCCCCCACACACCAAGAACTGGAGGTAAGTGAGATTGGGGGAACACACCAACTCAGTCTTATAGCTGCACGAGGTGCAATTTGTCTGTTGGTTTTTGTTTTGTTTTTTCAACTGAAATCCCATTTAACATGTGGAAACATCACCAATGCACAAATACCCAGACAGGACAATTTCCCTTGTGAGTGCAGATACTGGCATTCAGGATCAACTTCTGCCATTGTTGATGGTCAGTTCATTCCCCTGACAAGGTCATTAGGCTCTTGAACTGTCACATTATTATATGAAAATTACACAAGAGCTGCAATCTCCTAATAATTCAAGATCCAACTACATATACACATAGTTATGTTATGGTGCAGATTGGAGAAAGTCATCAAACCATACATCTGTACTGGTACATTTATAGGCTAACAGATAATGTATTTGTAACCATGGATACAACTGTATCAAACAACACTTTCTTTATAGCATAGTAACTATATATCACATATCAGTGCCTTTCATTTCAAATGTTGTGATTCGTATTGGGGAAGGGGGCACAGGTGGATCAATGGTCTATACAGAGTTGCAGCCCTTTGCTTCCCATAGGATCTGCTTATTGTGGTCGACTTCATTGATATCCTAGGTTTGAAAACTTCACTCTTGTAGGTGTCACCAAAGTGGTAGAAGTTTAGAACCTATTCCATTCTGGCAGACCAGTCTGATTGTAATCTTTATATGACCGAAATATATGTGATAAAAATTTCCAGTGTATGTTATATATTTTTTTTATGGGAAATAGTGATTACTTTGTAACTATGTTCCAAAAGTTTTAATTTCATCACCATGTCAACTAAATGTATTCACTACCACTTGATCTCTGAGAAAAGCTTGCATTTCATGGGCACACTTTGTCAGGTTCCAAGGCTTACAACAAATACATTAACAAAAGTAACTGCTGTAAGCATCAATTCTACTCACCTAAAGCATAGCTTTGTATTTTTTATGGTCTGTGTTTGGAGATTATGCCATTGAAAGATATGATCATTACTTTCAAATATCACGTTAATTTTACAACTAGTCCTGGTAGTGTATTTCAGCATATCCTGTTGCTAATATTGCATGTATTTCAGACCTCAGCTGTTAGTGTTGTTAAAGTTGGATGACAACCTGCAACCTAAATACCCCAAGCTTGTCAGATTTGCCAGTCAGCTGAAAGCAGGTGAGTATTGGCCTGTATGGAATTAATAGTGTCAGTACTATGTCAGAGAGTGTTCCAACAGTTGCATCTCCCAGTTATGGGACTTGGTGGCCAATAGTTTTTTGACAGTTGAAAGTGCAGCCACTATTGTTAGGGATACTTCAGTATTTCATTTAAACATTACCAAACCAATAGAAAATGGCATATGATATTTTAGACTCTGAAACATTCGCTGTGAAGTTTAGATTAAATGTGACCTCCCTGTGATGATTCAAAGGCTGAATTGATTCATTGCATGGAAATGGTGGCTACTCCGGGGGTTTGCTTGACACATGGGTTGACCACTTCTCAGTGTTTTGATTACGAGATCAGTGCACAAGTTGATGTATGCACAGCGTAAGGAATCCCAAGATGAGACTCAATCTAACAAAAATACTAGAATCTGTACTTTACTGAAAGCGTGTACTAAAAACTATTACATGTTACATCCTAGCACCCTGCAGCTGATAGTATTGATATTGATATTTAATCTAGCTGTGATGCAGTGTTGATACCAGACTGGTGGCTAGTAACTCTCGTTCTGTTTCAGGCAAGGGTCTGACTTTAGTCAACACAGTGATTGAAGGAACATTCACGGAAAAGTTTGCAGATGCTCAAGCTGCCAAACTTGTGAGTATTCACCCTTACACAGGAAAGCTGTCTTTACATCAAAATATCATCCAACATCAGCAACTGTCAGTAAATAATGCACATGACAACACAAACATAGCGAAAGGCCATAAAATGTTATTTAATCTGGAGTTATCTCCCTTATGTTGCTTCTGCTATCTTTCATTACAAATATGGTCAATTTGGTACGTTGGAAAATTTTATTTGGACTTGTAAACAATGTGTTTGACCAAAGTACTGTAGCCTTTAGCTGCCATTAATTTATGAATTTACATGTCATCATAACACTATGCAAGCTATAAATCAAACCATTGACTTGTTCACTGCCCCATTTCATTGGTCCGCTAAAAGACACACACCACATATACTCAAGGGTGGTGAAGGACCATGAAAGACGAACTAGTGAACGTGCTCCTGTATGTTCCAGGCCCTAGACAAGCTGATAAAGGATTACGGCGTGAAGGGATTCTCTGATGTATTGATAGCCAGGTCTGTCACAGAGGGACTGTGTCATTTGTAAGTACAAATGCTTTATATATTGTATATGATGTTGTAACTTATCCTTTCAAAAATGTAAAGAATTTCTAAATGTCACAGGTTGTTAAAGGTAATGATTTCCCAACGTGAACAACAAACTCACAAACTGGATATATCTTTCCTGCAATGTGAATTGATGACTGATGTCTGACCAATTTGATTTAATTTATGGAGACCCATGCATGAAGATCCAGGTTAGAAGTAGTCTGACTTATTTGACACATCATTGTATCCCAATTACATAGATCGATGCTCATGCTATTGATCACTGGATTGTCTGGTCCAGACTCGATTATTTACAGACCAACGCCATATAGCTGGAATATTGCTGAGTGCAACGTAGAACAACAAACCAACCAACTAATTTATGTATGTAATCTAATTTGTGCACAGATATGAACTCATTGTCTGCATGTATAGTGCACACACCTCTGCACTGTAACTATGCGTTCCATTACAGAGTACAGAACGCTGGTCTGGGAGGGTTGAAACACAACACAGTCGTCGTTGGATGGCCATACGGCTGGAGACATGACTCGGATGAAAGGAGTTACAAAGTGTTCCTGGGTCAGTGCCTCAATAGACACACAGCTTAACATGCCCTTTCACCAACTGAGGAAAATTTGTAGCTATACTCCCAGCCTTGCTTCACCAAACTGAATTCTTGATTCAGGAACCAGTTGCAGCATTCTGCCTTTCAAACTAGTGATTTTATTAGGAGACTTGTCCCAAACTTTATACTTCAAGATCTGTTTTTTGGAGCAGAACTTCCTGGCCATTGTTCAAAATGCTGTTGTAGATGCAAATTTGAATTTCAAGTTTTCTTATTCATAATTTTAAAATATCACATGTAAAAACTAAAAGAAAATTTCATAGGCATATAAACATTAATTAACGAATCTTCTTAAGGAATAACACTTTGGCAAAAGAAATCACAGGGACACCTTTATGGATGATGTATCCATGTTTCTCCCTTGTTGCAGACACTGTACGAAATGTGGGAGCTGGTCAGTTGGCCCTGTTGGTGTGTAAAGGAATCGCTATGTTCCCTGACAATGAGAAACTGCGTGGTACGATTGACGTCTGGTGGATTGTTCATGATGGCGGGCTGTTGATGTTGCTGCCCTTCCTCCTGAGGATGGACCGATCATGGAAGAACTGCAAGCTGAGGATCTTTACTGTGGCTCGTATCCTTTCATCAGATAGTGAGGGACGTTGGGGTAGTCTAGTGGTTAAAGCGTTTGCTCGTCACGCTGAAGAGCAGTGTTTGATTCCCCACATGGGTACAATGTGTGAAGCCCATTTTTTTGTGTCTGCAGGGTTTTGTCCTGTAGATGTTCATTAGGCAATTGGTGTTTTGACTTCCCTGGAGGGATTGTCTCCCTTGACATGTAGGTGCAGATACTGTTGAACTACTACAAGTCCACTCAAACCATTATCTGTGTACCGGTATCTTTGCATTTGACACAACTCTTACTGCCTTTGGGGTATTTGTAGAGTAGAAGAATCATATTTCTAGAGTATTTGAATATGTGTAGAGTTTAAAATTTAATGATTCATCAATCGCTCAAGAGAGTATCCAAAAAAGTCATTGTCATTATTGTCTGTTTCAACATTGTACAATTCACGCAGCTCTGAATTGCCTTCTGAATATGTGCAGAATGTTAGTGATGCAATCACTCAAAATAATTAAGAATTATGTGAATAGGATCCTTAGGTATCCAGGTTAGAATTGGTCTCACTAACTTGGTTGGCACATGTCATCGTATCACAATTGAGTAGATCGATGCTCATGCTGTTGATCACTGAATTGTCTGGTCCAGACTTGATTATTTACAGACTGCCACCATATAGCTGGAATATGGCTGACATAGAAACAAGCTTCCAATGCATTTGTTGAAAACTGAAGGTGTCTATAAGAACAGACTGATTAGCTGTTGGATACCATGTTAGCTGAAGGTAGGGATCATTGCCTATGATGTCGGTCACTTGTTTGACTGGCCATTTAAAGCTGCAATATTTTTAAACAACACAGTACAAGCCCCACAAGAGTGAAACTTCCTTAATGTGTGTAGAAATGGAAGACAACTCGATTGAGATGATGAAGGATTTGAAGACATACCTTTACCAGCTGCGTATCGAGGCTGAGGTCAATGTTGTGGAGATGGTGAGTGATGATGTCACACATGATGCTGCTAGTACTTAGATGTTGAATGAAGACAGAATCATTGAGAACATGCATAAGATAGGTGACAGTGATGTGTTCTTGCAAAATATTGGCAGACAGATGCCCTTTTATTTGTCATTCAAACAAGAGGAAACGAATGTTACTTGATATTGTTACTGAAAAGCAGCAAAGCTAAAATTGAGGAATATTTGAGCATTTATTGTGAAAGGAATCAGCTAATAACAAAAGCTGCCAACAGTTTACTGTTGGGATGACCAGGTTTCAGTTGTAATCCTAGCACTTGTGATGACTTCCTGTTCCAGAGCACCATTGACATCTCTGCATACACATATGAGCGTACACTGATGATGGAACAGAGAACCCAGATGTTGAGGGACATGAGACTGAATAAAATGGAGGTGAGTGTCACTTTTGACCTGGAGCAGACGACAGCTTGAATCTATGTAAACAGAAGATATTTATGTTAATCTCTGACAAAACTGCCATATATCTGGAATACTGCCGAGTGCGGCGTTAAACAGCAACCAACGAATCTCAGATGTATAACCCCAAGCTTTTGCATGAGTTGAATCTTAGAGACAAAGATATGGATGCGTCTGCTATGTGTGGATCTGTTTATCAGGTAAACCTCTAGCTTGACTTACCTTTGACAATGAAATCTGCCACAGCTGCTTGAAAATGACATAATGTGGTGAGATGTGGTTTAGTCTCAGATTAGTATGCTTGTCATGCAGCACACCTGAGTTTATCTACATGTGTACCATTTCTCAGGCCGATTCTTGGTTACCTTCACAAATTTGTTACTAGCCTCAGAATTTTGTGATCGGTCCATATGTCAGATTAACAAATTGTGGTCTAATTTATTAGCATCAGCCACTGACATTTAGAGAAACAGTACATACTTTAAGTACAGATTCTAGTACTTTTGTATGGTTCAGTCCCATCTGGGATTCGAACCCACACTCTCAGAGTCAGGAACCTAATTGCCAGCACCTAAAGCCAACCATCTAAGCCTCTCAGGGGGCAGTAGGGTAGCCTTTTGTTAAAGAGTTTGCTCGTCACACCAAAGGCCCGGTGTAACAGGCCAAACTTTTCCCCTGGCCAAACCTTCCCCAGGGAAACTTTGGCCGAACCCAAACTTTCCCCGGGGTAAGAATATCCTAGGACAAAACCTCTCCGGGGAAAGTTTGGCCTAGGCCAGATTCTCCTGGGGAAAGTTTAGACTGGGGAAGAAATGGCCTGCTACACCGGGTTCGATTCCCCACATGGATACAGTGGGTGAAGCCTATTTCTTGTGTTCCTCGCCTTGATGTTGATGGAATATTGCTAAAAGCGGTGTAAAAGCATACTCACTCACTCACCAACCCACTCAGCCACAGTGGCTTCCACCAAAATGGAAGTCGGACAATTGGTAGTCTAGACCACAGACTTATGTACCTCTTTGACATGTGTAAATTGGCACAGCTCCCACGGCCAAAAGTATGAATACACAATGCCATTTAGGAAGCTGACAAATGTAACACATGTTATGTTTGGGATTACACTTTCTCAGTAAAGTAGAGATTCTAGTACTTTTTGGCAGAATTTACAGAATTTAAGTCCCACTATAATCACGACTGTTTGATTTTAAAACTGTTGCACTTTCCTTTATAACCCTGTAAAATATCACCAGCAGATCCTCACTTACTATATGTATTTTTCCCCAGCCACAAGCCATTGTGGATCGATCCCACCTGACACCATCAGATGTGATGTTACGTCTGGACCCAGTCCCTGAGGAGAACGATGACGAGAGCTCAACTGACCCCACCGATCACAGTAAACGCAACCAGTTCACCTTCACCCCTCAGCAAGGGGGGCAACTCCTCAATCTCAAGCCGTAAGTAGAGACAACTCTTGCTGGCCTATGAAGCCAGCAGCTAATTGAAGAAGTGTTGGAAAACAGGAGTTAGTTCAGCAATAGCGGGGTGCCCCAGGCCACAGTTCATTGGGAAAAAGGCAAACTTCAATCTACAACCATGGTTCTTGAGTAAGACTGTGAAATATTATAATACAATAATATAACAACAATACAACTTATTCCAACACTTCTTAAATTAATAATGGGCACCAATCGACGCTTTGTCTAATATACATGCCAGTAGTTCATATACTCCCACAGTGTACAGCTTCTCAACACTTCAACATCAAATAAATCTCATATGGACTCGGGGTTAATGCATGACTACAGCTTATCATCTAATACACCAAACTATGGAAGGGGCAATCGTCAAATCTGAAAATTCTTTCCAGCCCGACACAGTGCTCTCCCTTGAGTTGGTCTGTCGGATACTTTGAATTATGCTTTTCTATATATATCCACTACACTAGCAACAGAAGGCAATTAGTTTCTATAGCAAATTATTTTATTTTAGATTTCATGGTGAAGGTTTTTTAACTGTACTTTTTAAAAACACAAGTGGCTCAGTGAGTTGGGCAGGGTATATTTATGTAGGGAAAGGGGTAGGGTATAATTGAACATAGCAGAGGGGTAGGTGTTATGTTATATGTGAATCAGATGGTATCGATATGTGGCATGGGCAGAGCAGATTGTTATATAGGATGGTTTAATATTGATATTCCAAGCTAGGTTGTTTTCAGACTGCCGCCATATAGCTGGAATATTGCTGAGTGCAGCATAAAACTAAACTCACTCACTTAATATTGATATATGGGTTTGGTAGGGTGTAATGTTATATACTGAATGGGCTGTATGTATTGTTATATAGTGGATGGGAAGGTGTAATGTTATATATGAAATGGATGGCATGGGCAGAGCAGATTATTATATAGGATGGGTCGACAATATCGATATACAGCATTGGTAGGGTGTAAGAATATATGGGATGTGCAGAGTTTATTGTGATATATGGGATAGTTCTACAGTGGCGGATCCAGAGGGGGTGTTCAGGGGGTTCGAACCCCCCTCCCTCCCCTTTTGAAAATGACTTAAGATCACATCAAATTATTTTTTTGCTTTAGCGGAGCCAATGGGGAGTTCAGGGGGTTCGAACCCCCTGAACCCCCTTCTTTCAAAATTCCTGGATCCGCCCATGGTTCTACATGTTTGATGCTAGGCCAGGTAGAGTGTAATATAGGATGGGCAAATCCTCAACGCAGGATAACAGACACAAGTAATAATCACCATATATGTAATGAGCAAATCTAAATTGTGCTGTGACATAAATCAAAGCAGAAAATTCACTACATGGCATGATGTTGGCAGACATAATGAAGATATGAGTTCTGTGTACACACGTGTGGAATAATCCTCTCTGACCGCACATTTCTAAGTGGGCTTCACATGGTAGAGTTAACCAATGTCATTTGCTACATGTCTGCCATACAATGTCTGTCTTACTACCCAGGGCACCATTTCAGAAAGCTATCGTAGCACTACGACTGTCGTGACTCCTATGCTGTAGCATAGACTTACGACAGACATAGCACTACGATAGCTTTGTGAAACAGGGCCCTGATGTAGTGTCTAATTGTTGCTGAGGAAGCAGAGTAGTGAGCCTGGGTTTGATGCTGTTTTGAACAGTATTCCTGCAAGGTGGGTGAGCTGGCTAAGGGGCCAGACTAGTGATCCAGCGAGTTTGAGGTGCCGGGATCGAGTCCACCTGTGACCGGGTGTAAAACCTTGGAGTCAACTTTGAGTACAGATTCTTTCAGTGCTGTCACAACCCCTAGTGTACAGTACACAACCCTGTGCACTTAAAAGAACCCACGATTCCGTTGGTATATGACCAGATGGTGGCCACATCAATACGTGCAAACACCTAGTTGCAGGTACAGCAATGTGCAGTGAACTTGGACAAAGTACTGTGACTATGTGCCCCAGTCCACCCAGCTGTGAATGGGTACCTCGTTAGGATGAGAAAGCCACAATAACTCGGCGCGCCTAGTCGCTGCAAGAGTTGTATACTCCCCAGGGAGTTGAGATTGATAATACAATGTGCCGTTGAGATTGACATCCAATGATCGAGACAAAAAATACCAGCACCTTGAGCATGCACTAGTTGCCTGGATATGTGCGCTATATAAATATCCTATAATAATAATATATGGCTTATCAACGTGATGAGGGAGAAAAGTTTGAAGAGATGCAGTTCTTGCACATTTACCATTTTGGTGCTGACATCCCTGAAGAAACGGGTGGTGGGGTAGCCTAGTGGTTAAAGCGTTCGATCGGTACGGCGAAGACCCAGGTTTGACTCCCAAATGGGTACAATGTGTGAAGCCCATTTCTGGTGTCCCCCGCCATGATATTGCTGGAATATCGCTAAAAGCGGCATAAAACCCAACTCACTCACTCACCCTGCAGAAACATAACCCAAGCGAATCTACGATAATAAGCCCCTATCAGAGATGACTTGGCAGCCAAACTCGCTGGTAATATGTCACAACGGAAGATGATGTGTGTATTTCAAGGGGAGGATGCTGTCGATGATGATGTATGCATGTTTGATGATGTACCGGCAGCATGCATGTCTCTCCTGCCGATGTACAGACACAGCAACATCATTGCCATGCTTGTTGTTTCAGATCTTCTCAGTCACTTCCTAAGCCGTAAGAAGCTTAACCTCTTTGCAACCACTATCACAGCTGTTTAAGGAATATCAGATGGAATGTCTCTGTGATAAATCACAGCTCAAAATATAAGAAAAAAGAACAATTACTCAATTTGGTACTTTTGATTATACATATCCAATTTTCTAATGTAAATGTTTGCTGTTTTTGCATAACTCAAGATGGCTCCAGTAAACAGTTGCATATCTTGTGCTTGGTTCATTTGTTGAACTTTTTCTTCTTTTTTTAATGTATGTTAAAAAGGCCCCATTCTCTCCAGTTGGGGGTGAAGAATCTACTTATCACCAAGTCATTGATTGTCTGATATTCCAAACTTTGCATTACTAATCACTTCCTCATACACCTTGAACTTATTGTGCTGACATGTTCCCCTTGTATAAAGATTTAAGCTGTTTACCATGCTTACCTGTGTGACTTTGATACATTAGTAGCATCTGTGTCTAGTTACATGTCATCAGTTATAGCTAGCTCAAACATTTCTCATTTTACTGTTTTAGAAAAATGTCTTGTAGACAGTTTTACTAGTTATTCCAACCTTAGAGACATTTAAGAATTATAATATTGAGTCTACTGTAATTAGAACTTTTGTCCTGAAGGATTTTTGTTAATTATGCATGACCCTCTAAAACAGAGGGAAATATTCACTTCCAGTAGCATGGTTTAGCCGAAATGTGTTCATTGATAGTCCTAGATTGCGATTGTGTCATACATCCAATTTATCAGATTTGATTGGTATTGCATTTTTTAATAGTTGCATTATATACTTTTACCTGTTTTCATGTAACTGTGAAGATTTGGGTTAAAACCTATCTTCAGCAACCCATATTTGTTAGTTTCACTCGCTGACATGGATGATGCAAGTGATTGTATCCAAGTTGCATGGATCAATGCTCCTGGTGACAATGACCAGATACTCTAAGTCTGACTTGGTCAACATCATAATGCTGTAATATTGCTGAGTGTCATGTTACACAACAACAGCAAACAAAACATTACTCACTTCTAAGATTATTTTCAATGCTTACTGTGCATGGTAGAAATGTTATGACATCAACAAATTGAACATGTGATTGTACAATACAATTCTCCAGATTTCAGGATGCCATTTGTTATGTTTGAACCCCACACCAACTAACTGCTTAGCAGCAACAAATGCTTCTTCTGCATGTCTTGTTACTAATATGGCACTCTGATTTGACTGAAGAGTTTAATCCCATATTTCAAAGAAACTTGGGGCACCTATACTATGACAATGTTCGATAAATGAAGCCTTACGAGGAAGTCACATTAAATTTTGTGGAAACTTTCTTGCTCCATCATTTTCATATTGCAGTTTGGGAAATTCCCAGTGCTCATCTAGCCACATTTTCATTATACATCATAAATATATTGTCTGTTCTTTTCAGTTCAACCTAAATATTCACATTTTGTTGAGAACAGCTTCATTTGGATGCTCTTTCAAGAAAGTTAATTTTAGATTGTTTTGTTTGACTGGGTATTTCATCCGTGCTTTGTAACACATTATTGATAGTAAGGTTATGGTCATGTGTACCTACTAGTACCTGGGACTCCCATTGTTCAAGTGCATAGGGCTGGGGCTTCTTTGCTCATAATAAGAGGACAGGGTGGTACATCAATGATTACTGTATGAATAATTACAAGAAACAATGTGTCGTTGCCAAGCTAGGAAAAGCTTGTTGTCCTAGAAGCAGACAACAGTAATGTTGTCTCCGAAGCACAGATAAAGGTTGAGTTGAAATATGATATTCCCCAGACCTTGACAGAACCTGTGACTGCAACTAGAGACTAAGATAAATCGTTGAACAAGTATTGGAAATCTGTAGAAACCAGTAGAAGACAAGAATGACGATGAATGTTTAAAGTAGAAGGTGTAAAATGAGGTGCCAGCTGACCTGGGTGAACGTGAAGACTTACAGTGTTGCTAAACAACCAGATTGTGGTATGTGAGCCCCTGCAAAGCTGTCGGTGTCACGACGCAGGTGAAGTAAAGCATTGCTTGTGGCGGAGAGGAGGTGGATGGGTGACCGTGTTCAGCAAGCTTCATGACTCCAGGCTTCAGTTTTGCTCCACACTGTTTCTTTTAAAGGTTAAAATATGTCCTTGACAAGTGACAAGGGTATAAAAAAGGCATCATGAGTACTTGTTAGGATTTCAGTGTGGCATATATAAATATATATACTTTTATAGACATAGACAATTTTCTACTTAGTTTAAGGGAAGTAATCAGCAGGTGCTTAAAAAGTTTGTTTGGAGCTTATTCGGATCAGTTCATTTTCAAATGAATGTTTTTAAGCTGTATGAGTTAGCAGTTCTGAAAATAGTCATTGATTTATGCAGTGTAAGCAGGTGAGCTTCAGGACCAATGGTTCAGAGTTTATTGACCAATCAAGAGTTATTTGCCCTTATATTCCCCATGCAACTCCTTCATCAATCATTTACATGATTATCATTTCACAGGTTATTATTTTGTTCAGACCCCCGAATGTATATGTATCTATTGTTTATCTGAGATTAATATCTCTTATTGTCCAGGCTTAAGCATTTTATGCAAAATATTGCATCCCATTTGTTAAAGAATTCAGAATCTGTGCAAGCATATGTAGCAGGGTGAGTCATCCTACAGATGACATCCTTACCATGTCATCTTGCTGAGGGGGTTAAGCTCTTTGGTCATGTGGACAAGGCATCAGTCTACGGATCAGAAGATCTGTGGTTTGAATCCCAGCATCAGAAATTTTATGGCCGCTACATGTATGTGGATGACAAGTCCTATTGAAACAACAAAAGTTGTCTGATTACAGACTGGCCATGTCCTATATCTTCAAAGCTCTGGTTCAACAATTCAATCTTTATTTTAAATCCGATACCGTTAGTAATTGTGTTTTGCTTGTGATTCAAATGTTTTTATCATGGGTGAAACAGATGTAATATAATCTTTCTTTTTTTGACGTTTTGTATATATTGTTGTCCATATTCATCTACAAATTTGAGATACATTGCAAGTGATATCAGTTCTATCAGTGTATAAAATAGTTTTGAAATGTGGCCTGTCCAAGGACTGACTGTCCAAAAAAGTGACCAGTCCTGAACAAATACAGCCAGTCCCAAAAACTAAAACTCTTCATTAAAACCAAGTTAAGTTTATTTTTTTCAAATATCTTCCCCGACCAAAGGACAGCCTTACTTATTATATAGACCATCCTTCACAAAAATAGACCGTCAAGGACGGTGGGATGGGCTATATTTTATACACTGGTTCTATACTAGCCATCTGTGTTAAACATCAATATGTTTATGAAGAAGACTTTGCCTACCAATCCATGTCTGTTTCTATATTTTCCCTAACACTCAAGTATATGTTTTCTTCTAACAATACATCAACAGAGCTAGAACAATGTTATAAATCCAATAAACTTCATGAAAGTCACCCAATGTGTGTCACCTGTCAACAGTCTTTAGATGTCCAAAAGGTCAATGTGGTCACCAAGGACTCCCGTTTTTTCTGAGACCCCAAAACTTGTTTCCGAAATTCTCTAAGACCCAAAACTCATCACCTGCTGTAAATCCCCCAGCCTTTCTGCACCCTTATCTGTTGCATGTTCCTGAGTATAGCGCAGTTTCTATGTTTTCAGAGACACAAGGAATGTGAGGAGAATGCACACCGCAGTGCGACTCAATGAACACATCGTAGAGAAATCCCATGATGCTCAACTTGTGATTCTTAACTTACCTGCACCACCAAAGTCAAGTGCTGGGGAAGAAAGCTGTATCCTTTACCTTGTGGGAATCACTTATTCATTGCTTCTTTGAGTGGTATCTTAGAAGTTGGGACGTACAATATTGAACAAACTATATTGATAACAAATTTTTATATTGTGAATGCGACGTTTGGATACAGATTCTTGTACCATGGTCAAGTCTGCTCAAGACCGGTACAAGAATATATTTTGAAACATTGCACTCATGAAATAAAGAAGTTGTTATTGAACGTTTGTTCAATATTGCGCATTTTCATTGGCTTCAGACTTTTGCAAGAGGTAGTTCATTGATTATCAGCTTGTTTTTATGGCGTAGGTTTTCGGGGAGAACATTATTATTTTTACTCTAACATGTTGTTTTTGAAAGTTTCATGTTCACTACTGACAGTATATTGAGCCACTGATGCCATTCAACGTTTTGTACGGAATACAAGGAATTGAGAACTTATTGCCTAGGTTATGTGAAATGTTTCCATGGCATGTACATGTTACAAATCATCTATAGAAAGTACAGAATACATATTCTTGGAATTAAGTATTCCTTGACCAGTGTCAGACATGGAGTTCCTGGAAGTGTTGACAGAGGGTCTGGACCGAGTACTGATGGTGAGAGGAAGTGGCCGTGAGGTTATCACCATCTACTCTTGATGACCTTTCATGTAGGTCAAGGTCAGCGCAGAAGTCACATATCAGGGAGGCAAACAGTTGTTTGATGAGGACTTGTAATCCAACCAAGGATGTGATGTCACTGATGGATAGATAAGCAGGAGGACAGTTTATTTTGATAACATCGGTATACGCTTTGAAGCTGTTGTGGTGGATGGATGGAAAATTATTTTAGTAAACTATTTAGGGTAGGGGAAGATATTTTATGGCAATTCCAATAACTTATGTAATCCATTAATGTAAATATAAATATCAGTGTATGATCTATATCATGAATCAGTTTTCCCTTACAAACAATATTCTGAACACAGTATTTAAAATCTTAATCATTTCTTTTCTCTTTGTCAATAATAATTGGATAAGAACAGTTTTAACAAATGCCATTCCATGGCCTTTTCAGAGAGCACCGAAACATTTACATATTTATGTCATGACATTACTTCTGTTCCCATAGTGACCATGGGTTGAATTACGTCTTGGTTAACTAACATCATTGCCTGTTTGACTTAATTTTCTATCCATGATACATAAAACTGTTTAGATATACCTCAGTTACTGTGTTGCTAAGCAACCAGTCAAGGTCACATTTTATTAGACTTTCTGTCATCTGCATATTATGTTGCAATGTACATAGCTCGCTGGAACTTGTGATTTAAATTATGGAGACATTCTATGTATATCCAGTATTTAATGTCAGATGGTGTACATATCAAATGGCGTTTTATCCATCAGAGCAGAGAAGGTTGTCTTTGGGCAATGGTTACCCCCGTAAGCTAACTGTAGGCACTTAGAATGCTTATGACGGAGTGGTCATCAATCATAGATTCTGCGGTCTGAATTTCAAACATGTGATCTAGCACCCTTATTGTACTGAGTTTACCATAGGAATATAAAAATCAAAACATGACGTGCCAATTATTGCCTCTTATTCATGTTCAAATGGTGTTATATATTACAAGTAATAATTTTATTTTAACAATGCCATAAAGTCCCTGATTAATTCTCCCTTGAATTTTGTCGAAAGTTTTAAAAAAATGAAAATTGTGATACATATTATTGTGTCACATTGCAGGCATTGTGTTGTTCATGGATTACACGAATCTGCAAACATGACCATATTAATGAAATGGCTCAATGATTTCTGTCTAGACCAATATTGTTTTTTTTATTTCTGAATGTCCTTGTTATTTATTTTGTGCTGAAAATACATGTTTTATCATCCTCTGTCTTATCATACATTATAAAACATCTCCCATTAATCAAATATGGACTTTTTATGCCTGGATGTTGTGGCTCGGAACTTCAATACACATCTGTCTCAGTGGAACACCAAATACTGTCTGCTTTTGGCTTACTGCTTAGATATCACACTTGACTGCTTGGCATATTCACAGCCTTTCTCCATGTAATTGGAGAATGCTGATTCAATGCTATTTTAGTTGTAGATAAAGTTGACATGAAGGATATATATATATGTTTCATGTAATCAAATATTCTTTAAAGAATGTACTTGTGTCAAAGTAGACATTTTACAATATTATTTACAATGTTGAGTTCGAAAAACATTATTAGCCTGTGTTGAAATATTGAATATGGGCATACAGAATATAATGATTTTTATTTTTGTATTTCCTGAAAACTGTTATTATCCAGAATGAAGAAAGTACGGGCACTATGGAGTTAACTTTATTTATCCAATGGAATTATGTTCCTTATTGCTGCTCTGCTGACGTTGACATATCACCATGGCAACCACCAACTATATATATGCTACTATTCAAACAACTTGTTCCATAACAGGATGAATTATGTTGGACTGGGTAGTCAGGTACGGAAGATTTAACAATAAGTGTTGTCTTATTTCAGATTTCAGTCAGGTATGGAAGATTTAACAATAAGTGTTGTGCTATTTCAGTCAGGTACGGAAGATTTAACAATAAGTGTTGTGTTATTTTTAGACTATTATTTCCTGATGATAGATGATTTTAATGCTGAAGATAATTTGATGATGTACATCCTTGAAGGCCATAATCAAATCTCGTTCCTGTATATTTCGTGTCGTGTACTGCTGGAAATATATATCTGATAGACATGTGCAACATATTTTGTATTACATTTTTTCATTGGCAGGTTCCATTTTCGTAGGTTTGCATCATATACAGTGAGACACTGTTGAACCTGGCTGTACTGTTTGGTGGTATGGGTTATTAATCTATGATAATGGAGAGATATCACTCTGCATCAATGTTATATTGTGGCATTTCACTACATAAATATTACACCTGTAGTTGTGATCAAGTTAAAGCCTGATATATTTGCTATTATCAAGTTTGACAAAGAAGCAGAAAATGTGGCACAGTGACTGCTAATAGCAAAGATTTTGCTGGAAAGTAATTGGGTTATTTTCAGTTATTCAGATAGATCAACATTTCAGACATACTGTGTTTAAGAATGACTCTGCTTCCCCTTTATTTGACCGAGAAACAAATTTTTGATATCACCTGAAGATAGTTCTCATTGCATATCTTTTATGTTCATAATCAATGTTTTATCTTTGTTATTATCTGAAGAACAGTTTTAATTTGGACCATTATATTATTTTGATAGTTTATTTCTAGTCACAGGGTCTCAAAGGATTTATCTTGTTAAATTATTTTGTTATATTGTGTTTTATTACTTAAATTACACTCTGTCATCAATCTCTCCCTGGCTTGTCATTCAGTTCAAATGTACCTTAATATGAATGTGTTGGATACAAGATAGTAAGATTCTGACTTGTAGGAATAACTAAAGTAATCTTGCATGTCCTCATATCAGGACATTATTGTACTGTCGATATGTTTTATCATTTCTATCAAATTCTGTGAAATATATGAAAACATATCTGTCAACATGGATTTCAACATGTTCCTTCAGTGAATATTTGTATACAGGTGTTAGTACTTTTATCAATCACATGATAGAGTTTGCTTTATAAAGGTACTGAACATCCCTTTGAAAGAATATAGAAGTTGATGTCAACCACAGTTCATAGTAACTATCCCATTGTTATAACATAATCTGAATTGTACTATTGTCAGCTTTTAGCATGATTAAGAAAAGGTTTTCTCGCTTTTATTTTTACTGATACTTTTATCAATGCGGCTTAATATACTGGACAAAATAAGTTAGGGATATTGGTATTTTTGTTATTGATATTTTATCAGTGTGTCAATGAATAAATAGATCATTATTCATAATTTCAAAAGTTACATATATCCCTAAATATTTTTGTCCAGTATATTAAGGTCAAATACACAATGTGAAACTAAAAATATATAGAATGTACTTTCTTTCAGTACTTTTTTTCTTGTGAAGCAAGTGGTTCATAAGCAGCTTGATTTCCATGGAAACTTCATGTTTTTTTTGCATCTTTTGTCTTTATGCATCAAAACTTTGCAACTAATACTTGGAATTAACTGTTTTGAAAGTGTGTGATTTTATTGGGTTGTCTCCCCTTACATCAAATCGGCCATATTGCCAGGATCTATAGTTCATGATTATTGCTTTTACTAGTATGCTGCAAGTGCTGCCCCGTAGTGGGCATCCAGAAAAGCATTATTATGGTGATGTTGTCATGTGTCGAGAACACTGTATAGGAACTCATCAGTAGAGACGAAGAAGTGGCTGTCTAATACTTTTGATGATTGTACCTCACAATGTAGTAATAATATAGGAATATGATTTCGAAATCAATATTGACATGACAAGGAAAAAATAGTCTTAACTACAATAAGAGGCCATAGCAAATCAATTATTTGTTCTTCAGATTCTTTGATAAAACTTAGGTCAAATCCCTTATGAAAAAGGGCAAAATGAAAATTTCTTATGGCTTTTGTGTGTCATGCTGTGTTGCCACACATTGTAACAAAATGATACACACGAAAGATTTCAGGAAGCACCTGTTGTTTTTCTTGCCAAAACTTTAGAAAGGAGGTATTTTTGCCTGATACTTTTAACTGAAATTTGGTAATATGTGCCTTATAAAATATACACACACAAAATTGAAACCAAGATACTGCTAGTGGAAAGGCAGAGATTTGGCGAACAAATAATGAATTTATTATGGTGTAGGTTTGTTTCAGTGAGCTTCAACATGTATTATGCTATTGGTGCTTCATTGTCGATGTGATTTGTTGCCCTAGATAGTTTGGTAGTTGCTGGCTGTCTAACTTGGGTAATAAGTAAGATACAGTTTTGTCGCTACTTTTGTAGGCGTATATATACAACGAACCTGTAGTTTTACTATGTAGCATGCTGATAATATAATAGTATTCACCCATTGACTTTCATGTGCGTGATTTCTTAAACAATGACTCATTCCAAAATCTTTACAATCTATAGTCTGTTTGAATTAATTCTTTTTGGGTGTGTTCACAGTTTAAGTGGCAGTTTGTATTTTCTAAATCACAAGAGGTTGATTATTCGGTGAATAAATTATGAGATTTTTTTTACACTGATGGATGAAAGTGAAGTTATTTTCAAGAAACCCATTGTAAAGAAGCCCTCCAGTTTATTATTATGATTATATATATGTCTATGTAGATTTACATCTCAAGGTAGATTATTCATTAGTTGAAAACTGTCTTGGCTTAAAAGTGAAAACATCTGAAGAGGCATTAGCAAATGATTTGGAAGAACAGTTTTGAGAGAATGTATGGTTGCCATTACAATATAATCTAAATGATATACTTAATATTATACATACATTTCTTTGGAGTTTTTCAGTGTGTGTGTTAAAGAATGTAGTGTGTAGTTGCGTTGTGAAAGACTTCATGCAGTTAGTGTTTACTATTTATCTAATGATATCATTATTATTATTATACAACAGTAATAGCAAATATGTGTGAAACAACTCTGTATGAAAATGTTTCCATGCATTTTTCATGGGCAAATGTATCGCTACATTTAATACAGTGACAATATAGAACAATATATTCCTTTTTAATAAGACAATTTTCTGGTTGTACATCATTAGATCTGTCAATAATTGTGAAAGCCTGATTGCAAGTGTGTTTTTACACTGACCTAGTTAATGATACTTTTATGCAAAACTTCTTTTGTTTATGAAAGGAATATTTGATTTTGACGACCATCACTTTCAGGTTCTCTATATGATGATTCTTATCTGTAATATCTTCTGATGTAAGCCCATGCTTACATATATGTTCAAAGAGGGGTCTATGGTTGTATTGATAGATGTGTAGAATATTTTATGAAACGAAATTTGTTTGGAGAAAGATTTCTGCCCTGTGATGCATATATGCAGGTGTAGTTGTGATGCAAGCGTTGTGTAGCTGAAGTGTTGTAAAGGTGTATTGCATGAAATCAACAACTTTATACGTGTATAGTCACACAAACTACATATGAAATTTATCCTAGGAGTAGAATGTGCTGTATGATAGGCCTTTCACAAATGTTGGCCAGCCATGGGATAAACATTCCAGTCTTGTTTTTCAACCCTGAATCAGAAGCTAAGTGGGTATTATAACTTATATCAGTCCTTTCGAAAGGACCAATAACAGCAAAGCATTTTCTTTGTGTCCAGGTCAGTTGTTTAAATTTCCTGGTGTTTCCATTTTCTTTTGGATAAAAATTTAGTAAGCAAATTAAAAGAAAATTTGGTTTAGCAAATATACCAGATATATACCAGAAATGGGCTTCACACATTGTGACCACTCAGCTACCCCACAGTTCAGGGTTAGAAACAAGAGGGAATATTTATCTTCTTTAGGTTGGTAATGTTAGTTTTCCTGGTTTACAGGTTCCACAAGAAAATTAAAATAAATAATTAATTTTATCTTTTTAATAATTTTAATAATAAACAATTTGTAAACACTAAAATTATTTTTATAAGGTATGCTTTGTGCATGTTTTGGTCATATTTTATAAAACAAATCTGTAAACTATGAAGCAAAAATGGTGAAATTGTTCATGGGCTGTAGTATACACATGTTGGTACATTGTTACATTGTGCTGTTGACTGTACATACATATTCTATTTTACATGGGAGCCCATCGTCCCTGTCATTGTCATTTTGAAGACAGCATTTTATATGTGAGGGGAAGTACTTTTGAAGCTGATATTGTATATAGAGGAAAGTGACAATATTGTAATATAAATGAGGACACTTAAAGGCATGTCTGTTTAAATTATTTGTGATCACATACCAAATAAACGTTTAATTGATATGTATTTGTTTATATACTCTTTGTGTTCCAGTCTCTGAAAATGCTTTTAGTTATCAAAAACAAGGTCATGATAAATGAGAATACTGTAGAATATAAACATAAGTTCTTGATATCAGTTGGGATGTTATTTAGGTTATAAGCTGGTCATTTGACTTCCAGGATAATGATATACAAGCTATAAATCATGACAAGAAATCTGATAGGTATTTATGGTAATCATAATACTATAATAATGTCACGAAAATCTGAGTGATAAAAATCTTATCAATTATTGCCATTTTAGGAAACAGCATTGAAGTATTGAATTATGAGACCCGCCTGTATGTTTTGGGTGTGATTGTTGCAGATGTGTAGAAAATTAACCTCAGGATACTGTTTCTAGATACTGTTTAGAGAAAAAACTTATCATTCATATCTCACTCCTTATTGGAAGGAAATGTTTCTGAAGGATAATTAAACTGTAGTGTTCGGCAGTGTGAGATCATCGATAATCTGATTAAGGAAATATTTGAATAGTAAATTGGTTTCTAGGGTAAAACGTTACAGTATGTCTCATTTACCAAGGCCTTGTCTGTATAGGGATGGAGATTCCTGTGTTTCAGTTCATACAGACCTGCTGGTGTCTTCAGCACTAGAGACTTCCTAGACTAAGGAGCAGTTATTTTTTCAAACATAGATTGCTTCTGAACTAAAGTCACTTCAGAATTAAACTCTTGTCTGTTGTTTGTACATATGCATGAACAAGGAGAGGCATGGAGCTGGCAGTAATATATCAGCATGGATTTGGGGTTTCTCAGGAATGAAAACCTCAAGGCTACAGGTTGGCCATGCATTCACTGTCCTGAAATGAATTCATCAATACAAATTTCCATTTTGCCATTTTTAGCAATATCACGGCAGGGGACACCAAAAATGGGCTTCACACATTGTACCCATGTGGGGAATCGAACCCGGGCCTTCGGTGTGACAAGCGAATGCTTTAACCACTAGGGTGAAACGGTATGCTCCTACCACGGTACGGTACGTATTGTGGTACAAGGCCATCGGTTCGGTATATGAGATATGATCATAATGCAGAAAATTGACAAGAGCCAAACCTAGATAGATTTTGACAAAACGGTTCGATTTCTAGACATTTTTTAAAAGGTTTAAAAAAACAAAATGACGGTATGAAAATTGAAAATATCGATTTCTTTATTGCATTACAGTATACCGAACCCAAGTCAAAATACCGCGGTTCTACTAATACTGTGGTATACCGTTTCACACCTATTAACCACTAGGCTACCCCACTGCCCCTCAATTTGCAGAGATACATCAAGATTGAGACACAGGATGCAGCACAGTGTCGGTCGGTCCCTTCCTGTAGTACCTGCTGCAGTGTACTGTACATCCCATACCCATCATACCACGTTATGTAATGTATACATGTATGAATATAATACATCTAGTATGACTCCAACTAAACAGACTTGGAATCACATTGAAAAGTGATATTCACCTACCAGGGTGTGTAGACCTGACTTTGCACCATCAGGCAGTCACTATTGCAGTTCTGTAAACTATCGGTTCAGTAAACAAAGTTATTTGAAAAGTTATAAAAGTAACCCTAAATAAACATGTAGCAAAGCACCTTGCATGAAATTTGATGTCACCTCTCTCCCACACTTTTTGACACCTGATGTTCACATGCCTGATATTGAAAATTGAAGAATGGTTGATTATTCTCTAGCACCTGATTGGAAAACACGTTAATTTCAACCTAAACTGCGTGTACGTCATGCCATGGCTTACAGAAATTCAGCGTCTTGGCACGTAGGTATGCTGGCGAGGTAACCTCCCAAAACTTAGACCGCCATATCTTAAGACAGCTTAAAACAACAACATTTCTGGTTCAGTGCACAACTAATCCTTAAGCTGATACGTGTTTCTTATAATGGATCAGTCCAGTAGAATCAATTAGACAAGACGTTATGTTTATTCAGCATATTTATTACAAGTTCAACAGAGATAGAAAATAAATATTAAATATAAAATATGGTACTATGTTGATGATGTCCACTGCATTTCAACAAAATTTCCCTAAAATATAATATTCGTACATAACATAACATTTAATTTGCACACAACATGTAATGCTAACTGGTCATTATCATGGCATCCTTGCCACATTAAGGACAGCATTTATCTGATACAAAATTTCCCTAACCAAGATGAAGCAAATGTCCAACTGCATCAAGGAACTGCATGTGTCTTCTCTCGGCTTGCTGAAGTTGCTGCTTGGGTCTTTCCAATCTGTTGTCAATCTCGCGGTAGATTCTTTCTGCTGGGTGGGGCTGCTCCGAAAGTTAACTGCGACAGCTTAGCTCTATCAGCATTCTCTATTCTCCTGATAATTTCGATGAACCGGAAGATGTTAGGATGTTGGTGCGGCAGGGTGCGGTTCATTCTGTTATGAAATCCTTCCAAATTGTTGTTCGTTCTTGGGCCTTGAGTCTCATGGTGGTTCCATCCTAGTCGATCCAGGTGCTCACCATGTAGTCCTTGAAGTCCTCGATTTGCTGTGAGTCAGGAGAAGAGTTCATCACATCCAGCCACGTATCCTGGACATCGGGCTGAGGGATGAGTGCTAGACCAGCTTTTCTTCTTATGAAGTTCTTCACATCAGGA
Source organism: Haliotis rubra (assembly GCF_003918875.1). Lineage (NCBI taxonomy): Eukaryota > Metazoa > Mollusca > Gastropoda > Lepetellida > Haliotidae > Haliotis > Haliotis rubra. The sequence continues at coordinate 1,385,877 of NW_025764926.1, read as the reverse complement.
TCCTCTTGGTAAGCCACTGCCAGTCCAAGGTCTTCCTCCAAATGGCCTGACTGTAATGGAAGTAGCATCCCTTGATCTCAGCATGAGGGAACTGTTTCGATGGCACAGATGGCAGCAGCCTCGAAGTCAGTCTGGACACGGCTTGGGTCTAGTGGTCTGTTGAATGAATGAATTCATATTCTCAGCAGTCTGTAGGGCTTCCAGTTGATCTAGGGTTGAGAAGGCAACAATCTTGTCATCCTCACCATCAACAAAGAGCAGGAAGGGACGGCCATCCGATGTCTCCGCTTGTACAGTTCATATCATTTACTTCTGAATACAAGCTAGGTCTACTCAGCAGGGAACACTAATTAGGACTGTTCCATTTCAGCCATGGGTGTTGTCTTAATTAATCCCCTTCATTAGTGTCTAAGTTATGGCATCTAAGTTTTGGGAGATAACCGCTGGTGACTGGAATGGCCCAAAGTGAAGTGGCCAGACATTTTGGACATAAAGACACTCTGAAATACGCAACGTTTTTTTACCACCAAAATTTCACCAAAAAGTATTTAAAAGCAATTTTCATCATTGATAGTGCATTGGTTGATGATAAATATACTACTCAAAACAAGTTAGGGAACACTGATATGTTTGCACTTAAAACCAAACAGGAACAGACGACCGAGACATGTGGTAAATTCATTATTTACTGAGTATACAGAATAGGAAATTGATGAACAATCCATCTCATTTCATGACGTGAACAAGTGGTGATGTCAATAATGTCACTGGGGTCACAACCGAAAATCAAGGCTCTTGAGAGACGAGTGTGACCACCTCTAGCAGCCACACATGCAATACAACGACGCCTCCTGGAGTTCACTGATGTCTGTAGTGTGTTCTTTGGGATAGCCTGCCACTCCAGACTCGGCCATTGAGGAAGCTGACGCAGATCTTGAGGCTGAGAGCAGTTCTCTCTAACACGTCCGCTTAACAGATCCCACACGTGTTCAATGGGTGCCATATCAGAGAACATATTTGTCCCAGAAAGTCAGTTACTATGCGTGCACGATGAGGTCTAGCATTGTCATCCTGGTAAACCGCCCGTGGGCCTATTCGATGAAGACCAGGAATCACCATTGGTCTCACAATCACATCCTGTAGCAAACAGCATTCAGATACCCGTTGATGATGTATAGATTGGTTCTGTTATGATGAAATGAGAAGTCGCAACCCCACCCCACCCACCACGACACTGCACCGCCAAAACGATTGTGATCACGGACGTTGACGTCAACAAAGCCTTCACCACGTCGTCTGTAAAAACACGCCCGTCATTATGCTGCAGTGAGAACTGCGATTTGTCAGAGAAAAGAACTGCTGACCACCGTTGTCTTGTCCTCTGTCGGTGATGCTGTGCCCATGCGTCTCTGGCTGCTCTGTGACACGGAAGAGGACGTGGTCTAACGACTTGACGTCGGGCCGGGGGTTTCTTTCCCTAAGACAGTTTCTAATGGTTTGGTCACTGACGTTTGTTCCTGTAGCAGTCCCCAGTTGCCATCGACGATGGTTTGCTGTGACGGTTCTCCTCCCCAATGCTTCAACAGCGAGGGACCGGTCTTCCATTCCTGTTGTCCCACGAGGTCTGCGTTTGTTGGAATCGCTGATGCAGTCTGCAGATGACGGATTGGCTAACATTTAACCTTCGAGCAGCTTCCCGCAGTGAAACGCCCTCATTTAGCCATCCAAAAGCTCTCGCTCGTTCTTCAATCGTCAGGTGTCGACCTTGCGGCATTTTGAACAAGTCGATGCAGTTTCACGGCGACCTGCTTTTGTAAAGCCACATTACGCACACAAATTGCTTGTGGCTCGTGCTTTATGAGGATAAGTGAACAAATGCACGTTCTCCATTTTTACGGCAGCTGCGAGAGAGATAGATCACGACGAAAAACTTCCATGAAAAAGAGTGAATGTCAGATTGCACTTTGAGGAGTCCATTATGATTCAAATGCTTTGTTCTGGTCATCAGGTGACCTGTGTAAGTTTAGTCTCCCATTTCAGTACGTTAGCCGGCGTCCAGAAGACAATTTTCCAAAAGGAATCAAACGAACGGTAATACAAAATACCAGTGTTCCCTAAATTGTTTTGACGAGCATATACAGGTTGTTTCAACTGCCAGTAACTCACTCACTTATTTGCTCGTACTGGTCAGTAACAAGCTGAACTGTGAATGGTTTCAACGATAATCGAACCCTTAAAAACTCCAGTCTTCGCAGACATTACCTTCAATGCTACATTGTCACTCCCGAGACTTAGACCTTCTTACGATCACCATTTGTACATCACCTACACAAACAAATACCCCATGACAGTCGTAAAATATCCTGAAGTATTAATGCTATGAAAAGCGTTTTCACTTCTACTGTGCCTTTTGCTGGTATGTTACTTCAAATGAAAGATCATGGTCATTAGTTGTTTGGTTTGTTGTTTAACGCCGCACTCAGCAATATTACAGCTCTATATGGCAGCGATCCGTATATAATCGAGCCTGGACCACACAATCCCGTGATCAGCATCATGAGCATCGATCTACGCGATTGGGATACGATAACATGTGTCAACCAAGTCAGCGAGTCTATCACCCGATCCCGTTAGTCGCCTCTTACGACAAGCATGGGTTGTTGAAGACCAATTTTAACCCGGATCTTTCTTTAGCACCAGACTGTTCAGCCTTGCTAGTTTTGGGAACACCATAAATAGTGCTTCACACATTGTACCCATGATGTGAGGAAACGAACCCAGGTCTTCGGTGTGATGACCGACCCGAGAACCAGCAGGTTCAGGTCATGTCTTTCAATTCATATATAACCTCCATACCAGGGAATGATCCATAGATCCCATTGGGTTTGAAGGCAGAAGCACCTGTGAAATATGGTATAAATCAGTAATGACACCAGGTGTCTGGAGAAGAGGTGAGCATGTACACCTTATTAGGCTGTTGTCGCAATGTTAATTGTGTATATCAGTCTAACCGTTAACAGAGGCGTAGGAACACGGGGTTCCTACGCCCCTGGGCCCTTATTCTCGAAACGTTCGTAGCCCTAAGAATTCTTAACTTTGATCGTGGCCATTGTGTTAAGAATGGGCTTACGAAGTTCGTAGGGCTACGAACGTTTCGAGAATAGCTAGCCTGGTTAATGACAACCATAACACACCAAGCGGGTGCTTTCAGTTTGAGACATTCCTACACGTGCGTCTAGTGAGTGAGTGGGTGATTTTTTACACCATGTTGAAGAGTATGGCAGTTGTATTTAGCCGTGTAAGTCTGATATGTGAGGAAGGACCAAACTGACACAAGTCTCAGTTTTTACCACTTTGGTGAAAATCCCGAGTATTGTCACGTGAAACCTCGACTAAAACGGCCCACTTTAGAATGCGTAGGTGATACCGATTTCCCCAACATATGTTTTATAGAACCATGACATAGGTCATTTGTACATCACACACCGATATCACGTGCCGTTTCACGGCGTACGTGAGATAAATCCATGATATCTCTAATGACGAACATATTTGAAATAATATAGCAGTATATCCATCAGAAATTATTTAGTGGTCTGTCACTCTACATCATGTTTCTAGTATCATCCCGACATCGGACGTGGTAAAAAAACGGGAATTCCTCCCCGCGTTCAGAACTTTCTGTCATACAGAACGTGTTTGAACCGTTGCTAGGACATGTACACTTTTGGGTCCAGTCCCAGAATCCTTTTCATCCCTGCTATTGGAGCTACCACCACACTAAAAAAAGACATATTTGTATCAAGCCTGGGAGATACAGTTTATGCTGAACCACACATGTATTTCCAGATCTAGCCATAATTCGTGTGTGACGGAACACGTGAGATATTTACTAACGTGTTGAAGTACATATTCATGTTTTACCCCATGGACGTAGTGCAGACAATCCTGTCACATCAGCCCTGGACACCATGCAGCATCCACGGTTCGTGGTGGATAAGGCTGTTGATGTCGGGGATGGGGACGTTAGCGTCATTGCCAGTCGTCAGGAGAACGGACAAATAGTTCCGGATAGTGATACAGTTGAAATTTCATTACATGACGATGTTCCTGTCCACGCCCCAGGTAAGATGGGAATCTACATTGCGGTAATCCACCCATCCATCCATCCATCCATCAGAGCATTTACCATGTCTGTGCGGTGGCAATAAAAGTACGATTTCGGACATCAGTGTTTAAATGTTCACGCGATTAGCGAGAAAACAGCTAATGCTTTCATGCGTCTGAAAACCCATAATGTGACAATAGATGCCTGTTTATTATTGCCATTGCAGCATCATAATTACGTTTCCCATGTTGTATTGAACCGCCCGTTACCTGTTCATGCATATTCTTGTTTACCTTTCTATTCTGACATTTATATTACAATTCAAATTTGAGAGAAACATAAAAGGTGAGCTACGTATCTTCGAGACTCAGTGTTTCGTTCGCGTATTAACTAATGCTCACAAACATTCTGCATAGCAAACAATTCTTGCGTTTGTAAGATATATTCTCCATGATTTCTATTCTAAGTAGGTTAGAACGTGGTCATTTTGTGCACTATATTCACTGTATTATAGTTGAATCCCTGAATACATGGCATGCACTCCATCTGTAGTAAACACAGATACGCCGACCGAAAACTTCACATTGTGTATCTAAAGTGTCAACTCACTAACTTGTTTATCAATCGTTTTTTAATTGTTCATGTGTATTTAAACGGAATTCACGCACAAACAATTATGCAATGGCCATTTAGTTTGTGTATATTACGCAAATACGCATCGTTTCTGGAGTTCCGAATGTCTACTTTAACAGAGACATCGTGATTTAGGGATTACAGATATTTGGAATTATGTAACAAATTTTCCAGAATCCTCGATCCCTTGCAGTCGTCTTTTGGGGTTAAACGTGATATAGTGAGTATCGTTTTCCGCCGCTTTTAGCAATTTTCCAGCAATATCATTGCTGCTTACACCAGAAATAGGCTTCACACAGTGTACCCAAATGGGGAATCGAACACGGGTCTTGGGCGTGAAGGCTTTAACCACGGGGCTACCGCTCAACTGGATTAACAGGGAATCCATAAGGAACACGTCTGTCCCTATAAACTGTTGTGCATATGAAAGGAAGTTTAATATATGCCTAATAACAATTTACTGGGCCCTCTGCTGTCCTAGGTATTCACGTATCAGTGTTTAACTTAATTCGATCATTATGTGCCACGAATATACCTTACCCTTGTATAATCAGACAAAACCTGGACTGGATAATCCCAGCGTCTGGGGGCTGTAGGTGACTTGTTGTTGTAGGTGGCAGGAAGTGTATTGTCACATGTGTTATCCTATCTGGGATTACATGACTACCTAAAGCATTAATGAGTTTAGTCAATAAATTTGAGTCATGTCAATTAACCAATTAAGGTATGTATACCACATGCCAGTGTAATTGGCATTATAACCAGGGGGAAATGACTTTTTGTTCCAAAAACCATTGGCATATGGCATTATATCCAGTTTGGCATTATAACCAGGGTATTATATAGGCAGGAAATCCGTTCTGGCAAAAACATGGCATTATATCGAGGGTGGCATTACAACCTGGGGCAGTGTAACCAGGGTGCACTGTATTGTACATCACTATCAAATAGTGATTATACCAATACAGAGAGAGTGATGTCCGGGGAGTGATGGTAATGAAAAGGTGAGTGTATTCTGCTCGGCCGGTGACACTTGCAAAGGCAAGTTAATTGTCTACCTGAAATAAACACGGGTAAAAATGGTACAAGTGAAAATAAGCGGTTCTATCGGGCACCTTTTTCGTCACTGATGGGGAATTAACCTCTTCTTGTTTATAATAAAACATTTTGAACGCTTTATTGATGTTTTGACTGTTGTAAGCTTGTTTGCGTAACGTTTGAGTATGATGTTCCATGAAATGAACATGCTTGATTTGAAATGTGGACACAAAAGGCTTGAGCTGGTGGAATCTTGTCCCGACAGTCCAACATACACATGAGAAAAATGAATATTGGAAATGTATATATTAGCAATTGCCCTTGGGTCTGATTTGCACATCTAATTTGAATAAAGCCCAATCATTTATTTGCCGTTATGCCCAATGATATGCAGTCTATTTAACATGCTTAAATTATGAGGATGATTTATAATTAAATGCATGTTGTCGTAAGCATGTCTAAATTCAGAACACGATTAAAATATAAACAATTGTTTAAACGTGTTTGAAATATAATTACAAATGTATCATACAATTTTAAACATGTTTATATTGTGGTGATATTGTGTCGTGTTTCGGCCGTGAGAGGATAGTTCCGTTTGTGTGCGTGAACCTTTAACCTGTTTGGACAGAATACATGCACCATAAACACGCACATTCTTAAACATGTTCAAATCTAAACATATTTCCACATGACAGTTTCTAAATTTTATATTTTCTTCGTCATTTCCATCATTACGTAAGCCACAGTGTCCGAAAATAAAGGCAAAGATAAATATATCTCCGAGCTGCAATATAGGGCTCCAATAACAAGTGCAGTTCTTGAAAGGCATTTAGAAGTTGGACGAACATGAATACATGGCACGCCGCTTTATGGAGAACAACTCCTGAAACCCGATGACGTCTCAGAGCTAATGTTTCCTCATTCATTCATCTCATGAGCAAGGCGCAAGAATTAGTTCTCAAACGTGGTATAAAGAATATGAAAATGTCGTTATACATAAACGTGTCATGTATTTATCAAGTCAGGGTTGCGAGATGCCATTTATCATCTAATGGAGGGTGTTATCGGTGCAATAAAGCCATCTGATAAACTTGGTATCCAAATCTGATAACTATGCAAAATTACGTCAATCCACGAACTACTTTCTCAAAACTCCATACATGCCATGAGAATCCTAAAACGTTAACACTTCATTGATGACGTCGTCGCGAGGACGATTACGGCCTAATCCGTCGAATTGTGAATAGTCAGCAGTGCCGATCCGTCGAATAATGCTTGAGTGGTTCTGTGCTAATCGGTCGAATTTCAGACCGTGTTAACACACTGGGAGAGTCTAAGTTCATTAACTAAGGGGTCGGAAGTAGCGTCATCCTCTAGGTCACAGTAGGACTCTGTGCTTTCAGATCCATCAGATGGTTGATAATCTTCATCAGATCCAGTATCACTTTCATCAAAGTGATCACCACCAAGTTCCCATTGCATAAGTTCAAATAAGTTTTGTTAATCCATTTAGAATGTGATCTAGGCACACAAGTCACAGAAGACCAGAAAAAAGGTTAAATGAATCTGATTGCCTTGAGCAATTCTAAATGCTGGTCAATGATTTGTCAGTGGTCTGCATGGACTCATGCAGGGTATGTGCAATAACACATCAACTATGGTCAATTGAAGATTACCTGACGTCATATTAAGATAGTTTACCACTGTGCGATTCTATCACAATATTTATAGCCGTTAAAACGTTCGCTCGGCACGCCGATGACCCGGGCTCGATTCTCCACATTGGTACAATGTGTGAAGCCCATTTCATTTGTCCCCGCTGTGATATTGCTGGAATATTGCTAAAAGCGGCGTAAAACTATACTCACTCACTCTTGAGTTATCATCCAGGGCCTCCTTTCACAAAGCACTAAGGTGATCGTAAGGCACTAAGGTAACCTTAGTGCAATGTTAAAGAATGGGAGTTAAGGTTAACCTTAGTTATGGTTGCTTCGTGAAAGGAGCCCCTGAAATACAAACGACATCAATGTCGGCGCGCAAGTGGCATGTGTGCGACCAGAATGTTGTCACGGTAGTACTGCCCAGTGACACGTCCGTGAATAACGTGTAAAGGTGTTCTGCCATGGCAGTCACAATGATCCCACCGGACACCAGTATTGAGCCACACCCAAAACGATTGTTCTATTTTGCTTTCCCGACATGAAAACGCGCATTCCGTCAACAAACACGTAAACCAAGATTTAAACTTTATTATATTTTCACAGTTAATGGAAAATGGCAAAATACCCAGTTGAGTTTGAGTGAGGTGGGTGCAATCTATTTGGTTATTCAAAGGAAAATTAGGATACCCAACGAAGATTGGTCCAACGTTGTCGCTCTGATCTTGACACCAACGACGTTTTCCGGTAATGTGACGGTCCGTCCATCGTGATAACACGTGGACGTCGGGCATGCAGGTTTCATCTGCGTAGCTCACTCACTCTACACACCTGTAGCTCTATAGTTCTGTAAAGTTCATCTCCAGTTTGACCACGGTTTCGTAACATGGTCGTTCTGATGAAACGGTCTTCAACGCCAGTTGTCGCCCTCGGTTCATCAGATCGACGTTTGTCATCAACGTTAATTGTCTGTCGATATCGTGATCTTATTCTGCTAATTACTGACCATGAAGCGTTAAGAGCTCGTGCCACAATGCTGTCTTGGAACAACTTTCAACATGCAAACTGCACGTAACCGTTCCTGACGTGGCAGGCGCCGCATGTGACTGACTGACTGAGTTTGGTTACTCAGTTACGCCGCTTTTAGCAATATTCCAGCAATATCACGGCGGGGGACACCAGAAATGGGCTTAACCCGGGTCTTCGGCGTGACGAGCCAACGCTTAAACCACTAGGCTACCCCACCGCCCCTACGCCGCATGTGAAAAACGTTTAATTGAGTTTAAAACAATATGAGAACAACTTCCTGTTTTATCGCTGAAATCTACAACAACACATTAACACGTTTCACTGTAAACTTCGAATTTTACCCCGACCATGTCCACGTGTACATCATGAAAAACGCTTGCACGAAATTGGCGTGTTTGAAAGAAATTCATAAGATGCTGTGAATGGAATAATCATTTTTCTAAATTCATATATAATCATACAACTTACTTCGAAATATTATCACCCGAAATTGTAACATCCACTACTATAATAGTAGGTTTGCATAATTAGAATCTGCAAACCAAACGTCGCATAGTTCCATTTCAGTTTATAACACAATTATTATTATCGATATCCCAGGGTAGGGATCCTTAGGTTGTTTTTTTAATGGGGGTGTATGTTGTTCACATTTCACTCTTGTAACAACAACTTTTGTGCCACGAAATTGTTTAAATAAAGTTGTTTTCCTTCTCTGAAAGTAACGAAGGGCGTGAATCTGTTGACGTAAAAATATCGATGAAAATGTTAAGCAATTCTTAATGCAGTTGCAGACTTTGGTTTGAGATAATCTCTGGAAATTGTAAAGAGAACAGACGAAGCAACTTCTGCAACTTCCATGCAAGAAAGATCAGTAGTCATTCACAAACTGTTATGACGTCTCTGCCCTAACACAGCAGACATCAAACACGTCAACATGTTCCCTAACCTTGCATGGATAGAAAGTATATTGAATATATGAGTCCCAAAAAATAGTAAAAGGCTCTTAAACGAGATGACGTACGACCCATGTCCTCGGTGGCAGGCATCTGATGAATGTCCCTTATCCGGCAGTAATTGGTTTAAAGATGTTGTTTCACCTAAATTGTTTTCTTTGTTTCCTCGTAGTCTTTCGAGCTATGGGATTGAAATGTGTAATGACACCTAACAATGCTAGGCTACTCATATATGGGTAGTAACTTCAATTTTTTTATTTGTGGTACATACACATAGGCGCCCGACTCTGATATATTTATAAGTATGACCTATATGTATAAGATCTTAAATCTTATACATATAGGTCATACTTATAAATATATCAGAGTAAATCTTATACATATAGGTCATACTTATAAATATATCAGAGTCGAGCGCCTTTGTACATACACTATTACGTTTATTCAAAAAGTTGGCGGCGTTTACCTTCTGAAATAGTACTCAAAGTATTGTTGCGCTAATAGGCTAATGTCCATCCTCAAATAAGATACTGAATAAAAACTCACCCCTTCACTCACATTTAACTTACGTCACAGTCTGGCCCCAACACTGGGGGAATACTTTCCAAACTTAATAAAATGCGGTATAATTGGGTTGTACATAACATGAGAGACATGTCTACCTAAGATGCTGCAATGTGAGGACTATTTTTAAAATCTGGAAACTATATAGACAAGGCCGTGTACAAGAACATTCTTGTCAATACTACTTGTCTACATTGTGACATCATTATCGTCTCTGTCGTAGATATCAAATTGTTATACTGGTAATAACGGTTGAAAAAACACACCAAAAGTTTGTATGTTAGCAAGTAAATCAATCACAATTAGGCCTACCTTGCATGTTTCGGTGAAGAATAAATTCACCTAACTGCACTCGGAGCAGACGACTTTTCCCGCCAACAGACACGGATTTATGTTAGTACCGCAGTAATTATTTAGCAAGATATAGTAATTAATTGTGATAAACAAAAAATTATATTCCCCATGTGATATGTACCATGACAAAATTGAGTCAAAACTGAAACTGATTTGCCAATTTTTTATTCTATGATTAAATTACTATATTTTAGGAGTAAAAATTCTACAGCAATGTTTACTAATAACATGATCATGGCCACGGTGTTTAGGCATCTACATTGCCTTTAATAAGCATCAGGGCGTATCAACATCAGATCTAGATATCATGCAGCTTGCTCGTCATAAGACGCCTTTCTTAGGTCCAGGTGCTTCAAACATTAGAATATATATATACACATTCATTACTACATTCGACAATAATTATATGTACTTTCAGATGTTTTGTTCTTCCTTACGGTGCCTGGAATTTCATTTGGAATCAACGGTGTCAGAATAACCTGGAAAATGTAAATAACACTGAACAATCTACTAGTAACCCAAATACAACACTAACATTGATATGTCCGTTAAAAATTAAAATATACTACATGCTTCCATTTGAAAAAAATGACAGGACCATTTCCTAGGAACGCGTGGAAAATGATAGACATTGCCATTTCAATGCCTGCTGGATCGCCATTTCTTGGAGCGCCTGGTCGTCGTTTTGTTTGTTTGCCTCATACTGGACACAATGACAAGTTAGATCATTTTCCCTTTGGCTCATATTCGCTACTTCAAACCACAACTGAGGCATGAAGTATTAGCACGATAAATGCCCCTTTAAAAAGAACTGTCACTACAAGGACAAGTAAATTTCCATAACCTACCAACAATACATAAAACACAGGTAATCTACAGAAATTGTAACAAACGTTGACGATGCATTATAATCCTTTGAAAATGAAGAGCAGCTTTGACCTTAACTTTAGTTCAACTACACTTTTCTTTCGACTCAATCTTTGAGACTATGAACTTCCCACAGTGCAGTACATTGTGTAAGCTTTAATGGTTTATGCATACATGATATATGCAATGTATTTGTTTCGCTAGAGAGGAGGTATTATCGATAAGGGTATTATTTCCTATTGAAAACTAAGATGTACTGATAATTTGCGAAATGTTCATTTCAGGTCACGGGCTGTTTCTTCCCCTGTTTTAAATAAGGAGAAGAGTTTTATGGGTGTTAACTTCTTTCTTGACATCCGTAAAACTCTCTTCCTTATTTGTTTCAATTCTAAATGCCATTCCAAGACCTGTTATAAACAGCAGGTACTTGTTTTTACAATATAAAACATATATAAAAACAACACGTTACTGAAACGAGCACGGCAAGCATGGCGTACCGGTATACACCAAGACCCCCGTACCACATAGATATGATTACAGTGTTATCGGAATATGGACAGGGGGTTGTTACAATGTTATTATCTCCTCAACAATAACGGCACGGGGGTTCAGTGTAGCTATTGTATATAAAGCAATATACCCGGGGGCATCTATTGTCTGTGGGTATATATCCACTGCAAGAACAATGGTTACTGTACAAGGGAGGTATTTGTTCCAGGCGGTTCATCGTTATACGTTGAAATATAGCTGAGCGATCAGCCAGTAAAGCATGCAAGATTACATAGGCCAATATACCATCTTGAGATTCAATGTTGTCAAATCTCTAGCCCTGAATATTATAAAGCCGATTGTTTTAATCTCCTTGAAGAAATGATTATTATAATACCACTGGCATGAATGTCTGCAACTTCTTGCCGGTTACTTCGGTATTGCTTTTCGGTACTGTGGGTAAGTGAACGGGCAAATGGCTTGTTAGTAACATGAATGATCAATAATAATAAAGCTGACACCGAAGGATGACAGGAGTAAAAATGAAGAGCTTATATGATATTTTTATATTTGTTATGGCGTTTGCATTTAAATTATGTTGAGTTTAAGTCCGAAAACTAATAAATAAAATATTGTTCCTGATATTTTACAGTACTTTGTGGAAAGTTTCTTGAAGCGATTAACACCTGATTCAATATGTTCAGTGTAAAACATTCATAGTTCTAGTTTTATGTTGTCAAGATTTTTTTCATAAAACTAACAACAAAATCTTTGTGGTTACAATAACGAAAAACAAAACCAGAACTTGTCACGGCCTAAATAGTCGTGCTGCTGATTGATTGGCAGTAGTACTAATGAAAATAAGAACCTTGTCAGCCTATCTGAAAATCTCAGTACTTCCATGGCATTGGGCTTTCAAACAATGCACCTGTTGAGTGGAGTAGATGCGTGTACGTAATGCAAGCAGATTCCATTCAACGTGACTGGGCACTCAAGTGTGATCCTTGGCAGATTATGTCAGTTAAAGAGTACCCTTAAAACAGTAATAAACGAGTACCCGTAAAACACTTATAAACAGTACCCGTATTATTGTGTATGTTGAATCTGAATATTTCGTCATTCTTTGAAAACACAGGGGAAAAATTAAGACAATATATTTTTTACTTCCGTTTGAAGTCTGTATGTTGTGATTTAAAACGTTAACCAAATAGTCACAAGACGTATATCTTCCGTGCATTTCTCTCTGTGTGGATTGCATTTGGCGGAGTATTATATTTAATGGTTATGAATTGGTCAATTAACTGTACTCAGTTGTCAACAAATCTGCAATCATCTACCCAGTTTACATACCCGACACAGGTAAGCTCGGACGGTGGGTACAGCATGCAATAGCGCGGATACAAATCTGTGAACACATAACTCCTAATATGGAATATCTTGTCTTCTGAAGAGAAGGCCTGCTGCACAGCAGTACCCGGATGTTGTGGCAATACATTCCAAGACATTAGTGAATAAACGCCAATATGGAAGTGGTTGTGCCTCTTGTTGATTCGGGTGAGTAACTGTTGGTTACGAAACATTACTTCGTGCGTGTAAAGGTCTTGTTTGTGATGTTGACGTTTATTTGTTGTATTTCGTTATTTGGTTTGCTACATATAACAAGGAGACTGACAACCGCATTTGTTTATGAATTAATGCAGATTTATATCAAATGGGTTTTAATTGACGAATCCAGTTTTAATTCCATACCTAGTTTTGTATGATCTTGATTTGTGTTTCTTTTTTGAGGTGTTATGTGTTTAGTTTCATGTAAGAAGGAATACACTGGCAACCGCAATGTTTTATGAATTTAACATTTATATAAAATAGGTTGAGGTTTTCATTGATGAATCAGATATTACTTTCCCATATAGTTTTGTATTGCTTTATATATATAGACGAGTATATAAAGTAATCTCTGCACGTGCACTCACCAAACGTAAATCAGAGAAAAAACATTTTCAACAAAATCAGTAGTCTGTCATACAGACCCTGAAGCAAATATATCAATACAAGTCTAAAGACGTGGCAAGTCTCGATTTCCACAGAAAATGAAGAAAGTTTCAGGGCTCCTTTTCATGATATATATTTTTTTTTTTATGAACTGATTTTCTGTAAAAATATGTTCGTTTCAGAGACTAGTTGTTAGTCCACAAAATAAGTTTATGCGCTACTCTGACGTAGGATTTTCAGGTCCAACGATCACCTGATTGTCTAGTTTGTTTACAGGCAGCCGTTGCGTAGCAGGAGTGCTGCATGCGGTGTGGTGTTAAACAGGGAACCGACAGGGCATGTTCTCATTTCGCCTACATCCCAATTCGCCTACGACCGCCTCCATGGTGTAGTGGTTAGAGCGTCCGCCCGGAGAGCGGAAGGTCGCGGGTTCGATCCCCGACCGCGTCATACCAAAAGACGTTAAAATATGATACTTGTTGGTCCCTGCCTGGCGCTCGGCATTTATGGGTACAACAAGGACTGGTCGGCTCGGAGTCAGTATAATGTGTCTGAGCGGGGTATTCATGCTTCACTGCGGCATGGTATTTCAGTGGGCTAGCACTATAAAACCAGCTTCAGCAGCCGCACATACACATACACACGCCTGCACGTCGTCATATGAGCGAAATATTCTCAAGCACGACGTTAAACCCAATTTCACCTCACCTCACCTCACCAATTCGCCTACAGTCTTAAAACCATTTCATGGTCTGTTGACAGTTGATTACGCCATGGTAAACTAGTGGCACCCCTATGATCTAAAAGTGGACTCTCCTAGTTAAAGTAGTTGAAGGACAAAAAGAATCTATTTCTGTTGTTTGCCAGTTATTTATTTATTCTGTTATTTGTCATTTCCCGATCACAATGATATTCACATCATATCACATTAGTATTAAGGAAGTTAACTTGTGCAAATGTCCACTTAGGAGATAAACTATTGTGTTGGAAAATTAGAGGTTTATAGCGAAATTATAATAGCTGTAAATTTGAATTAAAAACCCTACGTGTAGCGTGAGGTTTTAAATACCAAATTTAGAGCTATTATAATTTAATCTCCATTCTACCATAGCCGTGTTCTTAAGATTAAAAAAAATACATACTGTATTGGAAAATCAGAGGTATATAACGTGATCATATACCTCTGAATGACTTTGATTTACTGAAGGCATGGTAGAATCTCACTTGAACTTGGTAAGGTGACCAGCCGCGTCGAGGACCTAAAGGGGTGATCTTCAGAACAAATGTATGATTTTACCTACGAATACATAAAAATACCAAAATAGTTCAAGCGTTTTGCACATTTGTGATGTGTTTTCTTTGAATACAAATGTCAGTTGAAACATTTGGTAGATAAAATTTAAGGTGTAAAGATTTTAGTTCAATTTCTATTTCCATCAGTGAAAATGACGTTGCTACTTTCCGATATACACAGAGACAAAACAAAGAGAAAGCCTTAAACTGGTTGTAAACAGTCTTTATTCACATGTCCTATGCATTTAGATGAACAATTTCCAAACTGTTCGATGTTTTAATATACCAGCTATGATTTAATTTGACATAGATATACGTTTATGAAATACAAGGAATTGCGCGATATTTGTTTCATTTTTTTTATCGTCCACCAAAAATTTAGTTTTTGATGCATTTTCAAATGTATTTGTATTTGCCGAAAGTTCCACCCATTGTCTCCCAGATGAATAAGATAGATATGTAACAATGATTTGTTTGTAAAAAAGAACACTAAGTGGTGCTATTTCACTTACACCAAACAAAGGTACCAAAATGATTCTATTTTCGTAAAGCTTGAGGTTATAAAACATGAAATATAGTCTATAGTCATTAACATAATATTATTGTGCATGCAGAACAACAGTGAAGTTGGATGTTAGGCAACACACAATCCATCTAGTCACAGGATATACAAGGTGTGATGTTGGTATCTGTAGGTAATTTAGAAAATGAGCCTTCAACTTCACTGATCCACCTACTTGTCACTTTTAGAGATTAGTGATGGCAACTGATTTTCGTAAGAGACAAATATGTTGACTTTACATTGGTAAAAAGAATTACAAGGTGAAAGCAATTCTGTTTTGGACACCTTATACCTAGCTGTGTACACTTAGGGGATAACTGTACTGTGTTTGCCGAATTGGGGACGTATACCGGTGGTTATATAGCCGCAAATTTAGTTATATCGGCGACGCGTATTTGAAGACCAAACACCCTTCTATAACTACATGTATTCCATGCTATAGTGAGTGAGTGAGTTTAGTTTTACGCCGCACTATATGGCGGCGGTCTGTAAATACTCGAGTCTGGACCAGACAATCCATGGGCCAGTGATCAACAGCATGAGCATCGATCTGCACAATTGGGAACCGATGACATGTGCCAACCAAGCCAGTGAGTCTGACCACCTGATCCCGTTAGTCGCCTCTTACGACAAGCATGGGTTACTGAAGGTTCATTCTAACCCGGACCTTCACGGGTGTCCATGCTATAAATACTTGGCGTTTAAAGTCGCCTTCAGTCACAGAATATATACACAGGGGACCGCCTCCGTGGTGTAGTGGTTAGAGCGTCCGCCCGGAGAGCGGAAGGTCGCGGGTTCGATCCCAGACCGCTTCATACCAAAAGACGTTAAAATATGGTACTTGTTGGTCCCTGCCTGGCGCTCGGCAATAATGGGTACAACAAGGACTGGTCGGCTTGGAGTCCGTATAATGTGTCTGAGTGGGGTATTCATGCTTCACTGCGGCATGGTATCTCAGTGGGCTAGCACTATAAAACCAGCTTAAGTCTGGGCTAGTACAAACAGCCGCACATACACATACACACGCATGCACGTCGTCATATGAGCGAAATATTCTCAAGCACGACGTTAAACCCAATTTCACCTCACCTCACCTATATACACAGGGTCATTATCTAACCATGCCTTTATTTGTACACTGAAATGTGACACGTTATGGAAATTGGCAGTTGTGGGGACACTATACCTGAGTCGGTATGGGGTCCAATATCCCGGTACATCGGCATTGTTAACGTGGCTTTCTGCAGTGGTCCACGTCTTGCTTGGATGGATCTATAGTTGGGGGCAATGGTTGTAGTAAAGGACTTGTTAATGTCTTACATGGTCTGTCATCGGGGATTAACGTGATCAGTATGTCAGTATAGCTAGCTGCGTGTTCCTTTTGCATCGGAGACTATTTAAAATTTAAATTTGGTTGGTGAGTCCGTGTGTCTTGTGCTTGTATGCGTGCGTGCGTGCATGCGTGCATGCGTGCATGCGTTAGTTTGTGTGTGTGTATGAGTATGTGCATGCTACGTTTGTGTGCATGTGTGTGTGTGTGTGTGTGTGTGTGTGTGTGTGGTGTAACATGCAAGGGCCTCGCTGGAGACCCAGCAGGCTTAACGAACAAGTTGGTGGAGACTGAGTGAGTGAGTGAGTATGGTTTTAAGCCGTTTTTAGCAATATTCCAGCAATATCATGGCGGGGGACACCAGAAACGGGCTTCACACAATGTACCCATGTGGGGATTCGAACCCGGGTCTTCGGCGTGACGAGCCAACGTAAAGTGCAAGGAAAGCTCCTTTATCAGTCAGACTACTATCACTGTATTGAAACAAACAAGCATGGGTGTGGTATCCAAAACTGAGTGAGTGAGTGAGTATAGTTTTAAGCCGTTTTTAGCAATATTCCAGCAATATCATGGCGGGGGACACCAGAAATGGGCTTCACACATTGTACCCGGGTCTTCGGCGTGTCGAGCGAACACCTTCACCAATAGGCTACCCCCACCGCCCTATTGAAGTATGTGTGTGTGTGTGTGTGTGTGTGTGAGTTTGGTTTTACGCCGCCTTTAGCAATATTCCAGCAACATCATGGCGGGGGACACCAGAAATGCGTTTCACACATTGTACCCATGTGGGGATTCGAACCCGGGTCTTCGGCGTGACGAGCCAACGCTTTAACCATTATGATATTGCTAAAATCGGCCTAAAACCCAACTCACTCACTCGTTGAATTTTCTGGAATATATCCAATAAGAAATATCCAATATGAAATGACTGGTACCAATGAGAGAGACTTGGTCCTTTCTCTCGAGATCTTGCTCATGGCAAACTTGGATCATTGTGTGTCATCAGTTAAACTGACCTTGATGTGTGTCATTCTGACCCGACGGTGTGGATCGGTGTTCATGTTATCAACCACTGGTTTGCCTAGTCCAGGTCACCATGGTATAGATGTTGCCTACCCCAACACCATTGTTCTACTCACTCTATAGTTATCTAGTCATTATTCGGGTGATTATGAACAACCATTTACCAACATAAAAGTTTAGGCAAGTTTACCTCGCTCAAATTAATAATCCGCAAGCAGCTCTTTTAAATGTTTACATCAATATTCATCACATTTGCAAATAATTCTGATAGTATTCCAAATACGCCCTGGTACGCTCTATGTATAAATATTATATTATATGTAGGTGAACATAATATACTGCTTAGCATCAGTACGTGGTTAGAATACGGCTCATGCCCTGAGCTGGCAGTCCAGCTTGCACAAATTGTTCAAATCGTCCAAACGCCACATTTTGCCACTGATAACACACTTTGTATGACGCTATGTACTCTCACACATGGACCGCCTCCGTGGTGTAGTGGTTAGAGCGTCCGCCCGGAGAGCGGAAGGTCGCGGGTTCGATCCCCGACCGCGTCATGCCAAAAGACGTTAAAATATGGTACTTGTTGGTCCCTGCCTGGCGCTCGGCATAAATGGGTACAACAAAGACAGGTCGGCTCGGAGTCAGTATAATGTGTCTGAGTGGGGTATTCATGCTTCACTGCGGCATGGTATCTCAGTGAGCTAGCACTATAAAACCAGCTTAAGTCTGGGCTAGTACAAGCAGCCGCACCTACACATACACACGCATTGCATGCACGTCGTCATATGAGCGGAATATTCTCAAGCACGACGTTAAACCCAATTTCACCTCACCTCACTCTAACACATGATTGCTTTAACTACGACCCGTGAAGATCCGGGTTAGAATTGGTCATCAGCAACCCATGCTTGTCGTAAGAGGCAACAAACGAGATCGGGACGAGGTCAGGCTCGCTAGCTTGGTTGACACATGTCATCGTATGCCAATTGCGTAGATCGATGCTTATGCTGTTGATCACCGGGTTGCATGGTCCAGGCTCGAGTATTTACAGACCACCGCTATCTAGATCGAATATTGCTGCTTGCGGCGTTAAACAACAACCAACCAACCAACCAACCAGTCCTAGTAAGGATACATGGAAACCTTATAATGTTGGCTCTAACTACGCAGACACAGTGGCTGTAAATTTATCTCGTGTACATCTCACAAGCCACATATCCAGCAAAGTTATAAACGTTGGTGGCGGAGAGTAGGTGCATGGGTGCATGAGCCTGTACGGTGGCCTGACTGTGTCCAGTCCCACACTGAAATACGTGTAACATCGGTGTCTCCTTAGTCTTAAACTAAGACAGGTTATTAGGAAAATATAAGATCAATATATCCTCGATACATAAGATATTTCTGGTCAGTGGTGAACTCTTGAAAGTCCGCTCACTGGCTTGGTTGACACATGAAATCGGTTCCCCATTACGCAGATCGATGCTCATGCTGTTAATCACTGGATTGTCTGGTCCAGACTCGATTATTTACTGACCGCCGCCATATAGCTGGAATACTGCTGAGTGCGGCGTAAAACTAAACTCACTCTCTCACTGGTCAGTGGTGAAGTGCAACCTCATAGGTGGCAGCAGTTGAATTACTAAATCTTGCTACATCTGTTCCCTAAACTCAAATCACGCCTGTGCCCTTAGTGTTTATACCATTACCACATCGAGGTCATTGTGTTTGTTGTTGGTAGTGGCTTTTGTTTTGTACTTTGTTGTATGCGGCCACTATAACTTTGTGTTACCCGTGCATGTATTGTGCAATATTTGGCCATCAAGCTATGAGAAGTGTTGTAAGTTTATGGCCACAAACATTCACGTTAAGCATGATCCAAATTTGCTAGCGCAGTTTCTTAGAAGAACTATCATCTATGTTCGAAGTATCATTAACAGCGGACATTGCCAAGTACAGATCTGTAATCATTATAATCTAAGCAGGTCAGTCGATCCCTGGGAAATGAACCAATTTCAAAGTTTTTGTGTGTGTTTTTTTTATTTTAAAAAAGAAAGAAAAACACTTTCATATTAAACCTAAATGCCTTAATTAAATCTGAATCCCATCTTAGAGCGACAGAGATATTACAAAAGCATCAACTCTCAGAGCATTTGGGTTTCTGTCAAGACGTTGCGTAAACGTTTTCAGAGTCTAGACCAGGTCCGCTGGTTTTTGGCTCGAAAACGGAGGGTATCTCTCCCTGACCACAATCGAGCCCTGTTACGCTCGTGGGTTTCACAAAGAGAGTAAAAATCTAAAACTTCAATCACTTCGGGTTTTCCACTCATACCAAGGTCTTAAAACAGACGATGGAAGCAGTTTCAAATCCAAAACAAAACATATAAAATATTCCGAGACATATTATATGTTTTGCTAATCCCTGTGGCCGTATGCACATGTTGGGCGTAGCTAACGTCAGGCGTAACACACTACGTCGGGCTTAGCAGCGCCCTCCTCTTACACGTCATGCACAACGTCGGTTAAGCCTAGGCGTTACTACGCCCGGCTTAACGGATTTACGTCAAGGCGCGGTGTGCTATTTTTAGATTTTCGAACGTTTTTAAACCCCCGGTAAAAGGCGCGAAACAACTTCGCAGTACATCCCTTTGCAGCCGTAATCATGGAAAGCCAAAGGAAACCGAGAAAACCCAACTTTACCGATGGATCCTGATGGAGAAATAACATGGACTTTCAAAATGGGCTTCACCATAAATGTCGCCATATTTGACACATTACGAAATCACGATTCACAGCGTTATTTGGTGTATGTTTTCAAATGTTCAAATCGGATAATTACTACTCAGATGTATTGAATTTCAAAAATAGCATATTAATGATCACTGATATCAGGTTTTGATGAAATCACTAATGATAATTCTGAAAATACACTTGTAAACACGAACGCGGAAGTGCGCTTTCCGTCATATTGGCTAGTGTTTACAAAATCAAGTTTCGCGGAGGACGGTAATGAGACGCCAATTACATCACGTGTATATCACATTTAACTGCGACAAATGCATCACTGAATTCCCCATACATTTTAGAATCAAATTACTAATGGTCTTTGTCACCAATATCAACTGTCTGGATAAAATGAAACGAAAGATATTGAGTGTCAAAAGTCCAAACGAACGCTGTGCTCGAAAGGCTGCGCTTGTAAAGAAAGACAAATTCCGATTTTATCAGTTGACGTCATAGAAGAAAATCCATTTTTGACACTTATTGCGAGTCATTTTTAATGTTGAGCGTCTAACGTTATGCATTAGCACATAAACCCAATTCATATACACTTATGTCGTTCAGATATCAGGCTGTATTTTCTTCGCTCACACTTTCTGTAAAGATGCCAAATTAAAAAAATCATAGCAGAGTGCTTTTATCGGTGCACGACAAAAAGCGGAGAAATTGACAGTTTCTTAACGCGTAACAAAATTTTAGACAACATTTAGCAGTGTCTATTTCTCAAACCGCCGAGGTAGTCGCACTTATATTTATGCCAACGGATATGAAATTAAATATTCTACATTTCTGTGTAATTTTATAGCCGTACGCAGATCCAGGACCACGCGAGCGCAATTCTCGCGCAACGTTCACTTTTAAAAACTTTTGAAAATGTGCGCCTGATAAAAAACTCGGCATCCAGTGCCGCCATTACAAGGCTACGCCTGGCTTACGCCTGCTGGGTAGGTGGCGTAAATATAGAGCGCTACGACTGGCGTAACTTTAACTACGTCTACTATGTGCATACCGGTTAACATTACGTCCGGGCGCACATTTTACTTACGCCCGGACTAGAATTTACGCCCGACGTGTGCATACGGCCACTGGTGTGTTCCAAATGCATAAAAACATGGAACTCTGGAATGATATAACTTTTTGGATTAAACAACAATTTCTTTTTTTCCATTTATTTGTGTTGCATTTTGTTTGTTTACTTGGATATGCAATATATGTCTACGGTTATTTGAGACACAATTTAACATAATAAAATGGAGAATGCTTCAGTTATCTAACCTAAATCCGGATCCAAGATCGTGATAAAAAGAGAGTAAGCTTTTCATATCCGATTCAGAGATTCGAGTGGTGTATTAATGGTATAAAAATAAACCCGTGACACATACACTACAATTTGGTCTGAGCAAAATTAAACATATACTTGAAGGTTTTAACAACTATGGTTAACGCGGTATATGTACTTGACGTTCGGTTTGACCTCTGCAATCTTGGCATCCTACGTAGAGATGGGTCTGCTGTTTCTGTTTTCTGCAGAAATCCTTTGTTCCCATGTCAGAATGGAATCCCACGTGTATTTATACCGGCACCTGTTCAAGGCGGGAGTGTGAACGCGTATTACTTCAATAAACCTATTCAGTTGGGTTGACATATAATTCAGGAACTGACAGTGAGATACGAAAATAAACATCGACCTGATATGTTCCTAACCTCTACCATAGTTCCATAGCTGTAAGTGCCTACGACTCCAGAGACGAAGCATAGATCTATATCAACTTTCATGTACTGAACCCATTCAAATCCTATTGACGTTTGAAACTTCTTCCAAAAGCAAAAGGTGAGGTAACCTTTGGACGTTTGTAAGCATTCAGAATGAAGACGCAGATTTTTCAAAAGTTAAGTTTTTAACAGCCAACAAAAGCAAATAAATAAGAAATGATTCTACAAGACTTTTTATCAAATAGGCCGATAATTATGACTTTGACTAAACGGGCTATTTTTTCTCTGCGATGCAAAACCACATTGTCCGAGAAGTTCCGATTGCGTTTCCTTTCGATAACGTTCGCCAACTTGGCTTAGCATTCCGAGAACATTCGGAACAAACCACAGACATCAAATGTTGTTACATCCTACGTCTATTGTTTTCATGTCCCTTTGATGGAGTATCATTCGTAATTCTTCGGACTGGGAACTTGCCGCATTTTTATTCATTTTTAAAGTCAAATGTGTTAGAGTGAGTGTTCCACTGACTCCACATATGTAAACACTTTGTTGTGCAAGGCATCGCAACGCAAAGCAGAAGCAGACGTGATTATTGTTCCTTCATCCATCCTGCTGTGTTTAGTGACTCTGTGGTGTTCGGAAGCGATGGATTAACAAATACTGTATGTGAAGGTTCTCGTTTGAACCGTGGAAATATACGAGGTTACCGGAAGTTTTACTGATACAGTTTACGTTCATATCAAATGAGAAGGTATGCCAGGGACGCGGTTCAAAGTTACCAAGTCAGACTATGGTGTTACAAGTGAGGACGCAGCAAAAGATAACAGACCAAAACACACCGATATAGACACTATAGAAATTAACGTGGATGATGTGGATTCATGCATCAATACAGGTAGGGTAGTAGTGTTAATAGCTGACGTACTATCAACTTATATATCATAATGAGATCGACAAGCGCAACGTACTTGTGTAATGTCTAATTATATAGGATACACAGGATAGATTCAATCCGGACTTACTGAATGGTTGTGCACAACTTGCAAAGTTCTTTTTTTAATGCAGTGTTCTTCCGGAGTGTTTTCCGAATAGAGTAACGGACATTTTGTTGCTACATTAACCTGTTTTGTTATTTGTGTCAAAGAAATATTCTTGCTGAAACGTAGACTTTGCCAATAAAGAATCTGAGCAGAACTCATTTTGAGCTCTCTGTTTCATGTAAAAGGTTGTCTGTCAAAACGCATGAACAGAACATTAAATATTTCATACTTCTTTTGCCCATATGTGTTATTATCTGGCCATGGGCTTGTGAAAAACAACCACATCGCCAAGTAAATAATAACATTTCATCAAATACTTTAGAAATACATGATCTTTTGCATGTCATCAGTTGCATTATGAAGCTCACAAGAGCATTTAACTAATACATAAGAGCTTGTATTTGATGTGACTTGTATCTGTAGCTTCAGATGGAACTAACAAGACACCCGAAAATGGTGTACAGGAGAATGGGGAACCAGGTCAGATGGCCCTATATGAAGTAAGTATGATTATCAATATCCAAATACTTGCTATTTCATATAAGCAAGAGTTAGATCTGTGTTAGTTTTGCCAAAATTTGTCAGTGGTCCAGAGTATAAGCACATAAAAAATCTAGTGGTCTACTAGATCTATACTAGATGCTGTGGTCCAGGCCAAAGAGAATCTTAAAGGTACTTTACTTCATTTATGATTGTGCAATTGGAACGAAAACAATTTTTCTTCAAGTTATATTACACATTTATGGTAGGTTGTACATCAATTCAATTCAAATGTAAAAACTACTGAATAATAATTAATAGCCTGTGGTGCAAAGTGAATAATTTTCACAGGAGACAGATTCTAACATTTCACTAATTTGTGTCAGGACAACATCAAGCAGAAAGGTCGCTTGTCTCATCTCTTGAGTGGAATTGCCCACTATCAGGCTGGTATAGCACCTGTACCGGATGAAGAAATTGGCTCCAAACAAACAAAGGTCAGTATGTCTTTGAAGAATTGTTTCCTTTTTCTGAATTTAGTATGACTGAGTAATTTATGTTATATTTCATAAGTTATTTGATGAACCAGTTGTTGAGTTGTCTGTTGTGATTGCAGTGACATCATCTTACATTTATAGCAGTCTATAACATGAGGACTGGAGTATTTTCTTAACCAGTCAATTAAGTGTCAGGTGCAGGATTGCAATGAATCCTCTATGAAGCAAATATGATACACATCATGCATATTGGGTTACAAATAGAGTAACAAAGTCAGTAGCTGAAGTGTTATTCATTATATGCAGTGAAACAATAACAAAATAAATTCTTTGACATGTTTTGACCAAGCTCACAGTGTTAATTTATCCCCAAAATGACCAATGACCATGTTGCTGCCAAATTGAATATCGTTATATAAGAATGTTAATTATTTTAGAATTATACTGTCTGGCTTTTATATATTCCATTTTGCATATTTCATTTACGAGTCATTTTCATAAATAACACCCATTTTCAAGTAATAACACTCCTTTTTATCAAATACATGAATATTCAATTATAGTGATCATGGAAAACGAATTGAATTCATGGGAAATTTAGGAATCGTAACAGCCCTAGTATTTAGTATGTAATTTGGTTCTGTTACCATCAAGAACAAATCTTTATTATTTTTGATGGACAGTATAAGTGATAGTATGTGTACATCAAATTGTTCTTCCTTGTTCATTTTTTTTATTCTACAAACTTGACATACATGATGGTATGATTCTCATGGATCTAATGGATGTCAATTAGGATGTCATAATAAAGAGGCTTTTGTATTTGTTTAACTCTTTTACAAAGTATTTAAGATATAGAAATATCTTTACAGATATTCCAAAATTCCATTGAACTGTGATAACTCAGGCTGATGTGCATATTTATGATATTTGTGTAGAACTCTGCCCTAACATTATAATTCACCATGAAGTTATATGCTCATTCATATTCTACACACAACCAGGTGTGTTACAAAGCCAAGAGAATATTGAAATAGACTGACATTTATCATGATATCAGCAAGCCGTTGTTCTGAGCTTTTCTGTTGTTTCCAGAAAGCCAATCTTGGCACTATTCTTGGAGTTTACCTACCCTGCATACAGAACATATTTGGTGTGATCTACTTTGTGAGGTTATCATGGATAGTGGGCACGGCTGGGGCTCTCGAGGCGTTCAGCATCGTCTTCATCTGCTCTTCAGTGGTGAGAAATATGTTATTGCCAGCAAATGATGCAGGGTTGGTTTCTCATGGAACATTTCACCCACATGAAAATACAGATTACCCTTTCAGGGGACCCATATGGTTAATTCTAATTAGGGTCCATTTCAGGCAGAACGAGAGTCCACGATGGTAGTATATTTGGGTAGAAAGTTTTGGCTGTAATGTTTAGAACATTACTTTGAAAGGATCGAACATGAGCAGAAAATGACCACATGACCATTCTTGACTTAGCCACTTGTCCAAAGTCAATTCCAGTAAATTCTGTTTGGTCTAGTTAGCTCAACTAATATTATTACATGTAATAACACAGTAATCAAACAAACATGATGCTAAGTGTTAAGTCTAAGCAAGTAGACTTAAAAGATTTTGTTCCAGACCTCTGGTTAGGAAACAAAACAGCATTGTTGTGTGTATAGCTTCATAGGTTATGGGTCATCTATATCGTGGAAGATGGATTTTCTTTCACTGTAATAAATAAATATTTTTCAACCCCACAATGCACTGGTTGCAGATACAGTATGCAGTTTGATTATAGGACATTAGAATATGCTGGGAATAGGGAGTGTGTGAGTTTAATTTTATGCTGCTTTTAGCAATATTCCAATAATATCAAGGCGGTCTGGGAACAGGGAGAACTGAATGAAGTGATACTTTGCTGGGAGACACTGATTTTGTTAAACATTTACATGTTGTATCTTCCATGTGTATGTTTGTAAATGGTGTGTGTAGCCAGAAACAGTCCACAATGCTATGTTTCATGTATTTGTGTTGCAGAGCTTGCTGACATCATTTTCTATGAGTGCTATCGCCACCAATGGAGTGGTGACGGGCGGAGGGTCCTACTTCATGATATCACGGTCCCTGGGACCAGAGTTCGGTGGAGCAGTGGGGATTCTCTTCTATCTGGGTCTCTCAGTCTCTGTAGCCATGTACTTCATTGGATCAATAGAGATTCTACTGGTCAGTTGAAAGTTTGATCATGTTGTAGATTAACCACAGAGACTAGGTGCAATGTGAAATTGTTTAATATATGTACCTTCTTCAGGGTTTAATATAAAGAAATATCACTATTTGTCTGTTATCACTGATTATTTATGAACTAACACTGATGAAAGAAGAGGTATGTTGCTATTCTTTAGTCAGGTGCTATATCTGTATGTCACACCCTTGCCACGCCACACAACACAATCTCACATCACCAGTCACTTATCCCCAAACCAGTCATTCCAGTGTATACAATGGTAAAAAGTAAATATTCTTGTTTATCCAAACTACTCTAAATTTCTTTGAAGTTTAAAGTACTATAGCGTTTAATTTGGGTGAACTTGGGACCCTATAATCAGTATGATCATTTTTCTGTTCTACTTTTAATTATAATTTTTTATTACCGATTTCAGTTGATCAGTTTAGAGGAAAACAACATTTGAGGTGTGACTATGTTTTTATCCAGGATATATTAAACTGGAATTGAGTTAACCATGTCTGGATTGACAATTGGGATGTTGGGATTTAGCTAGTAGTAAAAGGTATATGTTATGCAGAAGCACCTAGGTATAATGAGTGAAGCCAATTATTGGTGTCCCAACCATGATATCACAGGAATGGTTCTGAAAACAGTGTTTAACCTATCATACTAACTCAAGTTGTCAAGTTGGATATCGTGCCTACCCTTCTTTTCTAGATGCTGGAACCACCTCTGTGTATGATTATGATTTATTAATAACCTGTTGTTAATTGCCTAAACTTACAGTGTGGTGTAAGAAAAGATTGGTTTTCATAATTTCTAATCAGTATGAATACCCAAACCATTGCGTACATCAGATGATAACATCTATTTATACATTGACTTATGATAATGTGCCAAGATCCAGGCATATTGTTCCTCTGTACATGAATGTAATCCCTACACCTGCCAGATGTAGTGGTGGTTGTGGTAAGGAGTAACTCCGTGGCATATGAGATATCGTGGAGGTAGAGGCGTCATGATGTTACATGGGAAATGTCAAGGTAGAAATCAAAGCAGCTGCTTCACATGAGGAGGAGGCAATAGACTTGAACAGAGCTGTGTGTACAAGGGCCTCTATTATAGATTCCGACACCATAATATATACAGTATTATGATGTAGGGGTCATGATATTTTATCATGGTATGATTGTTGTTGATTCAAGCTTCAATCAGCAGTGTTCCTGCTTTGTGACAATGACATGTAGGTAATGGTTCTGAACCAGACAATCCAGTGGTTGATATAGTGAGCAGTGATCCATGCCATCAGGTTACAAGCCTGACCACATGATCCATTAAGTTGCCTGTAACAACCAGCATACATTGCCTATATTCTAACCTGGCATCCCAGTGGTTAATGTGGTGAAAGAGTCTAGTTCAGAATCCAGTGTCATATGAACATATGTTTGGTGAACAATTTTAAGGCCCTTCCGGTATATTTTTGTTTTATAGGTATTAGGTTAAATATGCTTTCAATTAATTAGCAGTTGATTTTTAAAACAAATAGAACCTTGAAATATTATTTCGTCAAAAATGTTAATTAGAATACACAGCATTTTTCTTTTTTAACTTTTGTAAAATATAGGGTAGATTTTTTCATGAAAGTTAACCCCTACATCCCCATGAGGGGCGTAGAGGAATCCTTAATAAACTCCCACAAAGGGTTTATTGTGCAAAGCATACTTTCCAGTGTTTGCTGACATGGTATTGCTGAAAACAGTGTAACACTATGTTCACTCACTCCCTGCACACCTTCATTTTAGTTCTAAAATCGATCCATGTGTATGTACAAGGAACTGTATGATAGAGTTTGTACAAAAAGTATATGACATATGTAAATGTGGTTGTTATTTTCAGACGTATCTGGCCCCAGAGATTGCCATATTTACAGGGGGCACAGAAGCAGATATGTACAATAACTTCCGGGTGTACGGAACAATCCTGCTGCTGCTTATTGCCCTGGTGGTGTTGGTTGGAGTGAGGTTCGTCACCAAAGTGTCTTCGCTGACTCTCGCCTTTGTCATTGTGTCCGTTATCTGCATATACATCGGGATCTTTGTATCAAACACTGATAACAGTATCAGGTATGTCTAAAACAGTGGATATGGTGAAACATTTATGGTTTTTATTTCATCCAGATCAGTATAAAACATACATGAATATGAAACTAATTGATATTCATAAAAAAAAGGAAAAATTAAACTTTAGTAAGTATGTTTTTTATTGTTGACATAAACAACAGATGCAGTTTCCTGACTAAAAATGAAATGTGAACATACTCGCATCTCAACATGAAGTATCCTGGATCCTCTTGATCTTAGTATTAATAAGTGCCCGATTTGCACAATGTTATGATTGCCCACATGAGTTTTCTGGTGGAGTTTACAATTACAATCGATTATTGATCGATTATTGACCTCTGATTATTTATCTGCATATTGTGAACAATAACCAGCACTAGTTATATTATTGTGAGTTAAGACTCTATGACAACTGTGATTTAATTCAGGGTGTGTATGCTGGGAGACCATGTCCTGCCCTACAGTAAAGTTGTCATGAATGGCACCATGATGTGTATCAAGAATGAAACAGGACCACTATTCAACATGTTCTGTACAGATGTCAACAGCTCCTACACCTCGTGTGATCCTTACTTCCTCAACAATGACGTCAGGGTGGTGCCAGGAATTCCAGGCATTACTAGTGGAGTTTTCATGGGTATTGTCATTCTTATTTGCAAATAATGGGTGAAATCGTTTTGGGGGAAATGTAATATTATTGGTTTCAAATGAAATTTTATGACAAATGTGTTAAAGAATTAATTGTTGTGGGGTTTGGAGTATGTTTGTAATTTATTATTGTTCTTTCTTGTTATGTTATTGAAATGTGAACACGCTTATTGTACCAAAATGAATGAATTAATGTTGCTATGTGACCTTAATTGGGTACCTGTGTGACAAAGTCATCTAAGGTTCCAGCAATCACTGTGCGGAGTTTCTTAGGCCCGAAACCTACGATTGTGGGTTGAAATTAAGGTTTTACCTGTGTTTCTAGATTTAGCATGACCATACGTGTGTTCCTTGGTTTCACTGAAGTGGTAAAAGCCTGAGACCCCACTTGACTACATGCTGTGACATAACTTAAGTACTGTGCAATACGGCATTGAACTTGTTCACTTACTCATGCTGAACTAAGTCAGTGCCTTGTTCATTTCAGATAACCTGTATTCCCATTACACGGAGGCAGGTGTCCACCCAGACAGCAGTACTGTAGCAAACAAGCAGAGGGGGGATATCACCACTGACATAGCCACCTCCTTCATGATCCTGTTGGCTATATACTTCCCTTCCATAACTGGTAGATACTGACAATACCTGCTTTGTTGTAAATGAGTGAAAGCTTGTATGCATGTGTCTGTGCTTGTTGTTTAATGCTGCACTCACCGATATGTAAGTGATAGTGTGTGGACCAGACAATTCAGTGATTGATTCTATGAGCAGTGTCTGATGCGGTCAGAGTATGCGGCTAACCTATCTACCAAGTCACCAAGCCTGATCCCCTAGTACATTAAATAGCCTCTTACAACCAGAATTGGTTGCTACCTCAAGCTCTGCATGAGGATTGATGTAAATGTTTATTACCATGTATGTCAGCTTACAAGACTTCCATGTGTCTTGGTTTTTGAACACCATGTCTGTGGGAGTCATCACAGTGGTACATGTCTACACCTGCAATTGAAATAGTTTTCAATGTTGTATTAAACTACACTCACGGGCCATTCTAGAAACCCAGTAATAGAATAACTCACAAACTGACATCAGATATTTCAGCAATATCACGACAGGGGACACTAGAATTGGCTTCAAAAGTAACACATATGTGGGGAATCAAACCTAGGTCTTTGGTGTGATGAATGAACACTTTGACCATAATGAACACTTTGACTATTGATTTTAAACATGTACTTTTAATTACAGTGTGCATGAAGAAATAAATAGAAAGGTCATGCACACAGCCTTTTTAACTTTATCTTGATTTGCTTTTTCATTTTGGATTAATTACGAAATGCTTTTTACGAAAATGAAGTAAAACCATTTGAGCAGTATTTGTGAGGTTGTATTAACAAATAAAATTCTTCTATTTTTACCTTTTCATCATACTTCTTTGTGTTTTTTTAAGATTTTTTCGCCACTAACTACATGGTTTTCTGGAAAATGACCCCAGTAAACATAATGATTTTATAAATTGAGCAATTACAGATAATATGTTCATGGTGTGCTGTATTATATATACCATTAAAAAAAGTAGGGGATATTACATTTTTCGAGCATACCACTAGCCAATGCCAATGCATATGAGAAAAAGTAATATATATCCATACAGATGAAACATTTCCAAAGGAATGGAATAAATTGTCACATTTTCCCTTGATATCCCTTCATCATCTGTTACCTCCTTGGCTTCATCATTTGTATTTTATCAATCTTTTAAATCCAATATCCCCTACTTTTTTTGAATGGTATAGTAAGAACAGAAACTCAATGATGAGGAAATGCCTGGTTTCACTGAATGATGTCAAGAAATTGTAATTATATATTTATGTGATGAATCTGTGAAATCTGTAGTGAAATGTTTCAGGTTTTGAACAAGGTGCCAACTATTCGGGTGACTTAAAAGATCCCCAGAAATCCATTCCAAAGGGAACGCTATGGGCAGTTGGATCCACCTCGCTGATTTGTATCCTTTCTGCAACTTAGAAAATCAGGGGTATAAGTAATACCAAGAATATACAGTAATACAGAGACATATTGGTACAAATAATAACTAAATATCTAGTAAACTGTTACTTGGATTGTTTTCAAATTTTGGCACCCCCTCCTTTGTCTAAAGGAGAGGTACATTGCAAGTCTTGATTATGATCTGTTTTCAAGAATTACAGATTTGGAAAACAGCTTCTATGTCAAAAATAGTTTATTTTGCTTTTGTTAATAAGATAATTTTGGATAAATTACATTGATGTATTATTGTTTTCAAAATGATCATGGATAATATTTGAGTGCGTTCTTTACACACAATATAAGAAACAGGTGTTCCTTGTGGTCATTCTTAACATCTATAAGATCTGTCATCAGTGTTGTTCTTTGCTGCTTGTATAGAAGGACCGGTCCTTAGGGACAAGTGAGTGGGTTTTCTTGCATCTTGAAAAAGGTAAAATCTCATTAACAGGATGGCAATGACTGCAAAGTACATCTTTTAGTTCTTGAACAAGGATTCAGTCCTAGAATTTCACACAGCAACTTGTTTGTGTTGGAAATTAAGCCCCACCACAAATCATTATAGGATCCCATCTATGTATGGTGACAAATGTTGGGGAAAAGGATGCATAAAAATATCAACAATGGCTGAGATGTAACAAATAAACTGACCACAACACCAAGAAAAAGGATGTTAGCTGGAGATGAACATCAATCATAGATGATTGCTGTGATTGTTTCAAGGTTTGGTTTGTTTGTTCAATATTCCAACTGTTTGATAGCTACCCTTAAATTATCAAATCTGAACCAGACAAACCAGTGATTGGTAGCAGTCTACACCTTTAGGGTATGTTGACATGCTTCCATCCTAGCACTTATCCCTTCTAACTGATCCAAACGTTGCCCTTTGTGATAACCATAGATTGCTGAGTACCAATCTTAACACAGACTCTCACAGAAATTGTATGAACAAGAATGTGTTTTGCAGGTTTGGTGAGAGTATAAATGGAGATCTGGTGATAGCACAGTTAGCTTGGCCAACAAGGTGGGTGATCCTCATTGGCTCTTTCCAGTCAACAGTAGGAGCAGGCCTTCAAGCACTGACAGGTAGGTGCAGAACTATGTCCCATTCCACAAACTGATCATAGGGATACAACTGTCGTTAGTTATTCCTTGGGTATTGCTGTATCACACTCTTTTTGGAACAGGCCGTTGTTTGAACACTCATTGCAATCAGCAGATTGTTCAAGAACTATAAGTACCATAATCAGAATATAATGTTGCTTCCATCATGTTCTGGAAAATGTAACTATGAAACACTACTAAAAGAGAAATTTGTGTATATCACGTTTATTATATCCCACCCGGAAGTGAGGAGGTCGTATAGGAACAGAGTTTGTTCCTCTGTTAGCTTTATAATGGGTGCTCATTTCCTCAAAATGTCTTACACACTGATGTAACTTGTCAAGTTCTCAAACAAAATGGAAAATTGGTCTTAAATTCCTTTTAACAGAGTAAAGACTCTTGCTCCATGCTTTTCAACTTCGTGCTTAGTGCATGAGGACAGGTTTTCTCAAAAACTATTGAAGTTACATGAATGAAACTTTGCACGCTTTTCTACAACTTGTAAATGAATGTTTGGAATTTAGCTATCGTCATTTTTGTGATTATAAAACCTTATTTCCAGGTGCTCCCCGATTGTTACAGGCTATAGCCAAGGACAATGTCATACCATTCCTGCATTTCTTCAGCCATACTACCAAAGGTGGTGAACCAATCAGGGGACTTGTTCTCTCTACTCTCATAGCTGAATTGGGAATCCTTATTGCCAAACTGGACTATGTTGCTCCAATTGTGACCATGTTCTTCCTCATGTGCTATGGTTTCATCAACTTGGCATGTGCTCTTCAGACCCTACTTCGTCTCCCCCACTGGCGCCCTCGGTTCTGGTGCTACCACTGGAGTCTGTCCCTCATGGGGCTTGGTCTCTGCCTCAGCCTCATGTTCATATCCAGCTGGTACTATGCTCTCATTGCCATGGTGCTGGCGTGTGCTGTCTACAAATATGTGGAATACAAAGGGTAAGTACTGTATGTACTATTTATATTGTATTAAATTAGCACACTTACTAGTCCAGGAGTTTGAACACTTTCCCTTCATTTTATTTCACCATTTAAGATGCACTAGGATGAAACCAATTTCAAAGTTAGGGCCATAGGTATCAAGTGTCAAATTGATAGCTTCATCGGTAAACAAGTAATTGAACTGTCCTGGCCTAGTGTGGGAATTGCAGTAATACTGTTTCTTATTTTATTTTAATCTAAACATTTATGTGTCTTGCATATGATCAGTGTATGATATAAGGCCCATCCAACCGCCCGATTCCATACATACATTCATCATATCTTAAAATCTATTTTTCAAATTGAGCGTTAGATTTAGACTTGAAAATTACTTTTTGAACATTGAACTATCATATCGCATTGCTCAAAGCACTGCGTTGACATATATTATCACTGAAACAGCGACACCTATCGATGTGCAGAGTTCTGCAAACTCAAAGCACTGCGCGTACAATTCAGTGTCAATGAAATGTGACACTTAACGATGGATCTGCACCTTAATGATGGTAACTGAAGAAGCCATATTTTTGCTATGCTTCATAAGTTGTTAGGTTTACCTGAAGACAGAAAACATAAAACAGAAAAAGAAAGGCAACAGGAATATGAAACTAAAAGATTAAATTATTCATAACTAAAAATAGAGTTATTTTCTTTGGATTGTCTAGTCTGGTAAAATCCATTTTTGGCTGGTAACATGAAGTTTATTTGCTTATTTCATGCACTGATATGATTTGACATTTTGGCTTATCTTACACTCTGATATAATTTGACATTTTGGCTTATAAATATTGAAGTCCTGAAATAGGAATGAATGGAAAAAAAGTCTATGGATCTAGAAGAAAATGTGTTTTCACATCATCTGATTTATCTATATTTAGAAGGGTCATGAACCACCACTAAAACTGACATTTTCAAGTAAGAAAGTAAATGTTGAGACAATTTCTTTTTAAATTATGTATTTCTTTTCTGTTGCATATTACAAATGAATATGTCATGATTCAATCATAAACTCAACACAATAGACAGTGATATGTAACAAACTGCACAAAATGTAACAGTTATCAACCAAACAGTGAGTTACAATTTGACCAAAGTTTGTTATTAAAGGGGTTCTTGCTACAATATATTCATACAGATTATTATTTTTTAATGTAGTAATGTTGTGTGAACGCCTCTTTAAGTTTTATTTAGTTCAAAAGTTTATGTCTATAGTGCATTTAATGGTGTTTAGTTCTGCGCAGGATAGCCTATTTAAAGACAACATTGTTAGTAATTATAATTATTTTAGATGTTGACACTTGATCTTGATTCTGTGGTTACTATGTTGCACAGTGCTGAGAAGGAGTGGGGAGATGGTATGAGAGGCCTAGCTATGTCTGCAGCTCAGCACGCCCTCTTCAGGATGAAGGGATCTTCCAGTCACACCAAAAACTGGCGGTTAGTAGTACAGGCAGTTTCAAGGCCTCAACAAACTGAATGCTTCTGTCAGTTGTCATGTTAAATGTGATGCTTATATGTTATTGTTTGAAGTTTATATAGTGTTTCTTGTAAGAAAACTAGTATCACTATCATAATTCTGTGAGTTTAAATAGTTACATGCAAGTCAATTTCCAGTGAACAAAATGGTAAAAAGCAATCATTTCTTGTCAAACCAAGACTACCCATCTGCAGGGTAAGTTAGCGGTATCTACTAACATAAGTAAAAGTCCATGTGTAAGCTAAACTCTGAGCAGGATTGCAAGTGAAGCAATGGTTCTGGTAAACTCAAAGCACTCATGTCACTGTCTGCCATTTCGAGAATAAATTAAAATCAAATCCAATTCAAGGCTTGAATGATTTGGTGAGTCGTGATTGCTACAGAAATTAAGCATTGTTCTTGGGTTTTGGAATTTACTTTTAATTTATTGATAGTTTTATATAAGGTAACTTGGACATGGAGATAACAAGATGAGAACTAAGCACTTTGTCGGTCCCTGCAACACAAACTCTGTTGAAGTTATCATTGTGGGGGATATTGATGATGCCCTCCTCATGTTGACATTCCAGACCACAGCTTTTGCTCCTTGTCAAGCTAGATGAGGATTTCACACCTAAATCACCAAAGTTGATGACATTTGCATGTCAACTGAAAGCAGGTATGTTTTACCTTCACAAGAAATATTGATAATTTTCATTAAAAAATGTTATAAATGTGTGTAATTTTATCAGATGTTTCTTAATATAATTGGGATTGTAGTGAAGGGTGTTAGGTCTAAAAATCTTGGGTTGTCCGGCATGCTGACATGGTTGATAGTGTATCATTGTAAATCAGTGGCATGGACTATTGACCAGGCATGGAATATAGACCATAATGCCAATCATTGTATTGTCTGTTAAAGTCTTGATTATTTACAGGCTCTTGTCATATTGATTGCAGCATTGAACGGCATACAAACAGTCTATTGCAAAAACAATGCTTTCAGGAAAAGGCCTAACAATGGTCAACAGTGTCCTTGAAGGAGAATATGCTGAACATGTGGATGACATCAAAACTGCCAGGAAGGTACTGAATGCTTTCTTACAAATAACTGAAGGACATGTGAATCTTTCGCAATAAAATCATTAATCATTATACGGAAGTAATGTATAAACATAATTATATTCAATGGATGCTGTACGGCTTTCAGACATTGGATGACTGGATTGAGAAGAGCAAAATCCGAGGGTTCTCTGATGTAATCATGTCCCACACATTAGAAGAGGGCATTTGTCATGTGTAAGTGATCCTCACTTCTGCAGTGTTTGAAATTGAGGGAGTCCTGCGTACTATCAAAACAATATCTCAGATGACAAAAAGGCAGCATATCTCACCTTGAATACTTGCAAAAGTGGATCACTAAAGGGCATGATAAAAATAATGGAAAAAAACAACACTATTAATATCCTGCAAACCCCATCAAGCAAACTATGATTATCTTATTAGAATATATAATTTGAAACGGTCCATTCACATTTTTTATATACAGTCAAATCCCGATGAGTCGAATGCCGGTGTCTCGAATATTATGCATAACTCGAAGTACCTGTCGGTCCTGACCATTCCCTGTTATAGTTGTCATCATTTGAATACCGGTTACACGAATTCGACTCATAAATACACAAGATGACTTCGAGAAGAAAATTTGGTCCCATGAGATTCAAACAACAGCAATCTTGTATACAGAAGCAGAAGTCAGTCAATGAGAAGTTGATTGGTGTAGCAAACTTATCCAATTAACAAACCAGCGCGGCTCACGCCTTTCCGCCTTTGATGGGTGAGTTCAAAAGGCAGATTAGTGATTTTACGGAAATCACTGTCTGTGCTAATCAGACTGGAACTGATAAGGTGCCCCTATTAGTGATAGGGAAATCATTAGATAAACAAATGCTTAGGCGGAGGAATTAGGACTGGATCATCTTTTTTTTCTACCCTCATAGACATACCTATGTCTCGAATACATCGATAAGTCGAATTTATTACTTGGTCCCCAGAGATTCGACTCATCGGGATTTGACTGTATCTTGAAATTGAGTGAGTTTATTTTTATGCCGCTTTTAGCAATATTCCAGCAATATCACGGTGGGGGACACCAGAAATGGGCTTCACACATTGTACCCATGTGGGAAATTGAACCTGGGCTTTTGGTGTGATGAGCGAATGCTTTAACCACTAGGCTACCCCACCGCCACTCTTGAAATTAAAATGTGCCGGTGTTATAAGTGATCTTGATTAATAAGCCTGTATGTTGTAGAATCCAGAATGCAGGTCTTGGTGTCCTGCGTCACAACACAGTGATGTTGGCATGGCCAGACGAGTGGAGTGAGCAGAGACGGGAGAAAGGTTACAGAGTCTTCCTGGGTAGGTGACTTCCTAATGTTGCAGATGAATGATGGGTCCAAGGCCCAAAGAAGCTGTGTGGCTATGTATGCAATGCATAATTACCATTACCTTATGAATTTCAAAGAATGGTGGCAAAAAAAACAATGTAAGAATGAGAGTATGACATCAAAGTATTTATCATAGCTTAGTCTACTGGTCAGTCTACTGAACAAGATAGATCAGTCTCAGAAATTGAGATTTTCCGCCGTGAGTAATATACTTGTGAAATTAATTATGTGATGTTTGGTAATAACATTATGAGAAACAACTGAAGAACATCTCACTATTTCCAGAAACCCTGAAGAACATAAATGCCTCAGAGTTATCTCTGATGGTGCTGAAAGGCATCGACCACTTCCCTGAAAACTCTGACAGACTCAAAGGCACCTTGGACATATGGTGGATTGTACATATCCTTGTCATGTCACTTTGTACAGCATCAGGGATTATAGCAATTCAGTACAGAGGAACAGCCTGTAACTGACACCTTCAAATTGCATGTCCAGGTTGTACAAAAGTTGCTTATTATTTCGGTTGTTCATGTTTTGAACGTGCTTTAAAGTACCGGGTACACTTTATAAATCTTTGTGACAAATTTTAAGTATTTTGAAATTGTCAGTCTTCTATATAAATGTACATGGTTTACAAACATCTTTTTCAGTGTACTGCCACTGTGTTGATATGTGACAGTTTATGTATGGATATAATGAGTGATTGAGTTCAGCTTTATACCACGTTAGGAAATTTTGCAGCAATATCACAGCGGGGGATACCAGAAATGGGCTTCACACATTGTACTCATGTGGGGGATCGAACCTGGATCTTTGGTGTTAAGAGCGAACGCTTTAAAAACTGGGTACTCCATCCCCCCCTGTATGGATATAAGGAAGCATGTTAGTTAACATACAAGTTAGTGTAGAATGATGATGAATATGTAGCAATTGTGTATTGATCATTTCCTTAACCTACTCCACATGATGGCGGCCTTCTGATGTTACTTCCCTTTCTTCTGAAACAACATCGGACTTGGAGCAAATGTTCTATCAGGATCTTCACAGTTGCTCGTATCCTTTTGACATAGTAATTGTGATCAACATTGCATGCAATGCATCTGCCTGTATCATCACCAGTATAATTTCCAGGACCTCATGTTAAAAGATATTCATGTTGTGTCTTTGACGCTTTGGATATGTTTCAAGAAAATGCTTTTCCGGTATTGAAAAAAGTAAATCAGTGTAAACATTGTTTTCATAATTTTGGACACTGGTGTTAATTTCTGAACAAAACTCCAAAGGTTTTCAAGACACGTATCTGTGTGAATCCTGTTTATTGGATACAAGTTTCATACAGAATGTAATATGGCAGTGAATCATGAGGCGGTGATTTATCAATGAAGCACCCACAAGTCTTGAAAATCCATGTTCCTCACGGAGGATATTACTATGTACCCATCATTCAATATTTCGAAATTTGTAAATAGTGACCATTTCTACAGAAATAATACAATTCAGATTAAAAGAATTCAAGTTCACAATCACCACAGGTTGATACAAATAATAGAACTGACAAATATCTGAACTTTGGAACCCATCTTTGAAGTTGCTTCCCAGAAATGAATTTTGTGAACCACAAGTCTACTTCATTCAGAAAAACATTCTTTATGTCTATCCCTGAGAATTGTGCAGAATCTTCAGTGGTTCCCTTAGCTTTGTCCAGAGCTTGAGGACAACAGTATCCAGCTGAAGGAGGATCTCAAGAAATACCTCTACCATTTGAGGATCAATGCAGAAGTACAAGTTGTTGAAATGGTACACATTGTCAAAAATGTTTCAGTTTCGTGTGTAATTTGCTTGAAAAGTCTTGAAGAGCATTATCAGTCATTGTAAACTGATGAATAATGAGAAGTGGGCTACATTTAAGATCTGATAAATAGTATCATAAAAGATTATC
Source organism: Haliotis rubra (assembly GCF_003918875.1). Lineage (NCBI taxonomy): Eukaryota > Metazoa > Mollusca > Gastropoda > Lepetellida > Haliotidae > Haliotis > Haliotis rubra. Next base: position 1,346,477 of record NW_025764926.1, on the reverse strand, counting down.
AAAAATTATGTACAGCTTTAGGATTTATGCCACTCTGAGATGCTAGTAGTGACCATAGAGCATTTTAGCATTAACATTTTGAAGATTGATGCAGTGTGGTATTGAAATTTGGGCCTACCTTTAGAATACAGCACCTCAAACTTTAAAAATACGTCATAATACCCTTTTACGTAATGTTATGTGATTTTGTTCGAAAGCACGTTCTTGAAACAATGCCCTATGATGCCTGCATGGCAACACAGTTGTCTGGCTCAGCGAGAGCGTATAAGCTCCGCTCACTGGTGTTTCATCTCTACGAGCTATGTCATTGCATAAACCCAATGATGTTGAGAGTTTCCAGTAGTTGTATACCAGCGGATGCGCAATGTTTTGCAAGCACCAGTTTGAAATATTTTTCTTTTTTCACTAATACACTCATATTTACTTGTATTACGGGGTGCTGAGGTGTTATGTTTTGTGTATTATTGTATTTTGCATTTTTTAAATTTACATATATATTTTTGTCATTCAGTAATTTGCACCATTATAGAAAGTTTTTTATTAGTATTTTATTTTTCGAAGCGGTAATAATGCATTACACTGGACACGTCAGTCATGTTTGTGCCGGTTCGGTCAATGCATTCTATCTATTTGGATTAATTCAAGGTGTTAGGGCTAGGTTTAGGGTTAGGTACATGTCTGGTGTAATACGTGAGTACCATTTGTTTCTTTTCCTTTTGCATTTTAATACTGCGTGTTCGGTCAATGCATTCTATTTATTAGGATAATTTCAAGGGATTAGGGTAAGGGTTAGGGCTGAGGGTTTAGGGTTTAGGTTTAGGGTTAGGGACCTAATCCAGTATATAGGTACATGTCCAGTGTAATACGTAAATACCATTTGTTGTTTTTCCTTTTGCATTTTAATACTTTTTTTCACACAAAAACGGGAAACCAAAAACGTCAAAAGTACACTATGAAATGGTTTAATGTAGAAATTTTGGGCTAATGGAAATTGGCCTGGAATTTGCACTGAAGCCTCTTTCACACGCAACATTTGTTCAGTAATGATTCGAAGGCTAACTCACCCTCGTGCCGTCACTACACATGCTCATGTCTCCCTCACTCCTTAGTGCGATCCACATTATCCTTACAGTGTTCCCTACATCACTTTTCTGTCACAAAATCACCGATTTATATAAAAGCGCGTCATTCATGCATGCACCGTGAAATCTACGTGTGACGCCTGACGTCAACAACCCTTTTCAGTTTGAGGCATATCGGCTCATTCCACGCCACACGTTATCTTGTAGATTACGGAATGGGACGAGTGTGCCAAATGGCATCGGGTCCATTCGGCAGGTGTCCGTAGATTAAAATCACGAGACACCAAGTCTACCCGTAACCTTCGTAATTGTCCGTGACCTATTCGACTCTTTCCGTTCATTTCCATGACGTCACAGGAATGACTCGATAAATTTGCACATTGTGCAACAGTGTGGACGTAGCTCAGTCGGTTAGCTGTCAAGCTAACAATCCGAAGGTTGCGGGTTCGCGTCCAACGGGTTCTCACAAACTGGTTGCTTGTCTTAATGACACGTGACCTACGGCAGAGATCGTCCTCACGAGAAGTTGTGGTGCTGTATTCGAAAGGTGCTCCGAAATTTGAATATAATTTGAAAGTGCATGGAGTTTTGAATGCATATTCGCTCTGTTACAGTATGACAATGATATATCTGCCTACATCTATGAAAGGACTCTACAGATGGAACAAAGGACCAAGATGCTGCAGCAGATGAACTTGAAAAAGAAACATGTATGTAGCAGTACATATTCACCTGTGAATTGGTGCATCAGTCTATTTAAGGAACACTACAGAAGAGTGTTTTAGAGTGGATTCATTTTTCAGCCTCACAATGCATGATGATAAATACTGTAAATCATGAAATTAATGAGAAAAATGCGTCTGTACTCTTCTCGCATTATTATAATGACGCATTTCAGTCTGGCCATGTCTACTTAATAAAAGACAGAAAACGTAAATCTGTTGACACTACACATTACACCAATACAGGTCACTTCCTCATTACAGGTATCTCAAACCACATGTAATATACCACTGGTCATTGTTTAAAGTCACTCAAGCACATCAGCCAGACCGGACATTCTCCAGCCACGTGTTTCTTGTACCTTGGTAGATGACTTGTGTCTTGTCGGATTACGTTTATACATGTTGTCATAAGACAAGTAGTAGCAATCTCGTGATCAAACATGGCAGCGTAATCAAAACATTGTCAGCTCCTTTCCATTCATTGCTTAACAAGTTGTTGAAAAAGAACAACACCAAAGATTCAGGGTGTGCCATTTTATCATCAACACAGATTCCTGAGCTCACATTAATTTCGTGACGCATTTTAGACTAGACCCCCGCAATCGCATTAAATTCGTGACGCATTAATTTCATGATTTACAGTAGTGTTTTGCATTATGGGACGAAATATGAGTTGCTGGGAAGAGGAAAAACTGAAACAACGCTTTCTTTAACAAACATCTTCGACCATGGAAATTGACAAAATAAGTTAAAATGCAAAACTGAATTGTTTCAACAACTTGAAGTCTTTCCTGCTTAAAATCTTTTGTGACTAAAGAATTACTTACATGACAATGGTGTTGATGACTTCCTCTTATTTAAATTGATGTTTCAGAGTTTGCAGGAGGCTCAGTCTATCATGGACAGGATTCATCGGGAAAGTAGCATTAAGCTTCCTACTGAACGGGTCCAGTTCAACCTGGAGTCCCGCAGCACCCTGTCTGTGGAACCGGAAGAGAGAGTTCACTACACCTTCAGTGGAGGTAGCACCAGTGGAATGAGAAACCCCCGTGATGTTGAGTCAGACGAAGATGCCACACCGTACGTAGAGAACATGTGACATTTCTGTCACCATTCTAAGTAGACTGTTGTAGACATAGTTCAAAATTTCATTTGCCAGTGTCAAGTTTTTCTTTGTATTGGGCTGTAGCTGTTAATGCCAATCTAAAGAACCACCAAACCATCCTAGGCACTTTGTTTCTTTATTCTTCACAGCTTCACAAACAAAATTGTGTGGGGCCAGCACTCGTTCACGTGTACAACCACAAACACAATATTGGCCGTCAGACCCACTTCTGTCATGCACAGTGGGAATAGTTGAGCTTACAATATAATGCCAATAAAAGCTAAGGACAAATCAGTTATTTACAGTTTGGGTAATGAAAGACATTAAGACCTTGAAATCAGAGGGTGAACCCAATGCAAGAGAACAGCTTTTTGCATGCACTTTGCATTGCACGTAACATTAGAAGGTGACATTAGAGCCTGACCACCCGATCCTGTTAGTCGCTTGTCGTAAGAGGTGACTAACGGGATCTGGTGGTCAGGCTCGCTGGCTTGGTTGACACATGTCATAGGTTACCTATTGCGCAGATCAAGGCTCATGCTGTTGATCACTGGATTGTCTTGTCCAGACTTGATTATTTACAGACTGCCGCCATATAGCTGGAATATTGCTGAGTGCGGCGTAAAACTAAACTCACTCACTCACTTTTTAAGATTCATTTCGTCATATTTAGTCATAAGATGTATAAATAATTATGAGATAGAGTGTATCATTATAGTAATTAAATTTACTTCTACCTCTGTAGTAAAGAAGTTGACCATCTACTTGATACATTAACTAGTCATATGGAAACCTGTTACATCATAACTCAGCAACTCGACATTGTTTCCGGATCATAACTTAAAAACCTCACAATATCTATCAACAATACTTGGCAGATTAACAAACAGTTCCTGAAGTGGTACGTTTTGCTACTTGCGGATTTTTGGCATATTGGTTTCCATTTCCATTTCTTGTTTTCCTTGAAAACAATTTGAACTGGGTTTCAACAGGAGTAGGTGGATTTCGTTTCCGGAGATTTTTCATCTAATTTTATGGAAATGAATTTGTTTCCTGTTTCCAAGTTTGACTTTCACTCAGACCATATCTCTAAACATAATAGGTATTCTTCCATGAAATTGTGTGCAACAAAAAGACCAGGTTGTTCACTGCTGTCTTTTGCTATTAGGGATTTTAAGAATTTGTATTTTTTTCCTTTCACTTCGATATTGGTTTGTACCTGACATAGAAGTACAAAGTTAGGAATCCCAATTCCATGTTATTGTTTTGATAGCTCAATAACTACTCTTTTATATGGACTGACAGATTAGACAGAAATTCTCTCATCAAGTTGGACTTTAAGTAACTGTCAGATGATTTGTTCTTTCAAATTTGAGGGGATTTGTCATCTTCTGATGACTATTGTTTCAAAATGTAGCCATTCATATGTCAGGCATATTAACTTGGTTGATAGAGTCACCATAACCAGATGCTCATAGCAATCCCTGGATATTTGTTGCAAGGTTGCATTATTTACAAGCTGTTGTCATGTAGCTGAAATAGTGCTGAGTATTAAACAACTAACACACACACGCATCCATGCACCTTAAAGGATTCATGAGTGGAACACCTGATTGTTGATATATATTCAAATATACTTATGGTTTGGTTACATATTTGTGATGTTCCTACTCTTATAATGCTACATGAAAGGTACTTGATACTTGCATGTTGTTACAGTGTTTGTACATAAACTGCATGTTCAATATCACCAAGGCTCTTTATTAAAGTACCCGTGAAGGTCCGGGTTAGAATGTACCTTCAGTAACCCATGCTTGTCGTAAGCGGCAACTAACGGGATCGGGTGGTCAGGCTTGCTGGCTTGGTTGACACACGTCATCGGTTCCCAATTGTGCAGATCGATGCTCATGCTGTTGATCACTGGATTGTCTGGTCCAGACTCGATTATTTACAGACCGCCGGCATATAGCTGGAATATTGCTGAGTGCGGCGTAAAACTAAACTCACTCACTCACTCTTTATTAAAGTCATAACAGTGGGCTGCAATCCACTAGGAGGCAAATATGATACAGTTCACGAATATTGGATGACAGCTGCAATAACAAGTCAGCAGTTTATGTGTTATTCAATAAATGCAGTGAAACAATATCAAAATAATCATTTGACATGTTTGGACCATGTTGACAGTGTTAATTTATCACAACAACTACCAGTGACAACTGTCAAATTATATATGTAAGAATGTTGGTTTTTATCCTGTCTGGCTAGGATATATTCCACTTTCCATTTCTTGTTTACATAAATAACACCTGGATTCAAGTTAAAAAAAAATCTTTTTCTTTTAAAAATTCATGAATATATTTTAGTGATCGCAAATTACGAATTGAATTCATGAAAAAATATTGTTTGATTCACGAAATACATAACTGAATTGTAACAGTCATATTATACATGCATTTGATGTTCCAAATTGATTTGAATAGTCAGGGTATCACATAGACTAATGCTTAGTCTCTGAATATATATAATTTTGATAGTAACAAACAAGCCCATTTAAATTGAAAAGGAGCCCCAGGGAGACCAGAGATTCAGTAAATCTAGACTTGCTTTATTTAGGGCTTGGCAGTAAGGAAAATAATGTGGTTCAGGGACTGTGAGACAGACTAGGTATCACATGACATTCATACTAAAGTACTGTTGGAAATGCTAGAAAAATGCTTTTTGACTTTTATGTAAATATCAGAGGTATTACAGTTACTTAAATAACAAGTATATATGTTTGTGTGTGTGTGTTTTGAAATAAACATACGAATTATTGTGCATTAGAAAGAATCCCATCACTTGTGTTATTTTATCGATTGATTGTAGAAATGTGCAACGTTTTAATAAACGTTTTGCATGTCAATAGTACATTTCTTTGCAAAAGTATGGATGTAATTCGGTCAATTTAATCCAGTTGTGAACATTGGCCAAAGATTTAACGAAGTCACTGATATAGCTTCACAGTTTTGCTTTTGAGACGGTCCCTGTCTTGTCTGATTTGTTTACAATATTGTAAACTTGTTGGTAAGACATGCCAACAGCTCTACAAGTTCTGTAATAAACCCTTTCTGAAATAATGAAAGGTTTACCTCTGTCTTTCTCAAGCACAAAATTTTTTTATAAAGCTTTGCAACAATCGACTGCAAATCGTTTGCCATAGTGAACGCTGTGATAAAGATGTGCATGCATGACGGGAAACTTATTTATTAAGACTTAACATTTATATTAATTTTTCTTCAATGAAGAAACAATAGTTAAGTCAGGTAACACAAACATTAAACATTTTATTTGTTTAAGAAAAACGTTAATTTATATTTTTGCACCACCTGTATTATTAGCATAAATTTAAAGACTATTTCAGATTTCTCATGTTAAACTCTGAAAAAATCTCAAGTTGTTGTTTTGGTACCACATTCTCTCCTGTAAACTGCCCTTTAAATGCATGGAAATGTTACATCGATTGAAATTAAAATAGGTACACTATAGGCGACTTGATATATTGACAACATAGTACATTTATCACCTTTATCAAAGTATTAAGGTTAAAAAGCATTTTTCAAGCATTTCCGACAGTACTATAGGGCCACATGTGGCCAAGTTATCTGAGGTGTCAGTTTACTGTGCAGAGTTGTGTCTGGGCATGACAGAAACTTATGATAGTGGGTTTCGAACCCGGGTCACCCCTACCATGTTTCTAGGTTTGTCAGCACCATACCCATACTCATGGTTTTCACAGAAGTGGTACACTGCTAGGACATACATCACTTCTGAATATGTAACTGGAATACTAGTGGTGTTAAACCTAGCTCCTTCACTGATTCACTTATGACATTTATACATTGCTATTCCAGAGATTCCAGCAATGTCAAGAGGATGCACACGGCTGTGAGTCTCAACAAGCATATCAAGGATAAATCCAGAGACGCACAACTTGTCATCCTCAACCTTCCCTCACCTCCAACATCAGAGACCAGGCAGTCACACTGTATCCATTTACATCATTGTGAATATGATTATGATTATCTTACTGGAGAGGCATATAGGGAATGAGTGAGCTTATTGCATTGTTCCAGCAAAGTCAATAGGTGAGTGAGTTTAGGTTTATGCCGCACTCAGCAATATCCCAGCTATATGGCGGTGGTCTGTAAATAATTGAGTCTGGACCAGACAGTCCAGTGATCAACAGCATGAGCATCATTCTACGCAATTGGGATATGATGACATGTGTCAACCAAGTCAGCAAGTCTGACCACCCGATCCCGTTAGTTGCCTTTTACTGCAAACATGGGTTACTGAAGATCAATTCTAACTCGGATCTTCACGGGTGAATAGGATTATTATCCCACATGATGGAGAGGCATTTAGGTAGTGAGTGAGCTATTCCAGGGATATCATAGTTGGGGACACTAGAAATGTTTTTTACATTTGTACAATCATACAATTGTATCAATGTGGGGATACAATGTGGGAATTGTTGCATGACATGTGAACATTATAACCACTAGTATAATTGAATAGAGGCTTACTTCATGTATGCATGTCTTTATCATATCAAATTTTTCTTCTCAGTTTCAACACACCAACAAAAATGATATATCCTTTTATGGACAATAAATCCTTAACCAGACTGAGATATGTCTTTCCTGGAGGCCCTGACAGAGGGGTTGGATCGAGTGTTGATGGTCCATGGAAGCGGCAGTGAGGTTATAACTATCTACTCCTAGATGCAGCGACTTGCAACATGCATAGAGAAGACTGGACATCAGGAACTGTGATGTCTAATATCTGTGATCCAAAACTGTGATCAACCATCCTCAGTTGTACAGTATATTATGGCTCCATATTGTTATTATATACACCCAGAACTTTTCCTGGATATGATGTCAACATCCCCAAATGCCTCATCACCATCTCAGCCCAGGGCTTGATTTACAACTTACATTGTTGCAGCCTGAAACTGCAAAACCTCATATTTATACCAACTCGAACCCAATGTTGTGAACATTTTCCTGTTCAGGCTTCATCTGGAAGACAGAATGATGATTAAGTGGCTTGGAGCAGTGATTCTGATGCTTTCACAGACTGAAATGGAGTGACTGTAACTGTCCATGTCATGAAATTTTATGTAGTAAGATGAAATGATCTTATCAGACCCTGAATAGTTTTCCAAGATATTTTTTATGGATTAAACTTCTTTTGTATTTCCCTCACAACATTTCAGGACCATTACAGATCCCTTCATCAGGGGAACTGACCAAACTGAATAGTTTTGTTAAAATGATGTTATAAATCATCCATACAAAACTCAAGCATTGTCTACAGTTATATTGAGCTGCAGGTGCAACCTTTTTTTGTTTGGTGCAACAGTGTTATTACTTGAGGTTGCACCACTTCCAATTAGGTTTCGTTTCCTCAAATCAAGCTCTGTAGCATATCATTTCTCTTGCTTGTGAACTTGAAATGGACAAACCAGTCAATACACTTATGGACAGGGAGACTTGTTCATTTGAATTTAATTGATACAGAAGAACTTTCAGCTGGAAAGATGCTCTCCTGAGATTGAGACAGTCAATAGATGGGGCTGGACATAGTCCAAGCTGTATTTGATATGGCTTGTAACAAGACAGCTTTAGAACTGGCATTATTTGCTGCTTATTTTAATAATGAAATAACAGTGTAGACATCTGTTTATATTCTTGAGAAGTTTGAGTCAGTTTAAAGAATATTCTTTATGGAGATATAATATGCTTGATAACAAAGGATGGGGATTAACTATGTTCACAAGCTTGGTAATTGTATGGTAGATATAGCCAGACTCTTGATTGCTTGATCGTTATTCTGCAACTATCAGGACGAAGTTATGGAGTAGGAGTTATGGCAGTTGAAGTGCTACAATCTACCTTTTGTTTGGTGGGATATACATGTAAAAATATCTTTTTGATAAGTTGCCACCTGTTAACTATATTGAATAAAATGCTTGATTGACTGAGCTTAAACCACAAATTTGAATATAGAGTATCATAGCAAGATGACCATCTTTGTAACAAGATTGTAGTCATATAATACTGTTAATCTTAAATGGCAGTTGTTTTTTAAACAAATTAGTGACTCCTGTTGGCCTTTTTTGCCAAAATGAGTTTGTTACTACTGGTATTGTGTTGGAATGGTAACCAGTTTTACATCATAAGTGTGTATCAGAGAATGGGGATATAGGAATATATGGTGTATATCAACATATAAAATTAGGCTATGAAATAATCCAACTCCCACAACTGAAGACTTGAAAGCATAATTTATGTACATTGGTATTTAAATTAAGGCAAACATGACAAATAGTATTATTTCTGTGCTTGCCAACTTATTTGTATATACAGTCAAATCCCGATGAGTCGAATGCCGGTGTCTCGAATATTATGCATAACTCGAAATACCTGTCGGTCCCGACCATTCCCTGTTATAGTTGTCATCATTTGAATACCGGTTACACGAATTCGTCTCATAAATACACACGATGACTCGAGAAGGAAATTTGGTCCCATGCGATTCAAACAACAGCAATCTTGTATACATAAGCCGAAGTCAGTCAATGAGAAGTTGATTGGTGTAGCAAACTGATCAAATTAACAAACCAGCGCAGCTCACACCTTTCCGCCATTGACGGGTGAGTTCAAAAGGCAGATTAGTGATTTTACGGAAATCACTGTCTGTGCTAATCGGACTGGAACTGATAAGGTGCCCCTATTAGTGATAGGGAAATCATTAGATAAACAAATGCTTAGGTAGAGGAATTAGGACTGGATCGTCTTTTTTCTACCCTCATAGACATACCTATGTCTCGAATACATCGATAAGACGAATTTATTACTTGGTCCCCAGCGATTCGACTCATCGGGATTTGACTGTATGTACAAATTAATTCAGTCAGCTTATATCAGTAGCATCTGATTTTGTATGAAGGTTTTCATGACTTGTTTAGTTTATCATTAAGGTAAATATGTACCTATATTCCTGTCTTTTAATTACTGATGAGGATGAGGTGATTGTGAGTGACTGGATTAAAATGTCCGTAGATGATAACAGACTTGGATTAACCTTGATGTTATAGTCAGGATAAGTAATGGTTCTAGTAAGCCAAGATTTGTTGTATCATTGGCGACGATAACTCACTGTCTTAACATGATGTTAATGGGACCATGATAACTTTGTATTCTGTAAGATTGGAATAAGCATCTTTCCTCTTACATGTGGTTCTCATGACAATGGCAGTCACAGGATTTATACAGGTTGGGACAAAAAATGACAACTATTACAGAGATGCCAACCTCTACGGTTTTATCGTAGTCACTACGAAGTTTAGCCTCAAACTACGCCAATACGATTGCATTGGAAATTCTACGAAATTTGAAGAAGATTCATTAAAATTCGGATATATTGACAAAAATATTTATTTTCGTCGATTAAATACATTTTCAATTTTTCACCAAAAAGAGACAAGATGAAACGTAATGCTGATAATTTTTTTAATCTGCTGTTGGAGGTATGTGAAATTGAGGCTTCACTCTTGATTAGTGTCATATTATCTTTCTCAGAGTCCATCATGATTTTAAGTATTTAGTTAATTACTAATTTTATGGTCAAACTACTGATTTGATCCTTGAAAGTACTATTTGCAACACTTTGGGGTTGGCATCTCTGCTATTATTGTCCTATTTTACTCTAAAAATGGTCACTATCACAGATAAAGACCAAAAAAATATTTACCAGTTCAAAAAGCTTTTATGATATGTAGATATCAGCAATGCATGCAACTTTCTGTCCAATTCTATTTTAGCATCACTTTTGAAGTCCTTCTTTAGACACTTCCTTCTTATCAACTTATGTTAGGGTTGTTATATTTGTGGTCTCCAGTCCTTCTGCTTCCTGTTCTTTGTTAATCCGGTTATTCTATCCTTGTGGAACATGCCTTGGAAGATCTGTTTCAGGCTCAGTTATTTACAGACTACCTTCATGTTGCTGTAATATTGCTGAGTTCAGCATGGTGCTTCAGGAAGACCTTTTGTAAAACTTCATGTAATGGTTACATTATTCAGTAAGTAAAAGTACCCTGGTACATGGATCAAATGACATCTAGACTGGCATTGCTTTTGCTAAAGGGCTGACTTCTCTTGTAGATTTTCAGTTCTAAAAATATCTTCCAATGCCAAGACAAGGCATGTGTATTTGTTAAATAGCTGATCCACTGACTCCAAATTACCAAAGTGTTATTTTCTTTTTCTGCTGATTATATTAACAAATTTCAGTAACAAAATATTACAAGAAGTTGAAAGGGATGTAGCTGTTTGACTTGTAATTGAACAAAAACCCATAGGTTTTTCTTGAATGTATATTTCACCCTTTTAAGCATCATTTGCAATTGTATTTTGAAGGTTACAGGTAATGAAGTTTAATTGATGTATATTAGACAAAATTTTGAATATTTTGTGTTTCTTAAAAGTAAGGAATTAAAGGCACAACACTGTAAAGCATCATGCAACCCTATTTAACACTAGGATCTCTTCTCAAATTGTACAATCATGATTTTTTTAGACTTAGAAACTGAACATTTTGGGGTAAGTATTGACATGTGAATTATGTCAAATATCAGTCAGAAAAATTCATTTGTAGTTTGTCCCCTGTACAGATATAGACTCAAATGGGCACCAACTCAATTTGCATGAGCTACACAAGTTTCTTGTTGCTACAACAATCCTGCACCTACTACTCTTTCAGGCCACTGTGTTAGAAATAGATTGTATCTTGATTGCACCTGACCAAGGTTTTACAAGAAAACATACTGGAAATAAACAAGAAAATGTTTGTATCACATCAAAAGCATCAACCTTCTTACTCTGTTCCTGAGTTATTTTTGTGTCCCAGTTGTACTGTGTACAAATCTGTAAATTGTTAGATTTGCATTCCTGAAGCTGGTGAGTCAATAAAGCATACAACTTGAAGTCATGGGTAACATCTCCTTGTTTATTGCATAGAACAACATTTTGGTGAAGATTCCTACAAGCTAATGTGCAATCTTAAGTTAAAGAATCGTAAAGATTTCTGAAATTTTGTAATTTGACATTTCCTTTTGGTCCATGAGGGAAGTGTAAACTTCCGATGAACCATTTCATTTCCTGCAAATAGATTCATTGGCTGGCTATCTTACAGTTGTGTCCTATAATTGCCTAACCAACCAAGTGTTTTTTGTTGTTCCCCTTATAACACAAAACAATTAGGTTCTGCCCACTAGTGGAATACTCTGTCATGATTGGCTGAAAATTACGGTAGGTGGGCTTTGGCATGGGTTTTAATATTATGGTGAACGATGTCACTGATTTAGTATATTCTGCATTATTTGTGTTAATTTGTTAAAAAGCAGTCTGTAAAGTTGTTTTCTTGACATATTTATTGATAAGAAATAACTTCAATACGTTTTTGTGTTTATAGAATTATAAGCATAGAAACAGTGTAACAGGCTTTGACAGTTTTACCTATCATATTGAAGTCAATTCTTAAACATTGAACAGGAAATCAAATTTCCGTAACAGTATGTATCTTTTTATGTCAGGATTTTAAGAAATTCATTTGAAACATTTCTGTTCTTTTCCCTACACTACTAACACATTATCATGTGCTTACACTGTCTTATATAGAGGGCTACTAATTTGTTTGTGGTGTGTATGAGAAGACAACATCTTTATGACTTAACATCATAAATTTGATCATCTAACATCATAAACAGTTTTCTTTTACCTTGCTGGTTTCTTACTTTAGGTTGGGGCAGTGGGGTAGGCTAATGGTTAAGCGTCCACTCGTCACGCTGAAGACCCAGGTTCAATTCCCCACATGGGGACAATGTGTGAAGCCCATTTCTGATGTTCCCTGCTGTGATATTGCTGGAATATTTCTAAAAGTGGCGTAAAACCATAGTCTTCCTTTAAGTCAAAGTTCAGAGAGAATATTTCTTATGTATAATACATGCTGCAAAACAACATGTGGAAAATAACTGAATAAGTGTGTTGTGATTTTGGAAATGTTAATACTTTTTTGAAACAGTCACTAGTTCAGCCTAGTAATACCTTTCTACCCTCTTAAACCCCACAGCATGTTTTGCAGGGTATATTAGAAGGGACTCAATCTCTGTGTCTGGTGGAGACCTATCTCTGCATTTTAATAGTAAAGGACATTTTATGAATTTATTTATTTTTGAGTTTCCATAGCAACAAGCATGGCACTAGTGCTCATTACCTGGAGGAAACTTTTTGACATAGACTAGCAGGATCAACATTTTCCTGAGTAAGAGGATTAACTATGTAGGTATAAAAGTCTCTCTGACTTCATCAGACAACTTGGAATATAACCATGGACCCTAAATATATATCATTATAAGTGTCTGTGATATAATAAACCAAGAGGACAATCAAAATCAATGTGTAATGTCCACATTTGTATAATTCACATGAAGGATACCATTAATTATCAACCCAAAAGGAATAAATCTGACTTGGGTATAGTTTGACTGGTGCTGTATCTGCCTTGTATTTACCTGGATGTTTCTGTTTGAACCAGTGATGTATTTGCCATTGTAAACATTGGGATTTTGTTACAGATATGTATAGGGACCAGTCATTGGATTATAGCAGGGAAGTCCTGGAGCTGATTCTCCTGGAATGTATGTCCTTTGGAGTGACCCTCAATAATATCTTGGTCATGGATTTCCCCTAACCCTCCCAAGGATCCAAATTGGTCACACAATATTTTTATAAGAAGTGATTTAATCATATGAATATTTCATGGACTTTCCTTCTATTAGATGTCCTTCCCAAAACACCCCAGCCTAGTCTCCTATAATAATGACCGCCCTTTACATGAATGTTGATATCTTACATTTCTATGCAGTGAAATGAGCAAATAAAGAGTGCGTGGAATATTTTGTGTTGTTTTTAATCTTAATGGACACTTCTCGTGTCACTGTGTATGTAGTGCGGCTGAAACCTTTGGGACACTCAGCTGAAGTTTCAAGGAATCGTGAGGAATTACAGCAATACAAATGGCACCAATTGAGATTGTATGCCAATATTTTAGCTATCTTTGATACTGTTCAGTGCATAAGAGATGACGTCATGCCATGACACCAATTTTCAGTCATGCCTTTGAATGTCTCTGAATTGAGGTTCTCTTTATTTTAACTGCTGTCAAGTGATAGGTGTTTCTTGTGACAAGCCAGTATCAACAGTAAGTGAGTTTAGTTTTACACGCACTCAGCAATATTCCATCTATATGGCGGTGGTCTGTAAACAATCGAGTCTGGACCATACAATCCAATGATCAACAGCATGTGCATCGATCTACGCAGTTGAAAGAAGGGTTCTGTAATGTCATGCCATTCTTTCAAATACCAGTGACTCATGGCAACAGAATAGGTCTCAGTTAACCTATGCTTGACAAGAGGCAACAAAATGAATTGTGTGGTTTGGTGTTATAATATTGATCACTGAATCGTCTGAAGCAGATTTGATCAATAACTTTAGATCATTTTAGTAACAACCTTGAAATATGTGAAAGATGATAAAATCAATACGGTGGAAACAAAGCCCATGTTAGTACATGTACATGGTCTCTGGCGGAATGTATTGGAAATTGCTATGTCAGCTGAAGTGGAAAGTCATGGTATATTTCCAATTATCTTGCCTCACACATAAATGCATTTTCTGATTGGCTGAGCTCTCTTTCATGTGACCTTCATCCAACGTGACCACAATGATACCTCTGAAGATAAGGTAAAGAATTGGTCTTTAGCAACCAATGCTTGTCAAAAGAGGTGAATATACCTGGAATAAGAAGTGACTAACTCGGTTGGTGCTCATGATGTCGATAACAGACCATCCTTATCAAGCTTGATTACTACAGTGCGTGGCGTTAAACAACAAACAAAAGAACAAAATAATACCTTGTTGCTTCTGACCTTGAAAGCTGTTTTTCAGATATTTACTTTTAGGAATGCCTACACATTTATAAAAGACATTACCCAGTGAGTAATAATTTTTTTTATGCCGCTTTTAGCAATATTCCAGCAATATCATGGCGGGTAACACCAGAAATGGGCTTCACACATTGTACCCATGTGGGGAATCGAACCCAGGTCTTCAGTGTGAAGAGCGAACGCTTTAACCACTAGGCTACCCCACCGCCCCTTACCCAGTAATGATGATGCATTACCCCTGACACTTCCATTAGTTGCCAACCGATATGTTCAAGTTTCCACCTTAATCAGATATTACCTGGCTCCTGATGATTTTTAAGCAAATTTGATATCTTTCTTTAAGTATTCAAGAGATTTGGATCACGTCTATGATAAATGTTTAAACCAGTGAGTGAAATCTTTTAGAAATATTTCTGCTTCAAATGTTTCCTGGAAACCTGTCCACACTAACCTGTCAAATTTGGAGCTTACAACAGGGATATAGTATCAATTGCAACAAACAAAACATGCTATTTTGTGCATTATTCAATAAAATGTGTAGAAGTTTGTATTCAATCAGTATTAACTATATATTACTATGAGTAAAGGTATTCATGTAGGCAAGCTGGAAAGGCTACATTTGGTAATGGCTCACCCTGTTGTGATATTGGGGTTTGAATTACTTGCATCTACATGTTGTAGGCCTGTTACTCAAAACTAATCCAGTTGTGGTGAGTTCTGTGCATATTATATGCAAATATGTAGCTTATCTTGAGCCTATGGATATGGATATATGTATCTTTGATGTCATTAATAACATAAAAATGACATCAAAAACAGAAAATATCCTTAAGAAAACTGCAATCCAGCTGCACTGGGTCTACACTGACTGGGGGCTGTGGGGTAGCCTAGTGGTTAAAGCATTGGCTTGTAACGCAGAAGACTCGGTTCGATTCCCCACATGGGTACAATGTGTGAAGCCCATTTCTTGTTTCCCCTGCTGTGATATTGCTGGAATATTTCTAAAAGCGGTGTAAAACCATACTCACTCCCTTACTCACTACCCTGGCTGTAAAATTACCTGGAGAAGTAAAATATAAATTTCCTATCTGAGGATATTTAACAGCTTTATGGAAACTAGCCACAAAATTTACTGATTATATCTAAAAGACATAATCATGTATAAGTCATGGATTTAGAAGATAAATATACTAGGCACATAAAGAAACTGTGCATACAAAACTTTAAAATCTAAATTTATCAAACCTGTGTAGACACATAAGGATAAAAACTCAGAGATTAGTGACATGTATCCAACATGCATGCACGTGCCACGTTCCGTGACGTCAGTGGGTTCGTCCTTGAGACGTGCAATACGTTGTTGCACGTGCATTCCGGGAAAGAGGAACAGAGCAAATGAATGCCACACAATACTGTCACTTTGGAAAGCTTAACCCCTGCCCTTGCGATCGTTCCAAAAATTAAATGGCTATTGAAACGCATAGCATGCCCAGGCTCACGTCTGCACGATGTCATGAGGCCATTGGGATGGTCTGTGGGGGAATGTCTCAACGACAAGTGGCTGCACATTTCCACTGCCACCGGAACACCATTTCTGCACTGGTGAGATGCTACCAGAACACAAATGATGTCATCGATTCTGGACGTCCACGTGTAACAACGCCAAGAAAGGACAGATGGAAAAGGGTGACACATCTTCGCCACAGGTTTCAGACTACAGTGATGACTGCCCGAACCATCCCAGGACTTCGCTGTATCCATCCCAACACAGTTCGACAACGTTTACGTCATCACAGGATCAGAACACAACGTCCCGCCATACGGCCTATCCTGACTTAACGTCATCAACAAGCTCGCCGAATGTGGTGCCGAAATCATGTCCGCAGACCCTTGTTTTGGTGGAGAAATGTTGTTTTTACAGATGAGTCCGTGATGGACGTCAACATGCCTATAGACGCGTGGAAAGCGTTATGCACAGGCCTGTGTCTTGGAGAGGAATCGCTTTGGTGGTGGTTCCGTGATGATTTGGGGTGGAATAACAGCACGCCAAAGAACTCCTTTGGTGATTGTTCAGGGCAACTTAACTGGTGTGGGCTACAGTGATCAGATTCTTCGACCTGTGGCAATTCCTTTTCTGCAACGTCATGGCCCTGGGTTAACATTCCAACAGGACAATACCACCCTCATACGGCAAGGGTTGCTATGGATTTCTTGCAACAGCACAACGTTGACTTACTGCCTTGGCCTGCAAATTCACCGGATCTCTCCCTGATAGAGCATGTTTGGGACGAGATGGATCGACGTCTACGCCGTCTTCCTCATCCACCAGATAACGTCCTTGACCTTGCAAAAGAACTTGAGAGAATCTGGCGTGACATCCCACAAGCCTTCCTTGCACATTTGATAGGCTCTATGCGTCGTCGATGCACTGCTGTTCTCAATGCCGATGGTGGACATACCTGTTATTGAGCTTGTGACATGGTCGTTTGACCCCTGTCCCCCTGACTCGTGACATCATTGTGATTGACTTTTCAATTAAAATTCTCCGACTTGTTATGGTCTCATGATCCCTCCATTAAAGTTTATATGTACCTTTGACATTGTTATCGTACTTATCAACTGGGATAATATTTTGACAATGCACAGTTTCTTTATGTGGCTAGCATAGTTTGGTTTGTTCAATTTCCGGGATTCATTGGAATTCAACATAAGCAAATTTAGTTTAAAACCGACGGCGTTACCAGCTACTTTTGACATCGAATGTAAAATATTATATGTCGCACTTTTATGTTTCTTTTTTTTTAATAACAGTGGTCACACTGAGCTTCTGCGTTTGTCACAATAGAATATGAAAATATTTTGAAGAAAATATTCAAATTTGTCCTTTCCACAACAACTAAAAATCCCGATTGACGTCATTATTGAAAAAAAGCCATACAAAATTCAGATGGAAAAACACATTTGCGTGGGCGAAAGGGGCGTGGTCGAAGCAAGTAGAAACTTAGAAAATTTGAATCGTACTACATACATATGCAAAGTTGACAAAACCGGTTTTGAAATATAAACTAACAACTGTTTTTGTTTTCAAAAGAACAGACAGCAAATAACATCACTCAGCACCTTTAATGTTCAACATTCCAACTACCATCACTGCGAGCTGCGTGAACCACGTTGGTTGTTTACATTCGTACACGTGCACTTCCGTCTAAACTCGTGTATTTCCGTGATCAAGAACGTTTTGAATGTATCTCATTTTCATACTCTATTTATTGAGGTTTGGTCATTTAATATTTCATACATAAATAAGAAAGATCGTTGTTCAGTTATCGCAAATTAATATAAACAAATGTGAAACGAGTATGTAAACCAATGAGATATCGCCATCTTTCTTTAGAAGTCACATGACCTTACGTCATGGGGAACCAGCAGCAGTTTTGACAACAAGCACGGGTGTGACAGCGTATTCATCAATTTCTTAGCTAATTTGCTGAATTACAGTGTGTTTTGATCGTTGTTCGACCAACGGGCAAGCAAAACGTTACTCTGGAGCTGCGTGACAGTGATATTAATTGCAGAAGCAATCGTGAAATTGTAACCTCCGATCTTGTTACTGACCCAGTGGCACCAATTTTCGTGAGAAGTCGTCGGTGTCAGGCTTTCATCATTCAGGACAAGCGTGCCGAAATCGATGAAATTGTGACCATTTTTTCGGATCAGAATATCTAGGTGACAAGGACATACTTTATTACAAGTATGATGGATTTAGGTGATAACCCAGTGACTTTAATTGTCAAAGCACCAAATCAGAGAATTGCTGACCAAACAGTCGACTGCTTCCTGGAATGGACTGTAAGAAAATTGAAAGAGCATTTAGAAAACGTTTACCCTAGTAAACCCGTAAGTATCACACCACAAGGAATTCCATATTTATATTTCCTCTTGGGCACTGTACAGCGTAATGGTTGATTAATCAATGGTAATGTACCTTTGTACCGGCTTTCATTTTCAGTGACCGGTTTTGAGATGATCTTTATCAGTTATGTAATATGTGTGGTAATCACCTGTTGTTATAGCTGGTATTTGGTCCTGTAAACTCTGGGTAATAGCAGTAGGTTGGGGTTGGGGATCCATCCTTATCATCGTTTCAGAGAATACACAATAACAAGCACAGATGGTTGCATACCATACATTTATCAACAGTTCAGCTGTTGCTTGTCACTGCTTGTTGAGGACAAGGTAATTGTCTCATCACCACTGTCACCAGAAGCATGTTTCATCTGTTCGTACCTATGTATCAGTACTAACAGTAACAATACTTACGTAGTTGGTTGTGGATCATTCTTCACATTGAGATTGGCCAGTAGAGTAACTGGATTTAGTCTAAGTGACAGTGAATTCGTTGATAAAGGCAACATGTCTGAGAGTTTATTTACATATTTCATCATTTGTTCAGTCTTTTTTGTAAAATGCATGTATTTAAAGAAAATTGTAAAATTTTCTATTTCTGATTAAAAACGTTTTGTACGTGCACAAAGCATGGTAATGATGGATCTATACTGTAGTAATAGTGTTACCATTAGAGTAACACTTAAGATCTGTATAGTTTTGATAGAAGCAAGTAATTCTATTTAAATTGAAAAGGAAACCCACAGATATGGGAGATTCAGAACCCAAAGAAATCTACACTTGCGTCACTAGTGGCATGTCGGAAAGGAAAATAATGTGGTTCAGGAGCTGTGAGACAGACAATGTAACCATTTGTTTTGAGTATTAAGAACTAGGAAGTCAATTTACATAAAGTTGTAAGGGAATCTCATGTACATACAAGTTGAAGTTGACAGATATTTCTGATGTCAGTCCTATTGCTTATTACTTATCTTCAGTAAAAGGAGTTTGAATAAACTTAAATTATGTACACCAATATTTAATACAATGAGTGCAAAATAAAGCACATACAAGAGTTTTCTTAGTTGTCTGAAAATTCTGTTTTTAGGTCTTCTTTTATGGAAAATTTGATAACTTTTAGGAAAATATCTGTGAATGTTTGCAATGTTTCCTGTGTATATGATCTGATAATTCTTGAGAATTTAGAACCACATGAACACATTGCAAGAATAGAAGTGTCTTATCAAATATTTTAGCAGAAGTAGAAAATGGAAAACTTTTAAACTTAATCAGTACTTGCTTCTATTGCTAATTTATCACATTAGTCCAAGGAAGTTCAACCTTTGAAGAAATTAGTTAGTCCAGGTATGTATAGTATGATGTAACTTTTAATTTGCAAACCTTTACAAAACAAACTTTCTGTATTTTGTATGGAACTACCATTTCTCAAAATAAGTGTTACCTTTGTCTATTCTAAATTAACTTCAAGACCTTTATTATTACACTATTATTCTATAGCATCTGATTTTATTGTGAGTCCAATTACAGTGTTTACACTGTCATCAAGAAGGGTGACATCAGCAAACTAATGATTTTGTCAAACCTTTGTTTCATTAGTATACCTCTTCTTAACCAAAGGGCTCTCTATTTCATGTACAAATTCATGGATAAAAAGTATGGAAAGAACTGGGCTTAACTTTCAGCCTTGTCTAATGCAACTTGCCTTAATAAGATAAGTTTTCACATATTTTGTTGATGCTTTGATATATAATTTGAAGTATAGGGGGGTATTGTTATCAGGTATACCAGTATAGTGAGTCATGAATACCTCTATTGCGTGGAACACATCTTATTTCTATAGGAGTCGTCTCGATTCGTCACCACCTGTTGTCTGGAAACTGGAGTTCAGTTAACAGTGGTTAAATGTAATCTTTGGTAGAACAATAGAGGTGGCAGGGGGAATGGGAAATATATTTAGGTCATCCAGAACAAGTCAAATGAGTTTGTAACAGAGGTATATTTGTAACATCCACTGCATTCATTCCACTGACTTTTGTTTCATATTTTTGTCACATATCTTTAATTTAATGGTAGCTGGTCATAACATCTCTGTGTTAATTCTCTATACACCTAGCTCATTAATGATATTAATCAAATGTATCACCAGTATATCAGTTGGAAAAGGCAGTGATAGACATGGTTGAGTTTAGTTCACCCTGCATGTATTGCCAATCCCTGATGTGTCTCGTCTGTATGGATTACTGTTAAACCCCTTCATCATGATCATGTTCATGGGGTGGTAGATTGAGAATAAACCTGTGCAAGCAAAAGAAACTAACAGTACTTCATTTAAATCATGTTATATATTACAGTATTTGGTCTTCATCTCATTTGTATTTTACCATGTTTAGTACAACAAAGTAATTGACAAAATCCATAATTGGTAACACAGGAAACAGAATGACACACCCTAAACGGGGTATATTTTTTTTTTAACAAATTCACTTCCCAAGGTTAGGTCGTGGGAAAACTCTCAGGAGTCAAGCTTCAAGAACTCTCTCTAGTCTCAGTGACCAACATTGCTCAACTTCAACTGATTTGTGACCTAAGCTCTATGCACAGGACCACACACCACAGCCATGCAACAGCCATACTACACATTGCTGTAGTACTCTATTGATTGAATACCAACTGATTTTATGACCTAAGCTCTATGCACAGGATTTAGAAAGCAAACACACCACAGCCATATATATATGACAGTGAATACAGCCATAGCAGGATGCCGGATAAAAAGGAACACAAACACATGTTGCCACATGTAAATTATGCGTAATGTCGTTATGCCAACATCCACTTTCCAACCGGGTCCTCTGGTCTGCTGTAGTACTGTGATCCAACTGATTTGTGACCTTATCCATGAGAGATATGATTTTGACAGATTTTGAGGGGTCTATGCAGCATGCACAGGACCACACACCACAGCCATGCAACAGCCATACTACACATGCAACATGTCGGTGTCATTATCCTGCTGTAGTGCTGTGATCCTGTATTTGCATATGGGGTAGAACATGATCTTGGACAATATCATCTTGGAAGCATATGCCTTTTGAACATGTTAAAGTGCCCAAAACAATGATGGGTTGTGATGCCAAGCCATACCATTACACATCTGACTCCAAACTGGTGATGTTGAGTAACATCCAACTCCCAACGGGTGATGTTGAGTAACACAAGTATCGCTGAAACATTCACTTGGTTTCACCTGTGATCTGTATATTGTCCTAGTCTTCTGAAACTCTGATGTGGTGTACACAAAGCTAGGTGTGCCCACCTAGATGACATGGAAACAAAATAGGCTGTATCACTGGATTTTAAAGGTGAATGCTGTGCTCATTTGACTGGTTGCTTATGCTTCAGCTTCTCTAAACCCAGGAATTGTCTGAGCTGTTAATGTGGCAGTTTGGTATCTATTCAATAGATGCATCAACTGAATAAGGTTGTCTTCTGGCTGTATTGTTACACTTGGACTACAGGCATGTGGCATGTGATTGCCCTGCTGTAGATAATGTCTTCAAAGAAATAATATTGTGTTTCCATGAACGATATAATGTCTAACAACTTTATGTCCCCCCTGTTTGCAGCGTGCTCTTGGCAGTTCTCATTCAGAAACCATGGTATGAGTATCATGCTTCCAACAAACTTACAATCATCCAGTTTGTGCACTGTGCTTAAACATATGCATGCAAATTGTGAATCACAATCTCACATTCAAGGAAATGTCTTCGTGAGTATGTATTGACAGATGCATTATTTAATTTGAGAAACTTATTAAACTTAACATGTATCAGAGTTAGCATATGCACATATGAAAGCTTTCCAGAAATCAATTAAACAAGCATGTCTGTACTACTTTGACATAGTAGGACACAGTATTGATCATTTGTTAGATTATTATTCCCGGAACGAGCTCGTGCTTCAACAACAACATTTATATTAAATATTTAGATCGTTTAGAACACCATCTATCATGCTCGTTTCATCTTTTTGGGCTTTTAAACAGCTTCAGTTATGTGCTAGTTGCAATCATCTGTAGCTGTTTCAGATATCAATATCTGTGTTAATATTTTCAATACTCTCAGTTATCATTTGATTTTAACCAGTTATTAAAGTAGTCATATAAATCTGGACTTGACAAACTGTTGTAAACAGTTTTTATCTTTCACCAGAACCTTTTACAATCCCTTGCCTGTACTACGTATTCAAATTCCAGCATGACAGATATTTTGAATGCCATTTTCTCAAGAGAGGTGATTCAGTATTTCTTTCAGTCTCTGATGTGATGCAGTTTGGAAGTGTCATGGGATTCTAGTTAGTGGTGTGACGATTCATCGATGCATCGATCCATTCGCCACCGATACAGTGAATCGATACAATGTTTTACAGTGTCGTATATCCCGATACGATACTTCAAATGGGCCACAATACATCGATGTTTAACTTTATATATTGCTGAATCACGATATCTGTCAAGAAAACAGATGTACTTTTGTCTGATGATTAAAATATATGCTTACTTATTTTCCCCTTCAAAGGTTAACGTTTTCTCAGAAATTCATGTGTCAAGAGCTGTGTCAGACATAGCGCTCTCATGTTATTAACATTCACAAATTCTGTGCATAACTTTAATTATTTCGTTTCCGAGTGAACATTGAAAATGCTGGCAGAATTTGACAAAAATACTTTAAAAATATAGTTTTGTTTTGATCTTAAGGTCTTTTATAGTTGGTGTTAGAATTAAAGATTTTAGTATAGTATCGCCACCCTTATTTCGGGATTCGTATTGTATCGCAGCTTTAGTGCACGATACTTTGGCAATATATCGTCGTGACTAAAATTTTAGTATCGTGATGTATCATATGCCAATACCAGCACTAGTTCTAGTCCACAAAGAATAGATTATCAGACTGTGTGATATTGTGTAACATGTTGGCGGTGTTATTAGGAGTTCCACTGAGCTAGTACCCCCTGTTACTAACCCATAACATCTACATATCTACATGGTTCAAGTTGTTCTAACCTATTAGTTGTTTACATTACTGTCCCATGGAGACTTGTGTTGACAGACATCATGATCAGCACTTGCATTTGGGTCACTGATTGGTATTAGTGGAATCTCTTTCCAATCCACAATTAGATTCTCATCATTACCAACTCTGGCACTGAAGTGAGCACAAACCAATATATCTACATTGATTCTATTCTGATTCTATGCTGGGGATATCTTTGGAAGAACATATACATAACCTTATGTACACTGATAAGTTATGTAAGCAGTTTGTGTTAACAAAGTTAAAGCACAGGAATACATAGTGGAATCAGTCTGAATTAATTTGTATAACAGTTGTGCAACACGTTATTCACATACTCAGCCATTCCTTCTAAAAATTTCTACTGCCTTAAAGTTTCCTGAGAGGGGATACAAAACATGCCAAGTCTTGGAAGACATTTATTTTTATTTTTATGTCAGTCACCAGTTGCATAATCTCTCCAAAACCAACCTTTTTGCAGAAAATATTTTACAAAAGCTGTCTCCTGTATATGAATGCCCTGTACTTTCCATGAACAGGCGTTAAAGTTGGTAATATTGAGATAGAGTTGCTGACTGGATTTGGAATGGCATCAATGGGCTGTCCTTTTAGCCTGAAGAAGAATCCTCGGTGCACCTCCAATTACCCTCCTGATGGCTGGCTGGATTGTCTGCCCTGAGGGGATTAGCAACGGTGATACAATTCAATGTGTTTGTGCCTTGTTAACTGCCCATCCACTGTAATACCCAATCGTTATCTTGAGCCAAAGTATCATCTGAGCTTGTCATTTGACAAACATGCTGTCTTGTCTTCACATCTGGCCTCCAGCATGTAGGATCTACCTTGTCCTATCTTTGCTGTATGGCCATCTGCCTGTCATAAAAGCTTGTTCTTGTTTACCTTGTTCTCAGTTGTGTTTGTAAACATGCTTCATTTTGCATTATAGTAGAGGAATTTATATATGATCTACAAACAATAAGAACAGAACCAGCTTACTGAATGTCAAGACAAAGAAAGAAAACTTCTAACTGGTTCTTTTGTCTGAGCAAAGTTCCACTTTGTACCACATCAGTTCCTGAATGTTTTTATATCTTCTCTGAGCTTCAGACTGGATTTCCTTCCACAGAGATGTGATTCCTCAGTTCAGTGTTTTCAGGCTTCTATTATGCAATTCTTTATGCCACATATTGATCATTAAGGAGGTTCAAGACTATCAGTTTCCTGTTGAAATTATCACTCAGTATTGTGGTCACTTTGTCTCAAACTGCAAGTTGGTGTGTCTGTCCCTAGGCTCTGTTGTGACCCAGCTGTATAACGTAACTGAACAAACAGCTAATTAACTGAACTAACAACAAACACAATTTTTTTTATGTTATTTTCTCTAATATGTTGTCTAAACATGCCTGAAGAAATAATTGAAAATGATTCAATAGTTTTTTCGCAGTGTACCAATAAAGAAAAAAATCCAGGCTAATTGGCCAAATCCCAACATTCAGTGGGGGGGCTTAGGTAGAGCTAGTTTAAGGATGTAAGGAGACCAAAAATGAGTACAGAATGTAGTTGTCTTTGTTACAGAGGTCCTGATGTAGACAATTTACTGACTAGGGGTTTTGGTTGTTGCTTTCGGGGTAATAAGTTGCCTCTCACGACGAGAATAAGTTGATGAGGACCAATCATATTAGCAGTCATTAGAAGATGCAATTTGTGAATATTCCTACCCTAGTTCTTGTGGGAAATTAACTTGTTCATATAGTCAAAACATCCTAGCCTTGAAAAGTCTGCTGCCTCTACAAGACTGTAGGCGATATTGATCATCCTGTTTGTGATGGGTATTCATGGGCTTATACATTACAGGTGTCCTTGGACATGTGTTGGAGCTTTTCAACTTGATGTAATTTGTACTCAGCTTGTTTAAATTTTCTTTGAAAGAGTTTTAAGTCGACCTGTTTCATCCTTTTAAAATCAGTGAAAAAGACGGGGACATCTTGGGAAACATTACAAGAGGAATTTTTCTGATTCTGGTCGATATTTATCTTAACCCCTTAACTAATGCATATCAAAACAGTTTCATAACAATTGGTGTAACAACGACACTGATCAGTTCATGTGTTGGGTTTTCTAGATGCGAAATTATTTCTTGCCACACAGTGACAGTATGATGAATGCCTTATCTGGTGTTAACCATTTGTATTTATTTCATACTTGTCTTATTTGCAGAAACATAGTCTGCAGAAACTTATCTACTCTGGCAAGTTACTTCAAGATCACTTCACACTTAAAGAGGTTCTCAGACAGGTGAGTCAAAACACAGTTGTTTATTAAAAATATTAATTATAAGAAATTCAGCCCTGATTTTAAGAAGTGGTGATGATACATATTTTACACTGTTTTTGGATGACTGCCTTTGTGCATGTTACTTCTAAAATATACAGTAATTGTGCTTTGTAAGAATAAGATACAAAAACTGGTACACTCAATATTTTCCAATGCTTAATATTGTCTGACATCCAATAAAGTTTTCGGACATTAACTATGTCTACATACTCCTGATAATGATAACTTCCAGAGGTGCAGAAAAGCTGCATATCCGCATAAATTACACAAATATTTATGTGAAAACTCAATTCCTGTTAAGTCAAGTGCGTACAAGTACGCATGAATTTCTTTAAATACTCAATAGATATGATCTCACATGCCTACACACAAAAATGTGATGGAGGTTACTGAGGATGGATAAAATAACTGAGGTATATTGAGAGGTTCTATTTCAGCACACTAACTTGGCAACTTGCAGTTTTTCTTATCGTTTTTCATGTTACAAACATGTAAACCAAAATTTAAACTTTTTTATATTTTTACAATTAATGGAAAATGGCAAAATACCCAATTGAGTTTTAGTGAGGTGGGTACATTTTATTCGGTTACTCAAAGGAAAATTAGGATACCCAATTGAGATGAAAGTGAGTACATAACTCAATGACCCCCAAAGTTATCTGTAGCTCTGACTTATCATCATTTCACCCTTACTCTGAAACCTTATCATATGGCCTAAGGTTGTATTCTGCAGATATGTGAATATATATATACCCATTGCTATGTTTATGTCACTTGGAGCCATGTCATCAGTTTATATGTGTATAGAATGACATACAGTAGTCTTTTGATAACTTGTGAATTTTGAGATTTTCCACTTATGTTTTAACTTCTTCAAGTTAGTGGTGTTCCGATTAATTGAAATAATCGAAGATTGGTCGCAGTGACCAAACGACCAAGCAATCAATCACATTTTCTCATAATTGAACACAAACGATTTTGGAACTACTGTTTTAGTCTTTGAAACTCTTGTCGATGGAACATATATTCGAAGTTGTCAGGGCCTGAAAATGTGTTTAATTCTTAGAAAACTCACTTTAATAACTGAAAAGTAATGACTTAATAATAGTTGAAGACTCTGAGTAGTTTATGTTCATGATATATTAGTCATCACTTTAAAGTAGCAAGTTTCATCATGTTATACTTATCTGCAATAACAACCTGAATAGAAAAATCTGAGAAATGACGATAACCAATTTTTTTCGATGATTTCTCGTTGGTAATGAAGCAATCATCAATTGTGAGATTTCAACCAATTCCCAACACTACTTCAAGTGGCGTTCTAGTAGGTCGGAAGTACAATATTGACTAGGGCAGGCTATTGATATAGATCATAGAGATCAATAATCATTCACTGAATATTGATTGATTATCAATAAATATTGGAGACGTAACTTTGAGCAAAACGTCAGAAAGAAATGAATATATTTCCCGTCACTAGTGACTGGTGACATGTGACTGGTGACATGAAGCATACCATGAATAAAGTCCTAAATTTGTATATTGTGTGAAACTTTTTTTCTGCACAAACTTTAATGTATAATGTTAGGATAACACAATTTTCATATAGATAATCATTAATAATTTTCCTATTGACACTGTATTTGATTATCCGTCATTTCAGCCAAATTTTATAGATAATAGCTGAGTGCGGCTTAAAACTAAACTCAATCACACACTTGTGGATAACAACTTCTTTTATTTGTGAGTGTGACGTTTCGATACAGATTCTTATACTGTTGTCAAGCAGGAAACGTTACACTAACGAAATAAAGAAGTTGTTATCCTTAAGGTTTGTCAATATTACCCTTCTGTTTTGACAATGGATATTGTATTAAGTAGACTTTGGCATGGGGGATGCCTGTAAGGTGGAACCATTGAAGCATTACCAAAATTTTATCCAACCGATATGTGTCAGTTGATGCTTGAATTGAGAAGTCGCATTTCAGTCACCCCTGAGCAGTGTGATTAAGACAAGAAACCACTCCAGCATTAAGATATGTTTATCTAACCATTGGACCATATCCAAATTGAGCACAAATCACACAAATAGAAATGAGAGAAAGACATAAACAGATCAAAACTGCCCCCAGCATAAATAATAATAGACAAGAAAACAACTTTGGTTCAGTTTGATCATATTTAGTCAAATTTATATTTAATATGTCATTAATGTTTTGTATACTCATGGCATATTTTACAATGGTTTATGCATACATGCTGAGGTTGTTTGATATTGAAAACTTGTTTCTGACTTAAATTCCAATGATGACTTTAAAGATTGATCTTATAATGATTATGCTATGTTCGTGTTGAGTTTTGTGTATTTAGACCTGCCTTGTTATTTCAGCTGGACGAAGCGTCACTTCACACTGTCCACCTCGTCTGTGCTGGTGGATCCGAGGGATCATATGTTGAAAGTACAAGTGAAACAGTAAGTAGGCAGTTTATGAATCATTACAATTGGGTGTTTCACTAACACAACCCAAGGGTGGTTTCAGTTGCAAGTTGATGTGATTGCTCAGTTTTACTGCTTAGTTATTGAGATACTTTTTGTGTTTATTAAGAAATTAGAATGATCAAAATTGATTTTTAAATGTTAACATTCTTTGATTGTTTTTCTTTATGTTTAGCATGTTTACAGTCAAACTTCTTTTCATGCTCTTTAAGTTTGAATATGTATGCTTTCTATAGCTGATGTGTTTTCCCCTTGTAGCAGATAGATGCTACCCCATCCAGTTCCAGTCACTCAACAGATTCAACGGAAGGTATTCGGTATCGTGGGCCCACAATGCCGGGGATGGAGCAGCTCCA
Organism: Haliotis rubra; assembly: GCF_003918875.1. Lineage (NCBI taxonomy): Eukaryota > Metazoa > Mollusca > Gastropoda > Lepetellida > Haliotidae > Haliotis > Haliotis rubra. The sequence goes on along the minus strand of NW_025764926.1, from coordinate 1,317,342 downwards.
ACTTGGGTAAGCATTTGCCGAGTCTACCTCTGGTTGTGGCACATACAGGCTTGTGGTACACTTGATGGACCAGAACAGTTGTTATACACCCTTCATACTTATACATATTGTGTACCAATGGTACCGTGTTGTAATACACACTATGTACCTGTACACACGTGTATCAATACCTGTGTAATACACACTTTCCACTAGTACACACAATCTATCAGCCATGTTGCAATGTACAACTTTGTACCTGTACACAGTGTACCAATACCATTGTAACACACAAATATAATGTAAACGTTCCCTCTGGATTATGGTAGCCTTTATTCCTGTGGTTCCACAGATACATACAGAAAATCAATGAAATTTTAAAACACTAAGTCATAGCTATTCCTAGTGGTATGTCTATCTAATCCTCTGAGTTACCTCCCTTGATCCCGACGTCACTGTATTGTTGATCTAAGACCCTTCATAATTTTTCTGTATGGTCCACATACAAGACGTATAGAGGAGTCAGTGAAATCTTTCCATTATTCAAATCTTCAATTCTTCCGCATAATAGGTCAGTCTCATCGCATTCCATATTAACTACAATCAATGCCATACACACTGTATACCTTGCACATAGTGTATCAGCACCAATGTGATACATGCTCTATAACTGTACACATAGTGTATCATTGCTATCAATACCATTGTAATTCACACTTTATACCAGTACACTTGCTGTACCTGACATGATGCTGAACGCTAGTCGGGCATTCCAGCCATGATCCAAGCATCCTGGCATTGTTTATACAGGATGCATAGCAATGCATAATGTTAAAATAGTGTGTAGATACGCTCTTAGTTTTAGTACTACACCGTTAGTGTTCAACAAAGTATGGGGCTTGACTGTATTTGACACACGTGGGAGTTAGACAGTTGGTAAATGTAGTTGCACAGTCAGCAACTTACTGGCCTCATCCATGTAAATCAAGTTGATGTGTGGGCAGCTGACAGCTGACATCGGTTCACTGTTTGATAGATATTTGTGATAACTCAGGTGAAAGCAAAGTAGGATGTTTATTCAGATGTAGGTTGTTACATGTAAATCAGAGAAGGCAGCTGTTTGTAAGCTTTCTTTACCAATATTTACTGTTCATGAGAAAAAAGAGCTATTGACAATAGATAGACAGTTGATCATTCAAAGTTGATGATGATATTAATATGATTAACTGTTTAAACACAGTGGATTATCATTTACAGATATAGACCACAGTTTGTTAGTTCCTATCTTTACGTGACATTAATAAAACTGAAAATATTCCTGATATTTTGATTGCATGATTCACCTCTGTTCACCTCCAAACAATTGTACATCTACACAGTGTTCAAACTCAAGGGAGCCCTGTGTTCCTTGATGTATTTTTATATATACTACCCATCAAAAGTTTAGACTCACTTCAAGCACTCATTATATGTTATCTATATATATATGGTTACATGGAAGATGACTTTCTCCACTAACTTGAGGGAATCAACTGCAAACCATATACAGATGACCTGCACGATGATCGTGCATCAAAATGCTGAAAAGCATGTGCAAATATCGTGCATGTGAACTGCTGCATTTTGGTGTAAAGTTTTGTTAATAATTCACCAATTTTTTCACCGAGTTTATTGAACTCATGACAATAATCTTTCCAAAGTTACAATATGTTTTACAATACATCAGTTCATGTGTTAACAGTACCTTTAAACAGTGTGGAATATTTTACAAAATCTAGTTTGAACAGTTGACAGGAGTTAGTGGTTACTTTTACACTAGTGAGTCTGAACTTTTGATGGGTTGTATAGTATCGAAATGTAGGGTCCCCCAAATCTTTAACTATCAACATTAACATGATAAAGGTAATGGCTAAAAACTTTTGACTTTAATGCTGAATATGTTAAATTGTGTGCATATTCTTTTCAAAGTAAAATTTAGAAATGTTGTTGAACACTGCTGTCATATATGATCATTAGGATTGCAGCCCTAAAAATGTAGTGCAAATCAGTGTATTAATACATTAATTTGTCATTGCATACTTAAGAAGATTTAACTGCTTAAAAAATCTCCAAAGATATTAAGAGACATAACAACTACCTTAGTGTTACAAGTTCAGCTCTGTTTCATGTAATAGCCAAATTTATGATTGGTACATTTATTTATACTGGTACTATTTTGCATGTATTCCTAGATATTTCATCAGATGGATTGTACTGTAGCAGTGGATTGGCGAGGCTTTGCCGTCACAATGTTGTATTGATTCTGTGGCAGGTGTTGCTCTGTATGTGAACGGCTGTTGTGGTGAATACCGGATAATGGAATTTGTATCATTGTACCACGTATACCTAAAAAAAAAAATCACTTTTATTGAAAATTGTAAAGGACTGATGGTCTGACCGTGACAGCTATTTGCACAAAGATTTGATCATGTTGAATGTATATTTGTGAGAAAAACTTTATGAACAAAATGATGAAGCTTTTAATTTTTGTTCCTGTACATATATCTACTTGACATATCATAATGTTGGCATAATATCATGACAGTTGGCAGAAATTTAAGTGAAAGACAATCATAAAATGTTGTATTGAATATGTTTTTCATGTATATGGTGATCTATTTCAATATTGAATAAGCAAGAATGAAGTTTGGAAGGCATACAGCCTTTAATATTTTGAGTACTAAACCTGAAGTATACATAATTTTCTGCTGGTGTATTGGTTTTTGACATTAGACTATTTGCCAGGAGCTACCATGTTGTGATATGGTCTGCCTTTGTCAGTTAATGTATTCTGGGTATGTTGTTATAAAAACGTATTTGTCTATGACATTACATAATAGTACATTCGTTGTGGCTTGTTGATTTTGTATGGGTAACTGTAAAAGATAGATCCACAGCTAAATTGACCACTAGGGATTGATTATCATCAGTGGTTGTTAGTGAGGCACTTCTCTTACTAGAAGGGGCGGTGGGGTAGCCTAGTGGTTAAGGTGTTGGCTCGTCACTCTGAAGACCCGGGTTCGATTCCCCACATGGGTACAATGTGTGAAACCCATTTCTTTTGTCCCCTTCCGTGATATTGTGGGAATATTGCTAAAAGCGGCGTAAAACCATACTCACTAACTCTCATACTGGAAGGCCCTGCACGATGTGATCATAGTATGATGACATTCTATGACTGGGAATATGTAACATGATGCAGAAGCTGTCAAAATATCTCTAGGGAAAAACAGATTTCTGTTTGACATTTTTATGAAGCAATGAAAAGTTGAAATGTAAAACATTGATTATGTCAGATAAAAAACACTGGAAACAGTCCTATCTCTGGTTAACAAAACAGTGAACCACAATTGCATTATGGCAGGGTGGTGTTAAAATGGTTAGAAAAAGCAGGTCATACAAATAACAGGTTAAATCGGTGCTTGAATACAGTTTGTGAAACATATTGTTGATGTTCCTATTGTGTCTCCATTGAGCCTTGATATTATTGTGATATGACTGAGAGGTCAAGCCCTACACGTTCCTCTTGTATCAGCCTGATGAGGTATGTGTGGTTGTGTTCCAGTGGCAACATGATGGCCCCTCCGATGATGATGCCTCCTGGCTATGGTGGGTACAGCCCGGAGCAGTACAGTGGATGCAGCAGATGTACCAGTATGGATGCAGCAGAGTGTACCTGTCCCAAGTATTGACACAGTACATGCAATAGTGAGTACCTGTCCCAAGTATTGACACAGTACATGCAATAGTGAGTACCTGTCTCCAAGTATTGACACAGTACATGCAATAGTGAGTACCTGTCCCAAGTATTGACACAGTACATGCAATAGTGAGTACCTGTACCCCAAGTATTGACACAGTACATGCAATAGTGAGTACCTGTCCCAAGTATTGACACAGTACATGCAATAGTGAGTACCTGTCTCAAGTATTGACACAGTACATGCAATAGTGAGTACCTGTCCCAAGTATTGACACAGTACATGCAATAGTGAGTACCTGTCCCAAGTATTGACACAGTACATGCAATAGTGAGTACCTGTCCCAAGTATTGACACAGTACATGCAATAGTGAGTACCTGTCCCAAGTATTGACACAGTACATGCAATAGTGAGTACCTGTCCCAAGTATTGACACAGTACATGCAATAGTGAGTACCTGTCCCAAGTATTGACACAGTACATGCAATAGTGAGTACCTGTCCCAAGTATTGACAAGTACATGCAATACAGTACCTACATATTGACACAGTACATGCAATAGTGAGTACCTGTCCCAAGTATTGACACAGTACATGCAATAGTGAGTACCTGTCCCAAGTATTGACACAGTACATGCAATAGTGAGTACCTGTCCCAAGTATTGACACAGTACATGCAATAGTGAGTACCTGTCCCAAGTATTGACACAATACATGCAATAGTGAGTACCTGTCCCAAGTATTGACACAGTACATGCAATAGTGAGTACCTGTCCCAAGTATTGACACAGTACATCCTGTCCCAAGTATTGACACAGTACATGCAATAGTGAGTACCTGTCCCAAGTATTGACACAGTACATGCAATAGTGAGTACCTGTCCCAAGTATTGACACAGTACATGCAATAGTGAGTACCTGTCCCAAGTATTGACACAAGTGACACATTGACACAGTACATGCAATAGTGAGTACCTGTCCCAAGTATTGACACAGTACATGCAATAGTGAGTACCTGTCCCAAGTATTGACACAGTACATGCAAGTACCTGTCCCACGTATTGAGTACCTGTCCCAAGTATTGACACAGTACATGCAATAGTGAGTACCTGTCCCAAGTATTGACACAGTACATGCAATAGTGATTACCTGTCTCAAGTATTGACACAATACATGCAATAGTAAGTACCTGTCTCAAGTATTGACACAGTACATGCAATAATGAGTACCTGTCCCAAGTATTGACACAGTATATGCAATAGTGAGTACCTGTTGTCCCAAGTATTGACACAATACATGCAATGAGTAAGTACCTGTCTCAAGTATTGACACAGTACATGCAAAGAGATTTGAATTTAAATATGATGAAACTGTCTGGATATAATTTAGTTTTAGAACTTTGAAATCAGTATTTTTATTTGCTGAAATAATTGCTTAACACATGTAGCAGATTATATGTAAATATCAAACAAAGACTAACAATTGTGACAATTAGTATCCATATTTTGTTCGTATGATCCATATATATCACATTTCTTCACATCACATACTCAGACTTGGTCCTACTTCAGGTTTTGTGCAAGAACTGAGAACAGTCTGATTCTATGAGTGAGTGAGTGAGTGAGTTTAGTTTATGCTGCACTCAGCAATATTCCAGCTGTATGGCGGCGGTCTGTAAATAATTAAGTCTGGACCAGACAATCCAGTGATCAACATCATGTGCATTGATCTGCGCAATTGGGAACTGATGACATGTGTCAACGAGGTCAGCGAGCCTGACCACCCGATCCCGTTAGTCGCCTCATACGACAAGCATGGGTTACTGAAGATCAATATTCTAACCCAGATCTTCACGGGTACTGATTCTATGACCTTGCCTGTCATATTCCTCTGGTGGCACTCACTCACTCATCAATAAAGAATCAATAAATCATACGTTTGAGAATGTTTTGAAGCATCGTTTCAATTCCTGTGTTGTCTCCTCGCCAGCTACAACAATGCCTACCATCAGACACCGCCTGCCACCCCAGCAACTGCTGCAGCTGCTGAGGGACGTCCAGCCAATCAGAACCAGCCTAACAATGCCCCAGCAGCTCCAGCACAAGCCAATCCAAACATGCGTATGAATGCCCAGGGTGGGATGGTTGAAGACGAGGATGAGGAGGATGTGGAACATCGGGACTGGCTGGATTACATCTATATCTTATTCCCGCTTCCTCGTCCTTCTCAGCATTGTCTACTTCTACTCAACGTTCAGCAGATTCGTTGCCGTCTTTATAGGATTTGTCATCATATATTTGTAAGTAGTTACCATGGTTACTTCTCACTGTGAGAATACCAGAGTATGATAGGTCCCCAGTATTCAGTGTATTTTGTTAATATGGTATAATTTTCAGCAAAGGGCCATTTTTGTGTGTGACAAGACTTTCAGGCAATATTTACCAGGGTATAGTGCGCACATGAGCATAATGCACATACCTCTGCAAGGGCATTAGTATCTTCAGAAAACATAAACATTCATAGTATTATGTGCCTTTTCCTGAAATCCCTTTAGACAATTCAGATGTGAACTGAAATACATCTGAGTGCGGCATTAAACAACAAACAAACAGACAAAATCATCTAATCCAATGAAAACTTTAGATAAAAAAACAAACATTTTATACTCCTATACATGATATTGCTTTGTTTTCAGTTTACAAAAGGGCTGGTTAAATATCCGAAGAAATCCAAATCCACCTCAGAGACAACAGCAGCCAGCTGAGGCAGCACCAGAAGTCGTACCACAGGAAGCAGAGCAACAGCCACAGCAGCAGCAACAGGCAAATCCAGCGGAGAATCCACAGGTAGTTGTTGTGTCTTGTATATATTGCTTCAGCAGCAGTGTTTATTCCGTCTAGTGTGTTTGAGAAAGTAAGTGAAGATTCCGAGGCTTGAATTGGAATGTCACATTTATGCAAGAGTGACAGAAAAATACTAGTACTAGTTAGGTCATCTGTCATCCTACATTCAAGGCAGTGTTTGTTGGGAACATTTTCATCCTAATAAGACTGGATATGTTTGAGATTGTGTTCAAAATATTTGATGAAAGTATGTACTGTGTGTGTGTGTGTGTGCGTGCAGGAAGGGAATTCATTAGTGATATGTGCCATGTGCTGTTCTAAGCCTGTTGGGGCGGTGGGGTGGCCTAGTGGTTAAAGCGTTCGCTCGTCACGCCAAAGGCCCTGGTTCAATTCCGCACATGGGTACAACATGTGAAGCCCATTTCTGGTGTCCCCCGATGTGATATTGCTGGAATATTGCTAAAAGTGGCGTAAAACTAAACTAACTCACTCTAAGCCTGATGACTGTCACAAGTTTGGGAGACACAGAGCATAATTTGGAAAAATATTCAGAGTATTCATCTGAGGGACAATCCAGGCACATGTAGAAATGGCTCTTGGAAGAGTTGGAGTATGAAAGGACTGGTTTTGTTTTTTTCCCCTTTGGAATTGTTTTTGACCATATACTATGTATGCCCTTCTCAGAAGGATGTATCAAAATAATGTACTACAGTAGACATTTCACTACCCTGTGTTTTTGTTATGAAACCCATACCAAGTCCCTAATCAAATGGCCTTTTCATCTCAGTTCAGTTCAGCATACTTAACTGCCTAATAAATATATTGATTTCAATCTCAAACCACTTTCAGGGTGAATAAGCAGTGAAATTTAACTCACTGTATCTCTTTAACCCATTTATTCACCCTTGCAGGCTGAAGAAGCCCGAGAAGCTGCCTCAACCCCGGACATCCCCGAACAAACCGCCCAACCAGTGCAGGAAGCGTGACAGGGCATTATTGCAATGGTGTGGTGCTTTGTGTCAACATTCATCACCTCCCTTGTCCCACAACAACCCCCAGCTGTCAATGCCAACTGATTCTGGGATATAACTGCAGGTGAAAACTGTGAACATTGTGATCGGTTGCATGTGTCTGAATCATGCAGAGGAGCTGTGAACCATGTTGTTTTCTACACGGAGAGTGACTTGTGCCTTGGCTTGACCGCTCATCAGAAAACTGTAATTGTCCTATTCTCACCTGGGTCAGATTACCTGTAGAACTGGAACCCGATTTGTGAATCTAATTACTGATATCTGTCTCCCAGTTCAAGAATACAAGCAAACTCTTGTGATGGGTTTTGCCATATTACAGTCATCGTCATCATAGTGTTATTTCCACCCAAAATTATTTTGTGCTGAAAAACTGCATGTCAAAAGGCAAAACAAAAAATATACATCATGTTTTTCTCATTCAAGGTGAATGGTAGTTTGTGAATGAAAAAGCATGCTGGAGAAACTCTTTTTTCATTCATACAGAACTGTGTGGTGGAAATTTGAAATCCACATTACTGAGTGTTAAGTGTTAATGATATCACTAATTGATGGAAAGTTTGTGATAGGCCATATTTGGCTGTGTCTGTATCCATGTGCAATAAGCCCTGAATAGAAGTTCCCCTGAAACTTTCTCTGACATGTTCACAAGAATTACATCCTTAGAACATGGATCTCATGTTCATATTTCAAATAAGATCTGAGAAATTCCATGATCTACTGAATATATTACAACCAGTTTAGACTGTGTTAATGTGTGGAAATTATTATATTAATACAATAATGAGGGTTACATTGTCTGTAGAGTTATCTCCCTTGGGTGACTCAGTGAGAATCGAACCACTGTTTGTCAAAAGCTCAGCATTCTGTTCACACTTAATGTTGAGTGACCGTGTCAAATATATTATGTCAGAGTGGTGATAACAAGTGATGTACTAATAACACTAGCGACCATGTATTCATAAACGTCAGTGAAAACGTTACGCACACACAATCTTTATTTTCATATATCCTGAACTTCCACATATCTTTGGGAAATATCCACAGTGACTTAGAACTTAGTATTAGATATGTAATAGATGTCTCTTCAAACTCACTAGGATTGACTTGACTGCCCAGTGGGGTAGCCCAGTGGTTATGGATGTCCACAGACTTGTGGAAAAGTTGTACCAGAATGCTGAATGTTTCTCCAGGTTTTCAGATGTACTGATTTTATCCTGAGGAAACAGTGTAGTCTAGTTTCTATTGTCCTTGGCCACTTACAAAACATGTGATGTTTCATGTCTTTCATTACGACTATGTAACTGTTAACAAAACCAAATGTGTTTTGTTTGAAAATGAGGGATACAGTTTTTGTAATGCCTATTACATAAAAGTATATAGTAGACAATCCTTAAAATTTCCGCTGTTGTATATAAGCTTCAACATGGTGAGAGAACCTCAAGCTTTATCTTAGGGTAAAAAAGGTAGATGTTTAATGGGTTCATATAGTACATCAGTGTTCTGATGTTGATTTGATTGTCTTTGTAATACCTAGAAATGTTAACAGATTTATATAAGGCTTGGAGAACGCAGAAGACAAATGTATCACGCACAGTTGTCCAGGTGAAAACTTTTGGCCTGACTGAAGGTATTTTTCTGTATAAATGTCTCAACACCACAGCACTCTCTTCAAGACATGCAAATAGGACATTATTTGTGAAGGCATTAGCACTGCAGATGGGCTTCCGTAACGACCAAACATATAGGTGCAGTTTCTATTGGGATATGTACTTGGTTGTGATGGGATTTGTGTTTCTTTCAGGTTTGTTAGCTTTATTACCATAGGGTTTTGGCATTCAGTAAATGTATATTGCTATGATTTTGCTCTGACGATCACGTTATTTCAATATATGTTTTTATAATTCTCCTATTATGATACGAAAAGTTTGTGTTAAATTAATTTAAGAAATTTGTAAATCTTGAATCACAGAATCCTTGTATTTTGCAATAAGAAAGTGTTAGAAATTGGTCATTCTTTTGGTATATTTCCCTTAATAATTGTCTCATGTTTCTCAGTAATTTCAAAGCTCATCATCATGATCATGTTTAAATTCTGTTTTCCCCCACCACACAATATATCCAACAGCAGATCTTGTTGATGTTACCATGGCTACCATCTCTGCTTCTTCGCCCTGGTACAGGTCTAGGACATGGACTCATTTTCATCCCATGTGTTCTGCATATTTTAGTGTTTGTTAATGTTACAGAATATCCTATCAAACTTGAAAAAAGTAGGTCTTTAGCAAACTCATTGTGTTAACAAATAGGTATTATTGATGCTGTGATTGTCTGGAGACAAATGGCAATAGATTTTTTTTATCAGTCTTTAATAGGATTTTATTTATTTATTTTCTAATTAGGAAAATACATCTTGGGACATTTTGTATGACGATCAACCAACATCCTTATGTGGTACCCTATGATGCAAGTGTTTTAAGACTGTTCAAGCTCAGTGGCAACACTGAAATTGATTTGTCCGCCCATTGGGGTAGCCTAGTGGTTATTGTGTTCACTTGTCAAGCCGATGGCCTGGGTTCAAATCCTCACTTGGGTACAGTGTGTTCAGCCCATTTCTGGTGTCATCCACCATAATATTGCTGGAATATTACTAAAAGTGTTGTAAAACCATACTTGCTCACTCACTAACCTGCCCAGTGAATAATAGCAAAAGATATGCTATGTGTAATGTTGCCTTGGCTACCGTGAATATTGTTTCTCAATTATCCAATCTTACAGTGCTGACTTGACATGTACAGTCAATTTAAGTAGTTTAGAAATCCTAGCTTTTGAGCACTATACAAGAGACAAGTCTGGCACATCAATTTTGTATTTTCATTTTATATTACCAGGTATCATCTTTGAAAATTTTCACTGGAATCCCATTTGAAATCCCAGATGTTAATTTCTGCAGAATACTATTTCCCCAGAAACTTCTCTTTTGTTACTGTACAATCATATTATCTTACATGCATACAATCATGTATTTGTTGATTCTGTTTATTGCCTTTATTTTGTCTATATTCTGTTTATTGTCTTTTTTTGTCTATATTTTGTTTATTGTCAAGAATATATCTTGTTAATTGCTTGATTTCCAATCTACATCTAGTTGTGTTATGTTTGTTTCCTTTTATAGTCGGGGTTGACTGTAGAAGTTGTAGTATATCACTGTTTGGCAACACTCACATTTTGACATCCAAATGGCAGTGTTGGTTAAAGTAATATACTGAGGGAAACAAATAAGGGAACACCACTTCATCGCAGTGTTCCTCTATGTATTCTCAGATTCTCACCCACAGTGTGATACAAAGCTTGTGAAGAAGCCTGGAAAAGAATAAAGGAACTCTTGTGCTTTCATGTGTTCCCTTATTTAGTTCCCTCAGTATAAAATGATACAATCCATGCTGTGATACAGAGCTTAGATTAGAAGATCCCTATGAGGAATATCTAGTTCTCAGATCAGTTTGATAAGTTCAAGATAAACACAGATAAAATGGCTTATCTTTCTTTTATGAAATTGTACATTCATACAGCTTCAACTTTATATTATCGATATAATTTCAGTTTGAGTTTTCTATGAATTTCCTTGATATCAATTCTAATGCACACAAAGGTTAAAAGTGTACATGGCTTAGTACACAAACACTTCAAGCTTCTTTTCATTGATCTTTTTCTTTGTCAGTAGTATCCAATCTTATCATTTTTATTTATGAGAAACTATGGGACATATCTACTCATCTTATTCTTTTAGTTTCTCATGGTTAAATAGAGGCTTAAACTTTTCCCAAACTAGTATTCTCAACCAATTTTATTTGATCCTTGGAACTAGATTCTGTTGCAAAACATATACTGAAATTGACAAAACTTCGGAATTCCCTCCCAGATTAAGCTAAGATGCCGTAATAAAACTGTAATACCAAACCAAACTCACTCATTCAATATGACATTTGGGCTGCCAAATATGGATTATGGTCATTCTATTTCTACATGACAGATGTTACAATTTCCACTTGATGCCCTATCTAATATTTGTATAATCGAAATGACCTTGTTTGTATCATTGTGTCCTAAGCTGTACTGATGATACAAGAGGTACAGACACTGAATTGTGCCAAATGTGTCAGGAGAGTTATATATTGTCAGTGTGTAAAGAATATGAAAAATTGTAATCGGTCACTGCCTATTAATCAGTTTCAGATAGATCACATGTAAATATTGTATATTGTACATACTGTATATATGGGGTCCTACTTGTTGAATCATAGTGCATTTATGAAATCCTTGGTTAACACATGCTTACACATTTCTTTCACGTGTGTTGTCTCAAGTTGCAGTTGAGTCTATTGGTATTAATATGTATTTACATGATTGAGATCTATTCCTCGAGGTTTTGTCTGCATCCTAAAGTTTGATATTATTTGTACAAAAACTTGATAAATAACACATGATAAAGTAAGAATTACTATCTTCATCTTTGTCAGTATGAAGAATGTTTTTTGTCCACGACTTCTGAGATAAGGACTCTTGTGACAAGTTGTGTCAGTAGGATGTGCTTCAGTGCTGAAACCATCTACGGGCAGTGTGTTCAATATGGAAGAGGTTACAAGTGTAACAATCGTCTCAACATTTCTCACAGCCAGGTGCTCATGGATAATAAACTCAATGATAAAATAATGTATTTTGTTGTTATTATGTATGTTACATTCACGCTTATTCGTATTGAGCTTGCTATGGTTAGATTGTGGTACTGACTGCAAGTTCAACTTGAACACCATGTTCATATAACACAATTTGAAGTGATTGTGTTGAAAGAAGGTTAACCCAGAAATCGGCTTGTGCAGAACTACATTGTGGAATAAGTAAATAGGCACAAAAGATTGATGAATTGTTAACAGATTATAATGAAACATACAGGATTAGGTTTATAATCATAAAGGCCAATGCAGTGGGTCAAATATATTGCAGCAGCAAGAAATAGCAGTCCTCATTACACTGAATTTGTCACCATTGAATGCAGCTTCTACTAAATGGAGGTCACTCTCACTAACTGTATATCTGAATATATTTATCCCCCGCCGCTCGTTTAGCGTGAAGCGGGGGATATAGTACATACGAATTGGAATATCTTACGAACCGTTGACTAGATTCTTTTCATATTTGGTACCTAGGTTCATCACAGTATAAGAAAGGTCCCAGTCAGATTTGGTGACCTTGACCTTAATTTCAAGGTCACAAGGGACTTTAACTTTTTACCCTTGTCAGCGAGATATCTCAAGAACCGTTCACTAGATTTTCTTCATATTCAACACCAAGCTTTATCTAGGGAAGGTGCAGGGCCCAGTTGATTTTGGTGACCTTTCACTTAATTTTCAAGGTCACAGTGACACTTTGAAGGTTTCAGTGTGTTAACCTGCATGTTAAGATGGTCAGCGAGATATCTCAGAACCATTCATTGCACTTTCTTCATATTTGACACCAATCTTCATCTAGGGAAAGTGCAGGGCCCAGTTGATTTTGGTGACCTTCATTTAATTTTCAAGGTCATGGCGACACTTTGAAGATTTCAGCATAATAACCTGCATGTTATGCTTGTCAGCAAGATACCTCAAGAACCATTCACTGGATTTTCTTCATATTTGACAGGGAAGGCGCAGGGCCCAGTTGATTTTGGTGACCTTCACTTAATTTTCAAGGTCACAGTGACACTTTGAAGATTTCAGTGTGTTAACCTTCATGTTAAGATGGTCAGCGAGATATCTCAGAACCATTCATTGCACTTTCTTCATATTTGACACCAAGCTTCATCTAGGGAAAGTGCAAGGCCCAGTTGATTTTGGTGACCTTCATTTAATTTTGATAACATGTTAACCACGAGAGAAAAAAATCAAGTGGGACTAAACTGGATTTTCTTAAAGTACAGATAGCAGAGTCTTACTCAAGACTACGAAAGCCTTGAATATTTTTCAATAACAATTTCTTTAGCGACGCACCATGTTTGAGGGAGAGGTTTTGCATATTTCATACACATGGGTATGACATTTATGTCAAGGTCAAAGATCCCTCACTCCGAAGCCATCTTTATTTAGTAGGGCTTTACTGGTTGAGAGATCTGCTCTTACGCATTACATCGCGTGGATTGATCAACTTAATCGCGGGAAGTTTTAACTCCCCATTTGCACAGAAGCCTGCTACATTAGGATGGACTATTATAGGTGAAAAGCGCCTTGGGTGCAGTTCCACGTGACAAAAGTGAACGCCAACAAGATTTCTACGCTTTAAAGACGGGGTATAGACCTTCACGATATTGATGAATCCATGTCCCTAATTTACATCAACAGTCTCGGAGATATCTGATCAGGAAACTCTAGAAATCTTCAAGAAACCCCAACAGATAATCAACCAGGCCCTCGCGAGAAGACAGAGAATTCATGGTGCTAAAGAAGGTATGAGAAAACAGACTCCTCGTAATTGGACCGCCTCCTCTTCCCTTCCAGGGAGAGAGGACTAAAGAAACTGCCTGACAATCATCACCTCAAGTTGAGAGGAGAGTCGACATTACTGCGCCAAACAGCATGTTGATGAATGCAGACAAAACGTGAACACATGTTAACTTTCATGGAGAGAAATCATCGTTCGTGGACATGCTGAGAAAGCCCCATCTAGGGTCAAAGGTGAAGAGGCATGGTACTCTTCCCTCATTTACCATGCGTACAATAAAGAGCAAACCCGCCAAATTCGAGGTGTTTTGACTCCTCTGCCAAACAGGATGGCATATCGCTGAACAGCCGCCTTTAACGTCCGCCCGATTTAATAAACAACCTCCCCGGAGTCCTAATGAGGTTTCTCGGAATTTCATGACGCTGTAAATCACCGCATGACATTGAACAAACGTTTTACTTCAAAGCGTAGGTAGAATTGCACCATCGCAGGTACCTGAGGGTTTCGCGGTATGAGGATAACGACTTTACCAAACCTCCTCCCATCGTATCAATTATATGACTACTAAGTTCATGTTGGGGAGTTCACCCTCTCCTGCAAAATACATGCACCGAGAAAACCAAGCAGGCTGTACCAGACGCCGCCAAACAGCTCGCTTCAAATGAAACTTTTACGCTCTACTTATGGTTTGATCGCCTCTTCCAGATGTTGAGTCCGCCTAATTCTCCTTAGAGCGACTTCCAGCAGATACGTTGAAACAGGAAGGGAATCTATGACTCCACAAGATTGCATCAAACAAACCTGAACTCCTCAAACGATTCAACAATGAAGACTCCGGGTCTAGATCTTGAAGGATGACTTCAAACTGGAAACGGAATCTAAAAGCAAATCTCCCGTGTGAAGAGTCTTGACTATACTAAGACATCAGCTTAGACTCTCCTTTCACCTTTCGTATGGATACTGAAATGGCGACAATACCACGGAGGGAGTACTTTCCACCATCAACAGCTTGTGCCTTAATCTCTTTGGCTTTTTGCCGCCTGCATTGGGTTGAAGCATGGGTATATTTCTACTCAGAGACCTGTTTACTACCACAACAGGGATTAATCCTCCCCGGTAGCACCAACCACCTAGCGGACTCCAGGAGATACTCACTAAGGTTCTAGACAGCATCCTCAATCCTGATCTCAGGCTATGTAGATCTCGACTCATCGGGAGAGCCAAATGAGAGAGATGCCAGTATCTTCTCTGAGTTTTTCCTATAAAGATTTTGCTATATCAGCTGTAGGCATACCCTCAAGATATACAATGTAGCTGGTGAAAGCAGATACACTTTCCTTCTTGGAAAGCAGCTGTAGCTCCCGCGAACATGGACACAGGATACCTATAGACTTGAACTTTGTCACTTCTGGCGCAACAGAAATAGGACAGATCATCGAGAAGGAGTTAGACATTCCCAAGGCCAGACATGAGGTTCTCTACAGACAGTCAAGTTGTGCTTGGGCACCTCCATAATCATTCCACGGCCCTAAGGCCCATGGCTTAACAGGGTTGACAAGATTGGCGGACTTCATAAACCCCTGGCAGCGGGCATACGTCTCAACTGATATGAACCCAGCTGATGAAGGTACCAGAGGTGTAATTCCAAGCGGAGCATGCAAGGCAGTGCGTAGCAAATGGACCAAAAAGTGTAAAACTGACGAATAACACACTACAGTACTCCACTTGTGCAGCCATAGAGAGGACAAGGAGGTAAAACCGGCTCACTGTGCTCTTTCCACCTCCGCGGAGAAGTTCTCCCTCATGGATCCAGCCCCCGCTAGAGGGCAGCAGCTTCTCTTACCTCAAACATGTTGTAACGATCATTCTCTGCGCCACAGAGTGTCGTGGGTGGTACATGTGTAAACTTCTGGCATATCCCTGGAATCATCAAAGAAACTGAACACACTATTATCTGTCAAGCACAGATGGATAATATGCATGTTTCTAAAATCCAATGCCTCCAAGCTGGCAAGAATCTTCCAAAATCCAGGTCCGGACTCAGGAGCCTTAGTCACCCCAATAATGACGAACATGTTGCTTGCCACGCGCTGGAGGAGGCCGAAATGCTTAAAGATGGACGTTTCAGAGACAACCCTATCATCCTGCCTAAAGGATATCATATGTCACAACCCTCATCATTCGCCACCTTCACCATGCCAACGCCAAACGTTCCTGGCTGTGAAAGTACCTGGTTAGTGGGTAGAACCGGCTTTGGAGGGCGTTTCGGGCTCATAGGCGCAAGAGGCATTTGATAGCCTCTATTGTTCCGCAGAAATGGCTACTACGTAGAAGATCACGTGGAAAACTTGAGTGGCAGAAAATGAGTGGATTTGAATTTTCAAGGTCACAGTGACACTTTGAAGATTTCAGTGTGTTAACCTTCATGTTAAGATGGTCAGCGAGATATCTCAGAACCATTCATTGCACTTTCTTCATATTTGACACCAAGCTTCATCTAGGGAAAGTGCAAGGCCCAGTTGATTTTGGTGACCTTCACATAATTTCATGATAACATGTTAACCTGAATCCACTGGATTTTCTTCATAGACTTTCAAGACTTCCCTTGAATATTTTTCAATAAGCAATTTCTTTAGTACCATTTTTGCATATTTCATACACTATGACATTTATGTCAAGGTCAAAGTCAGTCTTTATTTAGTAGGGCTTTAGCATTGCAGGGAGGGCTAGGCAGTAGGGAAAAATTATGTGGTTCAGGGACTGTGAGACTGACTAACTCTCGCTCTGTATGAGCTGCTGTGGGCCACTTCTAAAGCTCAAGAATTTACAAGCGTTTCATATTTGCGGCCACTAACATCATCAGAAATAGACTACAAAGTATACCTCCACTCCCTGTGTAGGTCTTAGAGCATGTCATTAATTGGACACTTGTTTTGATAAGAGATGTTAAATATATAGAAGTTTGTGCTGCAGTCATTGTATGCAAAATGTTAAAATTTATTACCTCTCCTGAATACTATTCTTGACGCAAATTGTTTTTGAAAAAATGGGGATGATGTGTTGGCTGCCATAAATACTGCTCCTTTATATGGATATGTTGCACACCCTGTTGTAGTTCAATGGCATGTACACCTATTTCTCTTTCTTAAATATATGTCTAAAGCTTAGGTACCAGTTATCATGATTGGCTTAACGCAACACATGAAGTGGGTTGAATAGACTGTTAAAATATTAGTTGTTTTTTTAATGGTACTTCAGCAATTATCGTTAGTAAATGGACTAAAATTTCCAGGCTACTCACTCACTCCTAACATTAGTGTCAAAACAAGGACACATTATGATCCCTGAACATGTTAATTATTGGAATAGGTCGCATCAGGACTACTCATGCCAGTGTAGGAAAGATGTAGAAAATCTAGGCTGTCCACAGGACTGGCAGGTCAAATTTTTTACCAGTCCTGCCAAAATCTGGCCTGTCCTCCAAATATAAATAAAACACCTTCGGCAGTAAATATTCAAAAAGGTTATAATCATTATATATATGTCATTGGTTTGCTAAAATTGACCCGACACGAGGACGGACTAGATATTTTTTTAACCCGTCCTCCACAAAATTCACCCGTCTCGGACGTTGGGACAGGCTATCTTTCCTACACTGCTCATGCTCTTGTTTTTTTAGTTCAAATTGTAATGGAAATATACATTTAAAAAAGAAAAATAATGTAATTCTAAAGTTTTAATTTGATGTCCCAT
This sequence comes from Haliotis rubra, assembly GCF_003918875.1. NCBI lineage: Eukaryota > Metazoa > Mollusca > Gastropoda > Lepetellida > Haliotidae > Haliotis > Haliotis rubra. Next base: position 1,299,523 of record NW_025764926.1, on the reverse strand, counting down.
AACAGAAATACTCCACGTGTAATGGATACCAGTGAATATTCTGTATTTTCTTTGTACAGGGTTTCAGGATAATATTTTGACAATGGCATGATTACAGTACAACGACAAAGACTAATGTTGTCAACGTTTTTAAATCCATAACTAATAAATAACCTTTATCAAATTGTATGATATCAATGTTGAAAACTAGTCTGCCAAACTGGATTACATTCCCACCAGGACCACCGTTTGTTTCAATCAATATTCACTAAAAATTACAACTTCCACAATAATTACATCAACAAATATCTTAGAAAATGTTCATTAAGATTTACATTTGTATGTAACAGGGGTATTCAAAGTGTATTTGTAATTACAGACCACCAACAACACTGATTTCATTGTGTTTGATATCCTATGCAACAAATGCAACATGTATTTTATAAAATAACTCTGAATATTCAACAGACAAATAAACTTACAGACAGCAGCTCTTCACTCATTTTTGTGAGCATATCTTCAACCACAAAAAAATAGTTGGACCCATTTCCCCAAATATGAATTCACAGGATTTACAGATTGAACAAACCACTGACCATGTACCAAACAAACCAATCCCACCTTTCCCCAATTTGGTATCAGACATTACACTCTCATCACTGATTATCTGGCCCAGAAACTAAAGCCTAACATCTCTATCCCTCCTTCTCATCATTTCACTTTTCTACCAACTGATACAAAGGAATTAAGTGACACTCTCATCACTGATTGTCCAGCCAGGATTCTGACCTCCAGTCTTCTGCTCTTGAGACAGCATCTGACCCAGTGCCTTGACCTTAGCTACTGTATCAGCTTCTTCTGGTAGTGTGTCTATAGTTGCTGCAGTGGAGCCTCTTGACTCCAGATCAGGCAGTTGTGGAGCAGACGGCAGACTGTGGATATCCTTGTTTGGGCTTGTCTGAGGTTCATCCGGAAGTACACACAGGGTTTTGTACCATGTATCAAACCTGAATATTGAAATAATCTACGAGATTATCCATGTAATCAATCAAACCTAAACAGGGTAAAAAAAATATTTAGCTTTTATTTTCACTAGTCCACAAGACTTCCAACAGAGATGACATCAACATAATTATAACACTAGTAGTCAACAAAGAAATGTCACCAGTTTTCAAGCAGTGAAATAGTGTTATGAAATTGTTCATTAAGTCTTGTGAGTGAGTTGGGTTTTACGCCGCTTTTAGCAATATTCCAGCAATATCACGGTGGGGGACACCATAAATGGGCTTCACACATTGTGCCCATGTGGGGATTCGATCCCAGGTCGAAAAGGCCGACGCTTTTAACCATTAGGCTACCCCACCGCCCCCATTAAGTCTTGTGCCAAAAACTTATGAAACTACAAGCATGAACCTGTCCCACATTTCCAGAAGATTTGGATGTGATTATACAGAGTAGCATTTATTGACCTTACCATGCTAACTCAACAGAACAGAATTTTACTTGGCTTCACCCTAGTGGCTAACACTTCACACTCAAAGTTAGGCTATATACCAGGTATGCAATCTGTTAATGCTGATGTATATGATTGTGAATCCTAGCCATTGAACTCTCTACCTTGCTATATGTCAAGGCTACAGTGGTTCTCTCTGAACCAAATCCTCCACCTTAAGTAATTCAGTCGCATCATCTTTTGTGAGTACATGTACTTGAAACACTGTGGCATCATCCTAGAGTAATTCCTATATAAACAGGACACTGAGTCACCATAGATACCTGGTCCATACAATGATTTCAGCTCAGACACCACTGTTCATAGTTACATCCCTTTGGACGGTCAGGAACCATATGATCATGGGTTCTTTTATAAAATCTGCTAAGCCTACTTTTGTCATGAACTAAAAACTGTAAAGATACAGCGTGAAACTGTGGCAGCTTTAAATATTTCCTAAGCATAACCACCTTCCCAAGTTGATAAATTTTTCAAAGCTCTCTGAACCTCCATATTTTACTGACTGGTTGCAACAAAACAACAATTTGCTTGGCTGACCTTTTTCTTACCTCTATAACATCATGCAATGTCCCGGCAAAATGTTCACTTGTTACATCATTCTACCATCAAAATGTACAATCTACCAGGGTGATGAGAACCAGATACATTCTGGCTTGGAAGCCTTGTTAGCAATGAGAAACAGATTATAATGATATTAAGTTTGTCAGAAATCCAGACAAATGTATGACATCAGCTGTGACATCAGACAGGTGATCCAAGGTTTGCGGACAGTGTTTACCTTATATTCGCTACAGGTATCCGGTCACTGGGCTTGGTCAGCATCTTCAGTATGAGGATGCGACAGTTCTCTGACACTTCTGGCTTGGAGGGGAACATCACCTTTGCCTGTACCTGCCTCAGCAGTTTCTTGTGGTCAGAGTCATCAAATGGCAATCTGCCATAAACCTGGTGCAGATCAAGAAAGGTTTTAAATACTTGGAAAAAAGGGAGCAAGAGGGTGGTTTGGTAAATAGTTAGACCACACTGAGTTCAATTGTATATGGTTTCTGTTGAAAGTCAAAGAAAAGTTCTAAACACTATGAAAACAGAAGCAAGATAACTGTTTAGTAAATAACTAGACCACACTGAGTTCAATCGGTTTCCTTGAAAGTCAAAGAAAAGTTCTAAACACTATGGAAACAGAAGCAAGATAGCTGTTTCGGAAATAATTAGACCACACTGAGTTCAAATGGATTTGGTTTCTGTTGAACATCAAAGTAAGGTTCTAAACACTTGGAAATAAAGAGCAAGATGACTGTTTCGGAAATAATTAGACCACACTGAGTTCAAATGGATTTGGTTTCTGTTGAACATCAAAGTAAGGTTCTAAACACTTGGAAATAAAGAGCAAGATGACTGTTTCGGAAATAATTAGACCACACTGAGTTCAAATGGATTTGGTTTCTGTTGAACATCAAAGAAAGGTTCTAAACACTTGGAAATAAAGAGCAAGATGACTGGTTGATAAATCACCAGACCACATTGAGTATAAATGATTTGTTCTGTTGAAAGTCAAAAAAAGGTTCTAAACACTATGAAAAAATAAGCAAGATGACTAAATAGATTTGGTTTCTGATTGAAGAAAAGTTCTAAACACTATGATAGGATAAAAAGCAGATGATAGACAGCTAAGTTCAAAAGTATCTCTTGAAGCAAAAGGCATACTCAAGATTTTTCAGGTGTTGATGTATTTTCTTCCAATATTTCTTTTACACCTTTTTAAGATTCTGTACCAGTAAACAGTGTAGCACTTATAATGATCTAATTGCTATAACAAACTGTTTTTGGTATATTGTAGTGGTTTATCAAACTATATTGTAACAACTAAACTTGGTGGTCCCTTTGAGTTTGTTACAACCATGGTTGACTGTGTATCATAGTAATAATGAGTACATCGACCTGATGCTCTGTACAGGATTTATCTGGTTCAACCTGTCCCTACTGTTTTCAAATATTGATACAAATTTATGGATATCAATACCACAATATTATTTCACTGCCACCTAAAGGTATACATTTGACACATTACAATGGTTAATATAGATAATAAAACCCCAGAAATTTTGCCAAATTTAATAGATGAGCTTGGTTCATTTTTAGATAAACTACAGGTCTAGGTAGGGTTCTTTAATTTAAACACATACAGATTAACTACTTTTGTTGGGAATCAAGGTATTGAGTCAGTATAAAAATGTTTAACCTTCCAATCAATCACAGCATTCAGCAGTATTCCAGCTGATGCAAAATCTGACATTGGAGACTTTCAAGAGATTGCCATTATGAACATTGATCTGGGAAGTGTGATAGATATTCAGTATTATTCACTAATAGCCAGCTGGAGTGGTATATAGGTTTCCAGCTGTCAAGTCATGATATTGTCGTATTATGTTTTCGGATGGCAGATGCTGTAATGAGTACAGTAGTGTTGACACTTACGAACAATCCGTTGTTTTCTCGATAAACAAGTCCCTAATTTATGAAAGACAACTTTATCGCAATCACAAGCCATCACCGGAATATTTAGAATGTCTTTGTAGCGCAACCCGCCTCCCTTATAGCGACAAAACGCATGGCATCCGAAAACCTACGATACCCATGTCAAATGACTCAGTATTACCATCGTGAAAAGGACGACCCCGATACTCCAGACCTCAGCACAATAAGCGTTGTACGGGGCGCCTTTGAGGATCTCAGGGGGTGCATAAGCATAGCTTCCACAATACGTCTCACTCAGAACAACTTCATTCCCTTTGGTCCGGAACAACCTTTTGGCGAAACCAAAATCTGTAACCTTGAGCTCCAAGTTGTTATCCACCAACAAATTCTCACACTTGAGATCCCTGTGGACTATTCCCTTGCTGTGCATGTAACAGATCCCGTCCAGAAGGTTCCTCATCCACCTCCCTGCCAGTTTCTCCTCAATCACTCTCCTCTTACGGATGTGTTCTAGAAGATCGCCATTTTCAGAGATTTCCATAATGAGGAAAAAACGCGTAGTTGTTTCAATCACTTGATGAAACTTGATAAGATTTGGGTGACGCAATATCCGGACGACTTCAATCTCCCGCGGAAGAAACTTCGTGAGGTAGTCCTCGGGTGCTTTTCTCTTGGATATGATTTTAATGGCGACCTTAGCTTTCTTGTTTACGTCGTAGGCGGCTTTCACACAAGCGTACGAGCCATTTCCCAGTGTTTTGCCTACAATGAGTCCCTGTGCTTCAAGAATCTGGAACCGGCGGCTCGAGCGACTTTCCCCTCGCCTGACCGAGCTGTCATCATTGGCAGGGCCGCCAGCTCCAGACATAATTCGTGCTAGATTATGGTAGTAGCAGGTTCCTGGAACCCATTGCTGCCGGTCTATTCAGTAGCCATGTTGGAGATTACTGTGACGTCACAGGTAAACACGTCACATCCGATGTGACGTCATACCTCATTTCACGTAAGGCATGTGTCAAAATCTAACTATCAAAAGATGTAAGGTTTTTTTTATTTTTGTCTAAACACAACTGATATCCATAGAGGTTTACATCGATATTCAGAGGGCCAGACTTAGGGACCGTTCATACTTTATGGCTGCGCATGATGCAGCCCTGGTAGGGCTTATACAGAATGAGGATGAACAGCATTATAGAGATGATATAAGTGACTTTGTATCATGGTGTGAACATAATTATCTTCAAGTGAATGTGAAGAAAACTAAGGAACTTATTATTGACTTCAGAACTAAGAAGAACACCAAGTTGCCAGTTATAATTAACAATGAACCTGTTGAAACCGTAAATGAATACAAGTATCTTGGTACATATATTGATAAGAAACTGAATTTTAATGTAAACACAGATGCTATATTCAATAAGTGTCAACAAAGGTTACACTTCTTGCGCAAATTGAGATCTTTCAATGTTAATCAATCAACTATGTGTCTTTTCTATCAGTGCTTTATACAGAGCGTTCTGGCTCTTTCTGTACAATGCTGGTATGGAACCTTGTCCCTTAAAAACCAAAAACGTCACACCAGAATAGTTATATTAGCCAGAAAAATTGCATGTGTATCTTTTGCTAACCTAAATGAAATATATGAAGAAAGAGTTCTCAAGTCAGCCTGTAAGATTATATCTGATCCAGATCATCCCATCTACTATGAGTATGCCTTCTGGGCGCCGTTATAATTTACCCCGTTTTGAATCCAGTCGTGCCATGAAATCCTTTGTTCCTGCCAATATTAATCTTTTAAATGATTCCTAGCGTCTGTCTTACCTTGTTAGCGTGTTATATGTGTGTTATTTATTGTATGAACATAATGTAATCATTTTATCACAATGTTTTAGCTCTGTACTTTACACAAGAATTCCCTCACGGGTAATAAAGTATTGTCATTGTCATTGTCATAGGGGTGGGGGTGTGATGATGATTTTAAGGAGAAGCATGTACAATGTGACTGACCGCCCCCAAAATGTAAGTACAAAGTAAGTGACCCCTCCCCCTCCTGCATATCATGTACAAAACTAATGACCCTCCCCTTCCCATATTTTTAAGCAAAATTTTTAAATATTATTATGGACAAAATTGATGACACCCCCTACCTCCCCAGAACAAAATGGGCGAACCACCACCCCATCCCACCCCTAAAATCATCATCAACCCCCTAGCCAGATTAAAGTGATTACTGATTGGTATATTGGTTATTTCTTAGGGTGTGGGGGGATGGGGGGTAAGCCTAAAGGTTAGGCGTTCGATCCTCACGCCGAAGGCGCGGGTTCGATTCCACACGTGGATATAATGTGTAAAATCCATTTCTGGTGTCCCCCGCCGTGGTTATTGCTGGAATATTGCTAAAAGCGACGTAAAACTAAAGTCACTCATTCTTAAATATGACGTAGCCACACGCATTTCGCCCCTTTTCGTAATCTATTCAGTTTGTCCCGGAATAACACGAGTGGTCACGAAAGGGTCACTCGGTGTCTAGTAATAGTATATGTAGCAATTACTCTGGATGTTACCAAAATCCAGAGTAAATATTCTCATACTCATCAGAAGAAATTGCGTAACAGAATCTGCCGTTGTGTGGGATATGATTACGATTTCAGGAACAAGTGTAACCGTGGAAATGTGGAAGAAAGATTGTTCAAAGGTTAAGATTCAGTGATTAAATTCGCTCATTAATTTTAGACTCTTCATCTGTGCGTAATTGTGATTACCATTTTCAGTGACACTTAAGCTAAATTCGTTGTTTGTATAATATAAACCAGATCACCCTGAGCGCTGCGCCTGTAGTTTATTGAAAATAAATCCATCTCACTAAATTACTCTTTGTCAGAACCAATGTAGAATATACAGTTTGGTTTGTTTTATATCTGCTGTCAACCATATTGTTTCTTGTAGCAACCTGGCCTCCATAACCTGGCCACCGCATTCCCCGTATGCCGTAAAAGCACGTGCAGTTCATGCGTGTGACGCGCTCGCGTCTGTATCCCTGTAGTGGTCGGCTGGTAATAAACGACGAAGATTGCTTGATGGTGTGTCCTGTGTTGGCCAAATGACATGAACGAAAACACTACAAATTGATATAAAACAAACAAAACTGTATATTCTACACTTTCCCCCTCTTTACAAAAATGAAATGAAATTAAAGCCATGAATTTGAAATAAAAAAGGAGCATTTAAGGCTTTACCAACAATTTAAAATGAATCAAAAACTTGTTTAAATGTCTTTGTATCCCACTTTTTAACTGTCCTAGATTGACCTATATCTGCAGGTCTCGAGGTCATCATGACACTAGGTTAGTTGGACGTCAGGTCACTTCGCCACCAGTTACGCCGTTCTACTGGAATTTCAATAGGAAAGTCTCTCTGCATGGCTTTCTCCGTTCTCTTGTGGGATATCTTCTCACTGGACTTTCAGACCCAGGTATCCTTTGTGTCATATATGTACGTGTAGTTTGATACAATGCAGACGGCATAGCATCACTTGGAGAACTTGGCGATGTTACCTCACTTGTATCTATACTCGAGTTCACTTCTAACTGTACATCTGGGGTAGAATTTCTCACCTCTGTGCTGATATCTTCAGTCGGAGCTGACATAACAATATCCGACGCACCTGCCAAACTAATTAGCTGATCAACATGGCGCTTCCACACCAGGTCTTCTACTTTAACTCTGTATGTGACAGGACCAAGGGCCTTCAGCACCACACCCTTTATCCACTTTTCAGTACCACCCCTGTAATCTCGCACTATGACCGGGTCACCCACCTGAAAGTGTCTTCAGCACCACACCCTTTATCCACTCTTCAGTACCACCCCTGTAATCTCGCACTATGACCGGAACACCCACCTGAAAGTGTCTTTGACTGGAGATCCCGTTGGATGACACGTTTTTCTGCATGGGTGAGTTGAGGTCTGGTTTGAGCAGATCCATTCGGATTCGAACCCTCCTTCCTAGGAATAACTCAGCAGGAGTAGTCTTCGTTGCTGTGTGAGGGGTTGTTCTGTATGATAACATAAACCTGCACAACTTTTGTTGAAAACTACCACTGTTCGGTTTCATGGCTTTCATCGCAGACTTGAAAGTTCGAACAAATCTTTCTGCCTCACCATTAGAGCTTGGATGGCAGGGTGATGACCGGATGTGCTTCACGCCATCTTTCCTTAGAAATGTAGAATATTCATCAGGGTGAATTGTGGACCATTGTCTGAAACAAGTTGTTCCGGGATACCATAGGATGCAAATAAACGTCTCAAAACTTGAATAGTACTCGCTGTTGATGTCGATTTCATTTGTATCACTTCAGGCCATTTTGATCGAGCATCCACAACAATAAGAAACGTCTCACCCATAAACGGTCCTGCAAAATCAACATGGATACTATGATAGAGATTCGTAGGCCAAATCCAAGGGTTGTCTCTTGTCATCGGCGGTGAAGACTGAACATTTTGACATGATTTACAACTCTTCACAACAGTTTCGATGTCCATGTCCATGTTGGGCCACCAAACATGTAACCTTGCCAGAGGTTTCATCTTCACTATTCCCGGGTGAGCATCATGTAGACTTTCCAAAACGCTGTCTCTGTACTGATCTGGTACAATTACCCTCACTCCCCACAATACACAGCCTTCTTCAGGACTCAGTTCATCCTTCCTGAAATAGGGGACAGGATCTGGAATCTTATCAGCATCTGAAGGCCATCCACTAATGGTGAACTGTTTCACCCTGGATAAGAGTTTATCCTTTGATGTAGCAGCAGCCATTTCCTTCGCTGTGATGGGCAGTTGCTCAAGCTTAGCTGTGTGAACTGCTGTGGCTTCACTGGTCAAGAAGGAATGCATAGTCTGTGGCTGATCAGTGGTTTTCAGAGGAAGTCTTGACAGACAGTCAGCGTTAGCGTTTTGCTTGGTTGTCTTGTATTTGATGTCATAAGTATAAGCAGATAGTTGTATGGCCCATCTCTGGAGTCTAGAAGCAGCAAGCACAGGAATCCCTGTTTTGGGTCCAAAAATGCTGGTCAGAGGCTTGTGATCTGTGTACAGTGTAAAACGTCGCCCGTATAGATATTTATGGAAACGTTGTATGCCAAAGATGATTGACAAAGCCTCCTGTTCAATCTGAGAGTAATTCTTTTCTGCAGAAGTGAGTGTTCTTGAAACATACGCTATGGGACGTTCACCATTGATCGTGACATGTGATATGACAGCTCCAATACCATGACTGGAGGCATCCGTTGCCAACACGAGCGATTTCTTGGGATCATAATGCACAAGTATATCAGATGTTGTCAGGAGGGTACACAGTTTCTGGAACGCAGCTTCACGTTCAATGCTCTAGTCGAAAGCAACCCCCTTTTGCAACAATCTATTCAGAGGAGCAGACAGTGTGGACATGTTTGGAATGAACTTCCTATAGTAGTTCACGCATCCGAGAAAAGACTGCAGCTCTGTTAGATTTGTTGGTTGAGGAGCATCTTTGATAGCTTCAACTTTAGATTTCGTTGGATGAATTCCTTTGCTGTCAACCCGGAAACCAAGGTATTCCATTGACGGTTGTAGAAACGAGCACTTTGATTTGTTCAGCTTGATTCCATGAGAATCCAGTCGTTCAAATACATTGTCAATGTGTTTCAGATGTTGTTTATCATTTAGCCCAGTAACATATAGGTCATCAATGAAATCCCCAGTGGCTGGAAGAGAAATCCCCAGTGGCTGGAAGAGCCTGCAGTACTTGATCCATAACTTTTTGAAACAGCGCTGGCGCCGAAGCGACACCAAATGGCAATCGGGTGTACTGGTAAAGTCCTCTATGTGTGTTGATGGTAACATATTTCCGGGATTCATCATCCAACAGAACCTGTTGATAAGCATAAGACAAACCCAACTTTGTGAATTTCGTACCTCCATTCATGTTGTTCAGCATATCTTCAGGCAGCGGAAGAGGATACTGAGGAACTTCCACTATGGATTATTTAATTAGGTGGTCTAGTAATCACGACGTATGACTGATCATGTAAACAAACATTAAACATTAGACACTATTTTACTAAAGGGCCGGTATACCCATACACTGTATTTTTTCGCGTTTCTCTGGTGAATGAAAATGGGTGCTTTTCAAGAATGAAATCATAGGACTAAAAAATTATTTCCCTGGGCCTAGATTTTCGAAGCTCTCTTAGTGCTAAGATAGTCGTAAGTGACAGCGTTACGAGCCTAAAAAATCTAGGCCCTGGTATTTTTCCGTGTCGTAAATGTTTATGCGACTACTTGGCAGCGATTCATTAACATATGATGCTGTTGAGATCTTACTAGCCTTGCTTCAAGGCTGTACTGAATGCTGAGCCCATGGATGTAAAGTAATTCTATCCTTCAAAGAGGCAAGTCTAGATAAGCGGACAGTAAGAACCCAAGTCTGTTATTTGTGATTTTTTAGAAATTAAACTAATAATTTTACCTTAGAGACTTGTGCAAGTCTAAGATGTTACTACCATCGACGCTACTTGTAACAGAGAATGTTTGTGAATATAGAAAGGATTTTGTCTCTTTTATTCACAATATTCAGTACTTACGTTACGACAACACACTCGGCAGATATTCTCTATGTATATACACCAACGTGAAACTCACCACAGGATGCAGTCATCTCGATAATGTCTGACGTTGCGTCACTGGCCACAGGTTCCCGTGTCTTTGCGAGGATTAAAGATTTAAAAAAAAAATATTTAATAAATTGAGATGACCCCCGACTCGAAATGCTTCACAATACAATAAATCATGACGTATTGTACTGTGAAGCATTTCGAGTCGGGTGTCATCTAAAAAAATAATAATTTTTTAATCTTTAATCCTCGCAAAGACACGAGGGCCTGTGTCACTGGCTGCCACACTGACCTCATTTGTACAACAGGGGCGGAGGGGTAGCCTTGTGGTTAAATCGTTCTCTCGTCACGCCAAAAGCCCGGGTTCGATTCCCCACATGGGCACACTGTGTGAAGCCCATTTCTCGTGTCACCCGCTGTGATATTGCTAGAATATTGCTAAAGCGGCGTAAAGCCCAACTCACTCACTCACTCGCTCATATATATACAACACTTTACTGAATCGCCTGTAAAATGTCCCAAGGATTGCATGGTTAAATCGTCCAAAATGTCTTTTCAGACAGCATGATGATAAAAGCCGCACCGACAGTCATCGAGTTAGACTTGCACAAGACTCTAAGGTAAACATGAATGTTTAAATAATAATATCTACAAAATAACAAATAACAGACTGGTTCATTGTACTGTCCGCTTATCTAGACTTGCCTCTTCGAAGGATAGAATTACTATACATAGTTAGACTTATCAAATGTTCGGAGATGATTTGATAGAACTTATTTTGTTCTATCCCAGTGAGTAAGAGAGTTTAGTTTAACTTAAAGTGGCCTAGTGGTTAAAGCGTACGCTCGTCACGCCGAAAGACCGGGTTCGATTCCCCACATAGGCTCAATGTGTGAAGCCCATTTCTCGTGTCCTCAGTCGTGACAAGTCTTGAATATTGCCAACGGAGGTGTAATCTCTCCCCCCCCCCCCCTCACTCACTCAATAGGTGTTAAATGTCAACGTGGTGTCAAATGACATAACATAACACTGCCTCAGCAAAACTGGAAGCGTGCGTGATTGCTGCCGCATGGACGATTGACTACAAATCACAAAAGGGAGAGATAAATCAGTTTATTGCTTAAATTTGACATCCTAACAACAAACCGTACCAGGCTATTTATCGTAACCAAGGAAACGATAATGTTAGTCAATACTAAGTTTTAAGGACATCCTAGACAACAAACAGACACGCATATATATGAACTCGATCCATCCTGACATATACAAGCATCTCCACTCTCACGTTACAATACGGTGTTTCTTCCAATAAGGAAACTGCGGCGTTCGACATCATATCACGCATAAAGCTGCATAAAATATATTCATCGTGCACATTTTTTCTCAGAAGTGAGGAGGGTGGTAGGAGTGAGTGAGTGATATTAGCATTACGCCGCACTCACTCACAATATTCCAGCTATATAGCGGCTGTCTGTAAATAATCGAGTCTGGACCAGGTAATCCGGCATGAACATCGATCGACGCAATTTGGAACCGATGATATGTGTCAACCAAGTCAGCGAGCCTGACCACCCGATCCCGTTATTCGTCGCATGGGTTAGTGAAGACCAATTCTAACCCGGATCTTCAAGGGTCGGGGGTAGTAGGAAGATTTGACATTTATTTATATATAGAAAAACAAATCATGCGGAAGGAAGACTTTTTATTCCTTCATTAGCAAGAATATTGACACAACCGGACACACACTGACCCCGGATATTTGATACAGTGTCACTTATGGAGTACTTTTAAGGATTTCAGTGTGTTTAATATTTCTCTGGAAATTTCATTTTAATTATTTGATAAAAAATACCGACGCGCAATGTTTTGGTTGGTTGGGATTTTTCTAACGCCGCACTCAGCAATATACCAGCTATATATAGCGGCGGTCTGTAAATAATAGAATCTGGACCAGACACTCCAGTGATCAACATCATGAGCATCGATCTACACCTTGACCTGTGTCAACCAAGTCAGCGAGTCGGACCGCCCGATCCCGTTAGTCGCCGCTTACGACAAGCATGGGTTACTGAAGACCAATTCTATCCCGGATCACGGGTCGACGCGCACTGCATTAACGTGACGAGAATTTAGCATTGAGCCTACAATCACCCTAATGCATCGTACAGCCATTAAGGTACAGATTCCTGATGCAACATAACGGGCATACGGGGGATACTGTGGATTAAAGCATTCACACCTTGCACTTTGAGTATCAATACATCATGCACAGCCAATACAACACTCATAAAATAGATGATATTGCACAACAACCAGAGCAAAAGCTCAATATTCCCTGACTAATGAACACACTTAATGTAAGCTAAACGACTTCTGACCTTCTTGGAAGGTAATGTCAGACATTTACATATACCTCTTTGCGCAATCCATTATATTTATGCAGTGGCAATATGATTCTCCGTGACACCAAGACTTACTTATACAACTTGTATTCATCGTTCATTGTATATAGGATACCTCTTCAAAGACGGCTAACCATGACACTGTTTGGTGGTAGAAGGAACTTGTCAATGTCCAATTAGGCTCACACCACTCCGTTTTTGATAGGGATAAATTTACGTTCATATCGGATGATCCATATCAAAGTTTGAGCTGTATATGTATATTTAGGGAAAGAAGATTCTGGATTTATGTCAATACGATCTTAATCCTGGATTATACATGAAGTCAGTAAAACTTAACCTACAAAACTACATGGACTTGACGCAAATGAAACAAAGGTAAACATAAACAGTACAATAAAAATATCTATTTTGAGTTATCACATGGTCTAATACGTTCACTTAATGCATTGCTTTCAAAATGGCATCAGGGGAAGGAATGTATTTTGATCAGGTTACAGACTAGCCTTGTACAGGAGGGATAGCTGACGTATCTGTTCCATCCTCGGTCATCAAGAGTATTATTCTCCTGGGTCCCGTTCCATGAAGCGATCATCGAGTTGAGATGATCGTAACTCCCACACTTTAACAAAGACATACGACGGCGTAGCGTTACGATTGCTTTGTGAAATAGGGCCTTGGACCCATTCATCGTCATAACTCTGACTAGAGCTATATAGAAATATGAGACACTGAGATGAAGGTTTTCAAATGGTGGAGTCTATGAGTCAAGGGTATATATTATACAAGACAGGAAATAAAGTACACTTGATGACCGAGGATGTCCGTGCATTAGATATTGTCATCCAATAATAATAAGGGAAGCGCAGGTGACGTCATCATGACGTATTGATATGTGTAATGACAACACGGAGTCGAATCTTATTGACTTAAAGAACGTCATGTCTACCACTTACCAATACATCCATATACAACATGAACTGCCGAGGAAAGGAAAATATACACCCATGTTACGTGGTGACTAAGAAGAAATGGTATGGATGGTGATGTAATTAATACGGGTATCATGACTGTGGTTTGTACTGTGAATATGCAGTGTCTCGGTGACTGGTTACAGCCTAGTAACGGCTTAATAACCTATGCCATCCAGTCTTCGTGTGTATGCTTTCTTTTCCAAGCAGTTTAACTAAATAATTGTAACCATTCATAAAATCCGTGAAATAAAGTCTGACATGGCTAGAAAGTTTTTCAGACACTCTGGCAGTGGCAGCTGATAAATGTTGTCCAGAATAGAAGTGTCGTCTGCTCCTAAGTTCAAGGAATGTCTGATGGAAGCTCGACTCAGCTCTGAGAGACTTTTGGGCGTTCGGGCCTGTTCACGTAACCAGCGTAGTAGGTCACAACGCCCACTACTGATGTCGGTGTTGGGTTCAACCAGCCTCATGAATGTCCTTGAGAATGAGGGGATTCTCCGCGAACACATATCCACCTCTTCCTGGTTCACCTGGTACCCAGCCATCACCATCAGTCTGCTCACAAACGGTTCACATCGGGTGAACGCCTCAACCAGGAGGCTACGGGAAAACTTAGTCCGCTTCTCGAACATACAGCCGCTGTAAATAAGCAAGGCGGCGATGAAACTGTTATCAACGGAGATTGACGCTGAGAGAGGTGTCCATTGTCCGTCGCTTTGGCTAAGTCTACATCGGGAGTCGACAAACATCTTTAATATGCTGTCGAGACTAGTGTAAGTATTCTTTTGAGCAATTTTGTAATAGAATATAGACGTAAGAAACGGCGTTGAACTTTTCTTTGTGACGGCGTTAACGTCAGCGCCCCGTTCTAGCAACATCTTCACGATCGTCTCGTTTCCTGTTCTTGCAGCTTCGTGTAACGGTGTCCACCACGACCCATTTTTACTATCAACCTCCGCCCCGAATTTACACAACATTGCAGCAACGGTCTCGATATCCATGCGAACAGCACGGTGAAGTGGCGTGTTGCCTGACATATCTGCAGCGTTAACGTCACAGCCCAGCGTTATCAGACAAGACGCCACATTCTCCCGCCTGTAATTACAAGCTATCAGTAGAGGTGTCTGCTGCTTTGCATCTGCAGTGTTGAGATCCCATTTCTCGTCAATGAGGAGATACAGGACGTCCAGATAGTCCCTCTCAGCCGCCCAGTGAACAGCCGTCCTGCCTCCATCGTCCCGGAGGTTACGGTGACATCCCGACGACAACAGTCCGCGGACCTTGTCTCGCTTGCCCCATTTCACAGCCTCGAACAACAGGTAGTCGTCATTAACAAACACGGGCATGGCGAAGGGAAGACAACTCTTGGTGGGGAAGTGGTAGGTGAAGATCAGTAAGTCCTAGCCTGGATCGGCAATGACGTCACTGACTCAGCAGGTCAAGGATTCTTCATCTGAAACAGATAAAAGTATACATATAATGTGTGTAAATAGGTCACAGGGTTACACTGGAATAGTTGGCGAGTGAACACTGGCAACAACGTATGTATGTACATGTATGTGTGTGTGTGTGTGTGCGTGCGTGCGTGCGTGCGTGTGTGTGTGTGTGCGTGCGTGCATGTGTGCGTGCGTGCGTAGTTTAACGCCGAACTGTGCAATATTCCAGCTGTATGGCGGCGGTCTGTAAATAATCGAGTCTGGACCAGACAATCCTGTGATCAGTATCAGCGTCGATCTACGCGATTGGGATACGATGACATGTGTCAACCGAGTCAGCGATCCCGACCACCCGATGCCGTTAGTCGCCTCTTACGATGAGCATGGGTTGGTGAAGACCAATTTTAACGGGGATCTTCACGAATGTGTAGGTATATGTACAAACGTGTCATTACTTTAAGGGCGTTTAAATGTACATGCAGTGTCAAGTAAATGATTGCAGATTGTGAAGTAGAAAATGCAGTTCCCACTTCAAAATGAAACACTGTAATAACAGTTACCTAAACAATCAAATGGACAAGGAGACATAAAACCCCGAAAACATATGGTTCTTAATGCATGAGCTAGGAGCAATTAATGAAACATGCCTCGGATTATCAAAATTATTCTATTAACCTGTTCTCAAAAACAGATCGCTTCCCGTCTTGTCCACTGTTTTTAACCAGCACAGACGCTGACATTTGCTCTGCAAGCTCCTTACATTGCAACTCAATTATTAGCGTTAACCTGTTAAGCATGCTGCAAGGTTGAATGATGTACGTAACAAAAATACCTACGTCTCTAAACGTCTCATTTCCTCTATTTTGATTTAATGAAGTTCAGAGTATGGTCCAAGAATATTTGGAATCAATAAAACCTGAAGGGTTAATAACGTTATGATGCATGCATGTCAATAACGGAACTGAGCAATAATAGCAATATATGGGTTCGTTATCTCACAAGTTCGTTATCATCATGTTTCAAAACGTTTACATAGTCTTGACGGGGACATGAAATATATACATTGTATATAGTTGTAACAGGATATGTTATATCTATCTATCTCTCGAAGTGAAGGGTAGTAAAACAATTTCCGAATTGGGTACTGATCACACTTATCAGACTCGAGAAAATGACTTTTTTTCCGTATTGGAAACAGCAGGAGCTTGTAACGCAAAATCGGGCACCAAGGCATATACTGTCACTGTCGGGGTCTTAGCATTATATATACTGTCACCGACTGGGTCTCAGCACTATATAAAAGGATATTTTATATAGTGCTAAGGCCGCGTCAGACTTTATATCTAATGCTAAGACCTCGACAGTGACAGTATATACCTTGATGCCCGGTTATTGCGTTACAAGTCCTTGTGTCTGAAACGACATATTTAAACAGACACGCACGGTGATGAACACTAGTGCACTTAAGCGCTGGTATATATTACATACAAGTCAATAACTCACAATAACAATCGAGCTACCATGTTTAAACATAATCAGAGAATCGCTGTAAAACGTCCGGCCGGACATAACGGTTACACAAGCCATCCAACAAGAACAGCATGTCTAACACACCTACATAACGGTAAACTTACCTAACTGGGCAAACACAAACAGCAAAGGTCAGACCTGCAACTTAGAAGCTATTTCCCAGATTACAAAGGTAAACTCTGGGCGGCATGGCAACATTCTCCAGTCCTAGCCAACCGACAACCAGGCTAACGGGAAACACGGCACTAAACCTCCCTTCAGGTGTACAAGGTATATAGGTTTATATACACCGGACCAGCGGGCGCTAATCATGGTAACGGTATCTTATCTCAGGCTTATAGACAGGCGAGGGAGTTAGGTGCTCATAATTGCTCCCGACACGCGAAATTCTTGCCAGTATTTATCAAATCATGCGTCGCAGGAAACATGTTGAACCGTGATAACGATCATTTGATGAACAGGTTAGGGTTGAAACTGACCATCCCGTTACATGGGCGAGACAGAAATAATAATTATATAACAGTTAAAATTTCTGTTGAATGGTGAAGCCTCTACTCTGCTATATTTAACTGTTTGTTTTGTGCATGAGGGTGCACTAAGTTTTGAACATATGCAGTGCATGATTTAAGGAGACTCATCTTTGTTTTTTTAGGAGCATCGGAAACCAGACTAGCCCTGGCAAAAGCAGAACCGGAACACGATCGTTCTTTTATCATACATAGTGAAAAAACATTACTCGATGTCATAGCCAACACGTAGAGATACACTATGGGTACATTTACATGGCCGCTTCCGATAGACGTTATAACGGGAAAACAAACGCTGCATCTGTTTGTAACTATAACCCAAGTCGTATTCACACCTACCAAACATCCCCAGGTATACAATACTTATATACTTATTCCATTCACCTTGACATCAGAAGCACTACATGTTCGAGGCACCTACCTTTACAAACAGCATGCAAGTAGACGGGTTAGCAATGGGAAACTTTGTCGCTGCAACAACTATCACTCAGGCATTTCTGTGTAATTCTAACACGACTGGGAGAAGAAGATATGGCGGTCGAGAATTACGCATTCGCTGGCATTCGTCCTGTCTGCTTTATTTCGCTTCTCTGACGGTTTCTTTCTCATGCTTCTAAATTTAGCGCATCATATGTTTTGGACGGAAAGTTGGTCTGCGAAACACCTTAGTCCTGCCGGCTCCTCACACTGTTGTGATTACGAAACCAGCCGCCCTGTCATGGTACATCTATTCATTTGTGGCTGAACTGTTTACAATACTGTGTAGCAGAGTTCTGCAATAGTTTTATTTACTATAAGAACATAAGTTCCCTCGCGTACCATGGCAGCAATGTATGGTGTCCTTCACCTTCACATTTGAAGTGTATTTCGATAACCTTTTGCACATTTGTGAAGATTATCAAAGAAGATCTGCATGTGTCAAGCATTAATTCCGAGGGTTGCGAGAAGGGCACAGACTCGTGTCTCCATGTGTGCGTGCAACGTCACTGAACAATGTAGTTGTACTGAGCTGTTCAATTCAATTCAAACACTATGTTTAGACTTATCGTGGAACTCCTGCTCCTTACAGTATCCCATCAGGGCAGCTGTCCAATCATTCATGATCACTTCAACTGGGTTCGGAACAGTTGGCAGGTTTAACCACAGACAGACGAGCCTTTCATTCCTGAGCACATTCAAGATGAACTTACATTTGTGTATATGTAGCTTGTCGTAGTGGAACCACCATTTTGGTATATTTTACAACCAGTGACCCTTAATCCTATAACAGCACTTC
Organism: Haliotis rubra; assembly: GCF_003918875.1. NCBI lineage: Eukaryota > Metazoa > Mollusca > Gastropoda > Lepetellida > Haliotidae > Haliotis > Haliotis rubra. Next base: position 1,280,759 of record NW_025764926.1, on the reverse strand, counting down.
TGTTGTATTAACTGAGTGTTTCAAATGTGCTAGAAGGTAGGGTTTTCTTTGAATGAGTTCACTGGTCATTATATATTCGTTATTCTTATAAATGGTGCAAATAGATATATTTAATTTAACCCACGGATGGGTATGCACTAACGTCACCATGCTTAACGGATATTTGCTCTGTTATTACCCAAACTCTGTCATAAAATGTAGTGAGTGAGTATGGTTTTACACTACTTTTTCCAGCAAGTTCACGGCGGAAAACACTAGAAATGGGCCTGTAACCATTGGGTGAATCGAACCCGGACCTTCGGCGTGACTAGCGAACACTTCAACCACTACGCTACCGCATCGCCCCTCATAAAATGTAAATTATGATTGCATTTGGCACAATAACTACCATTACTACACAATACCGGTAGTTACTACCATGTAAATTTCTATCTTCATTGCTACCATGCTGATACCATGTTTACTACCACTGTAGTCTGTCGTACAGACCCTGAAGCAAATATAACTAAGAAATCCCACGCAAGTCTAGACAATGTGGCAAGTCTAGATTTTCACAGCTTCTGAAAATGAAGAAAGTCTCAGGGCTCCTTTTCAATATATATATATTTTTTTCACTATGAGCATTTACTCTGTAAAATATGTTCATTTCAGAGACTAGTTGTTAGTCTACCCCACTGCTACTAACGCTGCTATTACTGTTATCCTCTCTACAAATGTGTGGTATTTATATTGCTGTCACTTCTACTACTGTTATATACCTCTGATATATATATCTCTATCATTATCATAGACCCATTAAGATCCGGGTTAAAACTGATCGTTAGCAACCTATACTTGTTTGAGGTGACTAACGGGATCGGTGCTCAGGCTCGCTGACTTGGTTGACGCATACTATTACGTAGATCGATGCTCGTGGTGGCAATCACTGGATTGTCTTGTCCGGACTCAATTATTTACAGACCGCCGTCATATATCTTGACAATTGTGTGCGGCGTTAAACAACATACAAATCATATTAAAAGAGTATTACTATAGGTACTACTAATACAACTTGAACTATTGCCAGTACAACTACTTGTACCTTTGTTGCTACTGCTACTACTACTACTACTACTACTACTACTACTACTACTACTTCTGATTCTACTGTTGGACCCCGTTAATACAAATAGATCATGGTTCTACGACATTCATAATCATATGTTTCAGTTGGGAGCTACGTTGTTATTGTATGCAAACATCTGTCGACGTCAGCGTGCAGTGCTTCACAGTCCGTTATTAGCAGAACATGGAACAGGTACCTACAAGCCAAACATGCCTTGGGCGTCCAAGGTCAGCGACAAGAAAGCAGGATCGATTAATCCGAAACCGGGACTCTACAAAATCGAACTCAAACTGTAAATCATAATGCTAGCGACGTGGAAAGGAGCGCCAAGCCAAAGTCAACCTGAGACCTCGTGACAGGTTTGGTTGTGAACTGGTTATGGTGTAGATGGCATCACTGACAGGGCGGTCCCATAATGTGCAAGAAAGGGTCACTGGACAATACTATCAGAACATCATACTGACGTCCATTGTTATCCCATTTGTAAGGCGTGTGGGTTAACGGCTCTTGGTCAGGATGACAACGCCCCTGCTCACGGGGCACGCGGGTCGTCATTGTCCACCTGCAGCAGCATAGTATCCATAGAATGCTATAACTAGCTATGATTCCAGACCTTTCCCTCATTAAAGACGTGTGCGTCAACGTCACAGACCGCCGACCTGTAACTTGGCCAGGCGCTGCACGAGGAGTGGACATTCTCCCCAAACTTGCAGTCAGAAGACGAATATGTCTCGTTGATTGAGTAAATGTTCGTCAAATAATGGAAAAATTACGCACTACAAATAAAAAACAAAGGTCAGTTTTGAGAGTTGTCATCTTACCCCTATCGTAGGCAGTCATAACATCTGTCATACTTCATTGCCAGTCACAATTCGTTCATTACCATACAACAATAACTGGAAATAACCCAGAAAGGGCATTGACGCAAAAACACGCGACAATGTCCCTTCTAGGTAATATCTCTCACAACTTCAGAACAGTTTATATACAAATCGATAAACTAGACGATAGATACATTTTATGCATTATAAATCATAATATGAAACTCGCCAATTAATGATATATGCACATGTGACCACGCGCATGGTAATATATGCTTATACACACATATTTAACATGTGCAATACACACAATAGAACACACTCCTGTACTCACTTAAACTATGATGTTCAAACAAATACAAGCAAACCATGTTGATCTCGTAGCCATCACCCTGTTTAATTGTCAACTGTACTGAGTGAGTGAGTTTAGTTTCACGCCGCACTAAGCAATATTCCAGCTATATGGCGGCGGTCTGTAAATAATCGAGTCTGGACCAGATAATCCTGTGATCAACAGCATGAGCATCGATCTACGCAATTAGGATAGGATGACATGTGTCAACCAAGTCAGAGAGCCAGACCACCCGATCCCGTTAGTCGCCTCTTACGGCAAGCATGGGTTACGGGAGATCAATTCTAACAATATATTCTCATTTTCTTATCATAAATATTTGTAAACATAATATTGCAGAGCAGAATGGAGTTATAATACCCTGGACAGTCGAGAATGAATTGTCACAGAATCAGTGTTTTACCTGCGACACAAAACTGTCTCTCGGACACCAAATCACATCATCCCATGAACGTGCAATCGACATCACCACCGAACAAAGACACAGAATAATCCAGACGAGAAATCAACATCCTCGTGTTCACAACTCATTGTTGTCCGCGTGACGCCACTCGGGACTATATCGGTTTCACATCCTAGTAAACCAATACCTCAGCTTCAACCCCTAACCTCCGCTATTTAACACGATGATCCGGGTGTAAATATAACATACCCCGGACTAAATGACGACCTACCAAATATCTTAACCACGCAATGGGCGTCTGTATACAGACAACGCCATTGCCGCCCTCACAAACAAACCGCATAATAACTAATTTTCTCACACAATATCCGCACAGATGGCGAACGTAGGCTCCATACACCCATATGCAAATTTACCTTCAATTAAATCGTTAGCTGCGATGACGCATCCATGTTGGGTTCTCATCAGTTTGACTGCCCTGGCACATCGGAAAACGAGGGGGGAATAACACGCCCTTGTTATACCCCTGCCGTTTAACATTCTCGTCACGATTAATCCTGACTGATTGTTGTCTAATGCTAATCCTCTCAGATCAAAGGGTAGCAACTTTGCCCTCTCATTGTCCAAACCATTAAGAGACATGGTTCTTATAACCAACTAATGGTTGTTATATAAAACAGTTAAGAAATTCATATTCCCCATGAGCCAGTTAAAGTTTGTTAAAATAATTTTACGTTTCTGTAGAAGGGATTTTCGATAAATTTGTTACCATACAACAAATATGTAAAAGAATCTTTTTTTACATATCAGCATTCATTTAATTGTCCTGTTCAAATAGTTCGACATTTAGAAATTCATATTCCCCATGAGCCAGTTAAAGTTTGTTAAAATAATTTTACGTTTCTGTAGAAGGGATATTCGATAAATTTGTTACCATACAACAAATATGTAAAAGAATCTTTTATACATATCAGCATTCATTTAATTGTCCTGTTCAAACAGTTCGACATTTGACAAAACTAAATTTGAAAAATTGTTTAGTCTTATTTACAAATATTGCTTCTTGTCTTGACTGATGATCGAGTAAATCATACCAAACACTTCATTTGATTCAAAACGATCAGTTTCATCCTTTAACGATTGTAAACGTGCATTATATAACTCGTATATATCTCAATTGCCCTATTTTGCTGTTAATTTCGCCAGTTGACACTAATTACGGCCAACAAGTAATCCCATGAACAAAACGTTCTTAATCTGCTATATTGAATGCATGAAAATTGGCACTATCGAGTTTACTCGACGGGCAAAGTAATTAATTAGGACATGCATTTAGTGACTGTTAATTTATTAATTCATGCATGTAGTGACTGTTAATTAAATAATTCATGCCTCTGGTGAGTAGCTGCTCTTTATAAGTCTCGGCGAAAGTAACAACATGCAGCTTTGCGATGATAAATTTATGTGCGGGGGCCCGTTCCACAAAGCTCATTTATGGCTATGGTAACTTTATGTTCTAACATGTAGACTTATGATTATATTATATGGCTAAGGCCGCTTTGTGAAGCTGGTACCGGGCCATTGTGATAGTCTAAAGTGACCGAGTGGCTTTGAAGTTTGACCAGCGTTGATGTCGGTGAAATGTGTAAAGCTGCAATATATGCATAAAGACTGGTTTGACAGAACACAATCAAACTTTATTGCACTAAAACAAATAAACATAGCATATTTAGGTTAACATGAGAACTATAAATAGATACAGCGCCCACTGATAGTCTGTCTAACAGTCCCTGAACCATATTGTTTCCCTACTGCCTAGCCCTCCCCTGCCAAAACCCTTAATGAAGCAAGTCTAGATTCACTCAGGTTCTGAATCTCTGGTCTCCCGGGGGCTCCTTCTCAATCTGAATGGGTTTATTTGTTAATATCAAAATTATATATTCAGAAACTAAACGTTAGTGCACGCCCACTGACGGCAGATGGAAAACCGCTATAGTTGCGATTGGTTTGTAGAAACTATGCACCCCGATTATTACATATAGAGCAGTCAGTCTTTACTAAACATGGAAGACGTTTGCGACCGGTGTCTGTTCGGTTCGATTATTACATAGAGCAGTCAGTCTTTACTAACATGGAAGACCTTTATGACCGGTGTCTGTTCGGTTCGATTATTACATAGAGCAGTCAGTCTTTACTAAACATGGAAGACGTTTGCGACCGGTGTCTGTTCGGTTCGATTATTACATAGAGCAGTCAGTCTTTACTAACATGGAAGACCTTTATGACCGGTGTCTGTTCGGTTCGATTATTACATAGAGCAGTCAGTCTTTACTAAACATGGAAGACCTTTATGACCGGTGTCTGTTCGGTTCGATTATTACATAGAGCAGTCAGTCTTTACTAAACATGGAAGACCTTTATGACCGGTGTCTGTTCGGTTCGATTATTACATAGAGCAGTCAGTCTTTACTAACATGGAAGACCTTTATGACCGGTGTCTGTTCGGTTCGATTATTACATAGAGCAGTCAGTCTTTACTAAACATGGAAGACGTTTGCGACCGGTGTCTGTTCGGTTCGATTATTACATAGAGCAGTCAGTCTTTACTAAACATGGAAGACCTTTATGACCGGTGTCTGTTCGGTTCGATTATTACATAGAGCAGTCAGTCTTTACTAAACATGGAAGACGTTTGCGACCGGTGTCTGTTCGGTTCGATTATTACGACCGTCTTTACTAACATGGAAGACCTTTATGACCGGTGTCTGTTCGGTTCGATTATTACATAGAGCAGTCAGTCTTTACTAACATGGAAGACCTTTATGACCGGTGTCTGTTCGGTTTGTCTCCGACGTTTTTGCTGACATGAGGTGATATAACAGGATACACGTATATCTGTGAAAGGTGGCGCTAATCTCGACTCACGTATAATATGTCTTATATACCTCTAAATACATGGGCGGTGGGGTAGCCTAGTGGTTAAAGCGTTCGCTCTTCACGGTGATGACCCGAGTTCGATTCCCGACATGGGTACAATGTGTGAAGCCCATTTCTGGTGCCCCCCGCCATGATATTGATGGAATATTGTTAAAAGCGGCGTAAAGTCCACTTAAAAGCGGCGTAAAACCATACTCACTCGCTGTTGAAATTCAACAGTATTAGTAATGCCATTATACTGTACATGAACCTCACCAACTGTATACAATCAAAGATCCTTCATGTATATATTCCACTTGTGCATAACTAAACGTTGTGTATCACTTGTTGATAACGGTGTTATGATCTACACCGAAACGTCACACCTATTGCAATAATAAGTTGTCAATCCATAAAACGTGTTTCTCTTCATCACACCAACTTCTAAAATGCCACTTAGAGAAGAAATATGTTTAACTTAAACAGGGCCGGTGGGGTAGCCTAGTGGCTAAAGCGTTCTAGCTATGCCGAGGGCCCAGGTTCGACTCCTGGGTACAATGTGTGAAGCCCAATCCTGGTGTCTCCCGTCGTGAAATTGCTGGAATATTGCTAAAAGCGGCGTGAAACACAACTCACTCACTAACTTAAACATGCTACCCGTGAAGGCCCGGGTTAGAATGAACCTTCAGTAACCCATGCCTGTCGTAAGAGGCGACTAACGGGATAGGGTGGTCAGGCTCGCTGGCATGGTTGACACATGTCATCGGTTCCCAGTTGCGCAGATCGATGCTCATTCTGTTGATCACTGGATTGTCTGGTCCAGACTCGATTATTTACAGACCGCCGCCATATAGCTGGAATATTGCTGAGTGCGGCGTAAAACTCACTCACTCAACGTAAACATGCGTTATTTGATGGTGCCGGCTTCAATCACGGGTTTTCTACAACATGTGAAGCTATGCTAATGGTAATGCCATATACAAATACACATGGCCTTTTGTTTTCCACGTAAATTGATACATAACGTAGTTAGAGGAGGCTTTGTGTGTATAAGTTGAAAACAAACAAACGATTCCTACATAGAAACTGTACATGAGCTCGTTGAGCTCGTACTGACATCCAATTAATATATTTGTAACTATGGTTACCTAACTCCATGACAACCAATAAGAAATTAACACATTTCATCTGTGATAATGGAATAAGTTGGTCAGTAAACATGCGCTAATGTTTTACGCCCAAAACATTGATATTTTGTCAACGACCGTTGCCATTGGTTACTCCGGAAACCTATTTGCTCGATGTCCCATATTCATAAAGGTTATGCCAAAGGAAATGCTAATTGATACAGTGTGCCTTTCATAAGCTTCCTTGTAAAACCTGATCGGAAACTACACTCACGAAGAACAACAGAAGATACGGAAGTGTTCCTCTTGATTAAATTATGGAAATAGTTTCATGTCATCCACAAATATATTATCTGAGTCCTAGCAACTGTCATGCTTAGTAATATAATGTAAACTAACATGTTTTTAAGCAAAAGTTGATTAAATAACAGCGATATATATTATTTAATTCGTCTTTACGTTCATAAAACATATAATATTGTACTGTGGGTGTTAAGGCTGTCGGGGCGGTGGGGTAGCCTAGTGGTTAAAACGTTCACTCGTCACGCTGAAGACCCGGGTTCGATTCAGACATGGGTACTATGTGTGAAGCCAATTTCTGGTGTCCCCTGCCGTGATATTGCTGGAATATTACTAAAAGTGTCGTAAAACCCAACTCACTCACCGTTAAGACTGTCAATACTTGAATAGGAGTTTAAAGATTTTCATTCCAGAAAAAAATTGAATATTTAAATTTACTTCAAATAACATGTTGTAACAATGAACAATCTGACAGAATAAAGATTGACCCACCATCACAAAAAAACATCATTTTCATTCAGTGATAATAATATAAAGAAATCATTATTTTACCTTCCTCAGAAGATTGAGGTCGTGTCCCATATGGCCTGTATCACAAGAAACTGGATTTGGCCACGTGGATGTGAATCAAGTCATGATTGAACATAGTCACAATGAGTATAACTACCGATTTCCAGTTATCATTTACTGGCAAATATTTCTCGTGTCATGCTCTTCCCCACAATGATTCGTTACAAAAGAAAATGTATATAAAATACATCAAGATAATATAATATGCTATCCCTCCAGTAAATACATATAACTTTATAATTGATATTTTATTGCTAGAACCACAAAAAATGGACCCTCACTCAGGACAATAAATATATTTGGTATTTATAACATTCCCCACTTAAAACCACCATCCGATTTCGATATCCCCCTTCCCCTTTCTATGCGTCATAACGATCTGGCACGTGCTGCTCATTTACCCAAGTGTAATGCTGACTGACAGCTATTGACCCGACAATGTAACATTAAGTGCGCGGATAACCAGACAATGAAGCGAGAGACGGAGCAATCTGCAATAACTTGGCTTGACGTTGATGTGACAGTCGACTAACAGAAAATGTCAGCCTGACTTCTTCAAAATGTCCTGCATAAATTGTCAGTGACTAAATCTGAGTGAAGCCATGCCAAATATCTCACATCTTTTGGGGAATATTGTTGATGTTTTGAGAGGAATTTTTCACGTTCTGGGGGTAATGCCATAGCAGGTTCACTAACACAATTAATGGTGAGGATCCCTGTAGTAGGGTAGCCTCATACTTTGTGTCGATATTTATTGTTTGTGTTCGATATTATTGCTAACAGCTGTGTCAAACTCCACTCACTCACTCAGATGAGCCAAATATTTTTTCAGGAGCCAAATATTTTTTCAGAAGCCATAGCTATCACGTTGGATCCCCGAAATATATTACTGAACATAATTGTCTTTTCTGTAAAGTAGTTTTAATCAAATCGTATGTTAGATCAGTAATATATTCATGCCAATAATGGTTGTCACCCCCTCCCACCCCAACCCCCCACACCCCCACACACCCAACCCCACACACCCTCTCCAAAAAAATAAATTGAAGGGGGTGACAACCATTATTGGCATGAGTATATAACTTAAGATTAATAAAAATGCATTGGTACCCAAAGTTTCTGTTGTGGCTCAGGTGTAACATATATTTTGGGGTCCCGGACTTATATTCTTCTTTCAAGTTGTCGCTATATACCCGATGTCGATGTGGAGTTAAATATTTAACTCACTCACATGTGTAGACTGACGTAGGTTAATGTGACCGCAGACAGACCGCACCCAACATATCTAAGAAATTAGCGAGAGAGTTACAGGGCGCGTGATAATTCTCGTTGTCAGATGTCAAGTTTGTCTCACAGCACCGCGCGTCGACGAAAAATACTAAACCAACACAATCAAGTAATCAAAATCTAAAAATAAATCATGTAAACATTACATCATAATGTCCCGCGAGGCGGTTGAAACATTGCACTTGCACAGAACGACATTAATATTATAGAATATTATATCATAGTATATCAATATTATAACTGGACATTGATTAGCTGATCGACGTCAGAATTTATCATTTCATTGTTAGATATTCTTGTTTTGTGAAAATGTTTGTCGATCTAACAGCGATACTCAACAGGGAAGACAGTCGTTGACATTGTATAATTAGCCCTACCGTGTTCGACGTTCCGTTGTCGTGGCGGCGGAAATGGACAGTGGTTGACATGTCTGACCATTGTCCAGTTACATATCCGAGAACTGAGAACACGAACAATGAAACAGTCACTGGTCAAAGGGCGATGGCGAGCGTCGGAAGACGGTGACTTTTGTCGTCAGCTGATGCTTTGTTGATAGCCGAGGGACCGTTTCAAACGTACATTTAGTATTTAGTATTTGCTCGCCTTCTTTGTTAGAGGACCTCTATTTTATGAGATGACTAATTTGCGTTACCACGTATAACCAGGGAGACTATATAAGTATGTTGTAGAGTATCCCTGGTGTAACATTTCTTTATCAATATCGCATTTCTTGATTCAGCAATATTTCAGTAACGGACATTTTTGTTATTATATGTAATGTGCTTTTGAGTTATGTTTTAAATATGTCTCCATTTAAAAGAAAGAAAAAATCCTTCACGTATCTGTGGCCAGTTTCCTTATAAGGTTAAACACTGATATTTTTTCTTCCCTTGCAAATCCTTAATGATTTATAGCTTGGCTGATCTGTTTTAAGGCAGACGGTTGTATAATTCAAACTTACAGTACCTGTTTATTAGTCCGGAAAACTTGCATACTTACATACTTTCTCTGTCCGGAATCACTTCATATTTATATATGCGATTTATCGTTGCAAATCATAATCATAAATAAAATCGATTGTGTATCTGAAGCATTCCTGACAATAATTTACTTAATATGTTTTGAAATAACCCCTCTCAAGAGGCCTATCACGGAACAAAGAAGTGATTGTTGCGAAATATCATCTTTTAGTTTGGGGTTACTGTGACATATGAGTGCATATGATATTCAAACTAAGGAATGATCTGAAAGAGCCAAAGAAATATATGTAAAACACGTGTTAGATAAAAACAAAGCCGCATGCATTTGTTTATGCAGGGGAGGTAACTCTAAATAACGATCAAACCTACTTCCGTGTTTTTGACGTCATAACCTGTGATAGTTACTCACGAAGTTATAAGTGTTACCAGTATTTATTTGGATTTCTGTGCCTTGCTCTCCGTTGTATACTTGTCTATATATTTAAATATCGCACGGGAAAGACAAAAAACAACACAAAATGGATGGTAAGTCCGTCAAAGTTGAAAAATATCGGTTTGGGGTGTCAACTGTCACTCTTTCACTATTTCAGTTTTGAGTATTTCACAATCAACATATGCAAGGTATATACGTTTCTCGAAATTAGTTCATAATTTGAGAGGTCAACACGTAAAGAAAACATTAAAATGTAATTTAACAGGTTGAAATTGTAACCATCTGACCTACATATTCCACTTTGTATACAATGTCTGTTGTAAACACCTTAAGTACTAACAGCCTAATAACATGATACATATCGGATACAACTGTACGACTATAACAGTAATGAACTGTGAGTTGGGATTATTCTTCATTATCTACTGCCATTTCTTTATAAGGATAATAATTTAATACAGTGCCATGTGTAAACATATAGCCCTACACCCTTATGGTGAAACTGACACAATAATTAACACTAATAACAGTATACAGTAAACAACCATACAATATGTTCACCACTTATTACACCAACTAGATCTAATTATAACCTTTTAGCTGTTTTCTCGGAGACTGTGGGACGACTTTTGCTTGAGGGCCAAAAATGTGAAGAACTTTGAATACAAATTGTAAAATATTGAAAGGTTGTTGCATTCTGTATATAAAAAAAATGAGACAATATGTCCTTCAATATAATTATGAAATAAATACTTTGAAATGATTTGTTTATTAATTTGATGCTGGTCATTCAATTGGTCAGTCTGACATGTGCAAATTGATAATTTGTTGACACATAAGAAATGAGAGTTAATGTTTTACAGTATTTTCATTATCATGGGATTGATTCTGTTGTAGCTTCAGTATAATGATTGACATTTTCTCTTTTTAATTAGTGCAAAACAGTTTAGGTTCTGTCATCATATTTTATTTTTTATAATGCATAGTTCATATTCTGTAATATTATTTGTTAGTGAAACATTGAAAATATATACCCAATACTGATCATGATGATATACATGTTTTTTCCTGGAAGCAAGGAATCAACATATATATCATGCATGTGTATCACAGGGTAGCTTACATTGACTCATCTCTCCAGGTCTGGTTACAATGTATCTCCAGACAAGAACAGTTTGATGGAAAAACATCCTGTATGTGAATAAAGCAATCTTGTGTATCATCAGCATGATCAACATTAGCAAAGGGACTGAATCATTCCCTCAGTCAGCGTAGTAATCATGGTCATACAAGTGTCCAGAAGTTGGGTTCATAACGCTTTTCCACACATGAGAGTGATATTTTCAATACAGCCTCATACATATTATAGTAATTTGTATATTGTACAGGACAGTGAAGCCTTGTTAAACTGGAATCCCTCATTTACAAGATGGTTTCTGCTTGGAATGCATATCAAGAATGCAAGTTGGAATACACCATTCCCATGATTCAGTAATCAGCAGAGTTGTTAGTCTGGATGACTTCTGTGGAAAGGAGTCTGTCTCACAGTCCAACATTGTTTTCCCTACTGCCTACACACTCCCTGTACTGCTAAAACCCTAAATAAAGCAAGTCTAGAATTTCCTCAGGTTCTGAATCTCCCATCTCACTACGGCTAATTTTCAATTTAATGGAACTGTTTGTTCCCATCAAAAATTTATTTTTTCTGAGACTAGGGATGTGTCTAAGTTGAAGGCGGTGTCCATATTATCAAGGTTTGGTATTATTCAATAAATCATGAAGTATCAACCAGCTTCATGAGATCTAGATCTATTATTTCTGATATTTCAAAGTCGGTTTTACCATTAACGTCTGGTACCATGGTTGTGGAGAGTCGTTTAGGACTTTCTAGGTGTGAATATTATGAACATGGAATTAGTTCCACCCCGAACAAATATTGCCGGTGTGAGTGTATCTCCCCCTTGAAACTAAACACATACATGTGGAACAATGTTTCAGTCATGGAAGAAATCAACTTGTATATTTATGGTCCACATGATTACCTTTATATGTCAGGGTAAGGGTTAGATCATTATAACAAGGAACTTCATACTGGTCCTAAACCACTCAGACTCAGAGAAGTGTAAGGAAACAACATCTGTTTTTGTGAAAAAGATTTTCCTTGGAAAAACGGTTCCACTGGAATAATTTTTCAAGAGAAAATGGTAAAGGGAACATTTACTACAGGAAAAGATACATTTTGACATTAATACCTGTGTTAATATACTCACAGGACGTCTTGTTAGTTGAAATGGTACTGTTGAGTTTTGTAGGAGATTTCTAGTCAGCCTCTGTGCACCGTGCTGTCCTGCCTGACAAATTCCCATGAACTACAGTCCCATCCTTTGTACTGCAGCGTTCAGTACCCGGTTACCTAAGTCCGAGTCCACAACATGTGTGATGGAGACAAGGATTACCTAAGTGGCAACACCCCACAAATTTGGACTACACTAATTGGCGTGTCGGTCTTAGGCTGTGGTCAGATGGACATTGGACTATTGTCTGCAGTCAGTCAACTGGACGTAATTGTCCTTCAGTTTGACCAGCATGACCTGCTGACCTACTGGAGTTTTGGAGACAGTCGAACACTGGAGATGTTTAATCATGTTAATTAGATGAGGTTGGGTCATTTTATGTGGGTTTAATTTTACGCTGTGGTTTAGGGTAGAGGTTTAGGGTAGAGATTTAGGAGGTATTAATCATTGTTAAGTAGATATTTGGTAATTGCATCAACTTTTATTGTCAGACATGCTGTTTTGTATTTTAATGAGATATTTTGTAAAATTGCCAACTTTTGCCAGGTATTGATAATTGTTAAGTACAAATTTGGTAAATGTGTCAACTTAGATTGTCAGTCATGCTGTTTCACTTTTTGATGAGATATTTTGTAAAATGGATGACTTATATTTTCCAGATATGATGTTCCAGTTGAAGGTGAGTTGCTTTGATTTGTCCATGTTGCACATACTCATCATTATTCATTTGGTCTTTTGTGCATTTTGTTCCATTAACTGAGTATTTGGTAAGAATGGTAAGTGTATCATGACAAATGGCTTACCTGATGCTCATATGCCTTTAAGATGTGTCTCAGTTAGAAGACCCGTTAAGAAACATTTTGTTTCGCATGACATTTAACGAACTGAGTAGGGAAGAAGGAATTACATTTTTGATATTTTTGTATTTGGGTTACAAATCCTTGGAAGTTAAAACTTTATTCTAATGTAGCACATGACTCTGTTTTGACTGTGTCCACTGCTGTTGAATCAAGGAGATATAGAAAGGAATGCAGTGACATCTAGGTGGTGACACTTATAAAATGCATGGCATGTGCAAAAAGTTGGAATTAGGTTTAAAAAGGAATGTGATTTAAAATTATTATTTTTAATGGGGACGAACAAGGATAAGGCGGCAGGTTTAGTGGCTAAGTGGATTCTTTGTCATAAAACACACACACACACACACACACACACACCCGAGAATGTGGGGCAGTGTTAATGTCGACCAGTGTTCGGATTTAATTATTTACAGACTGTTGTCATTTTGCTAGGATATTTGTGAATGCAGCTTTAATCAATAAACAGACCTTCCACATACCTGTCAGCTCTCACGCATTTTACCTCAGTGTCACACATTCACGCATTGCCTCTCTGAACTCAGGCATTATTGAATTTGTTTTATAAACTGGCACCAAATGACATAAAAATCATCTTTAAATAACCTACAAACCAATTTTTCGGGAGGGCTTCACCCCCCTACATCCCCCATCAGAGCATCCCCCCTGGACCCCAGCTTCTCACTCACTGGAACTCTCAGGGGTTGACAGCTATATGCTTCTATATTACTTTAATCTCTCAACCTCACAGGTTACGTAGGAAAACCTAATTACTTGTTCAATCAGATTTGTCCTTTGAGTTTTGGATGACAGTGTATGTCTAGTGTACACACAATGTTTGCCCACTCCTGCCACCTACAGGACCCTTGAGATTGTCTTTGTGTGCTTAAATTACAAACTTTGCACAAATGGAGTAAGCATAGTTAGTGACCCACCATTAACCATTAACGGTTCTGTTGGGGGAGGGGTGATGAGGGGTGGTGGGAATTTTGTCAGAAGATATATAATCCAGTCACTGCTTCTGAACATGCAACTCATTGTGAGTCAAAACACATGTCATGAAAACAGATTCTGAGGAACAGGAGGGTATTTTTTCACCCAAATCTCCCACGTCCTCTCAATGTCCCCACCCATATCCTCTGCCTGTCCTCTCCTACGTCCTCCTTCTTGTCTCCAGTATACATGGTATATTCCTAGGGACAATGTTAACATGTACAGTGCTTGTTCTGCTCTATCGCCCACGATCTAATCAATGTATGATACTTTGGTTGCATGCATTATGCATTGATTAGCAGCACTTGTTTGCTTCCTGACCATATGTCACAGGCTTGTCAATAACATGGGGGGACAGCTGGTGCAGTAGCAGACTTAATCTTTACCTTCCTGTATCTGTATTTATTTCACCAGGGTTAAACTGACCCCCTAAATCAAATATCATGACACATCAGCATGATACAACATGCACACATTACATATTGAATTCATGGATATATGTGCAGTTTAACATTACTAACCCTAGTTTAAGATTGTTAACCTTTACTGGATCTTATTTTGTTTTCACTTTGTTTTAACTATGATATTGGTCATGTAAAATATTTTCAAAATTTAATCACCCATAGATAGGGAAAACATGTAATCAGATGATTGCAAAGTCCAGTTATTTTATAAGGCAAATAAACACTCAATCTTAATTTCTGCATATGAAAAAGGTCTGGTAGTCAGTCCACAAATACCATTGAGTTTGTAAACCCTCATGTCACTTGCCTATCATACATAGAGTGGTCAAATGTAAGATATTGTATGTTTGTGATCACACTTTCTCAGAAATTACTGATTCTAGTAGTGGTAATGTTAATTAAATATGCTGTTACAATCGCCATGGTAACATTATTTCTGTGTTTTAGTTTACTACCAAGCAGCTTGAGAGGTTGGCGAAGAAGGCTGAGAAAGATCAGAAAATCCAACAGAATAAAGTCAAGAAGGTAAATATCAGCACTGACATTTTGTTAAACTTATAGGTGAAAGTTGGTTGGTCAGCTGCTGTGTTATCTGTGAGCACCTCTAGAAGTGACAGACTCATTAAGATATATTAGTTGACCAAGTTGACAGCCGAAATAGCATCTCTTGTTACATCTATATCTATCAGCATTCATGTTGACATCAACCAAAAAATAATTGAACTTTTCCGCCTTCTGAAGTTTGGAATGAACTTATTTATCAGCATTCAAGTTTGATAAGAGCACAAACCTGAAGTCACACATTTTTCAATGTTGTGCTGGTAAATACTGTTCCTGTTTTATATATGGTTAATGGTATGTCTATTATGTGCAATGCAACATTTTTCAAATGTGGATTGAGAAATATGAATACTTTGCATGGTAAAAGAACTAAGATATCCAGGTTCCTGTTCCATTTCAACCAATCCAACTTCCATTCATTCCACAATTGGCCACAGAGCTGTATTTGTGTTTTGAAAAGTGTCTGTGAATTTTAGCGTGTGTTTGGTTTTGAATGGACGAGATGATTCACATATTGTAATCACTGTAGTGAGTGGTCTGGGTACTCAACTACTTGACAAAAGGGGATTTAAAACCCTACACCAAACACTTTAAGTCATGGCATGGTTTGTGGCTCATGCTGTTAACCACTGGTTTGCCTGGATAATATTTGATTGTTTATAGGTCACTGTTATAAATAATAGTAATGACTGTGGCATAAAACAGCATTCAGTCACTTACTGATGTGTCATGTTGTATAGGCTCTGCAGCAGAAGAATGTAGAGGGCGCTAAGATATATGCGGAGAACGCCATCAGGAAGAAGAACGAGGGCCTCAACTATCTGCGGTTTGCGGCCCGTGTTGATGCAGTGGCGTCCAGGGTGCAGACGGCTCTCACCATGAAAGAGGTCAGGAAGTATTTTATACTTGTTGATAACATACAATATCATTAAATCAGGTCATTTACATCGATACAATACCTCAATCAAATCTGACGTCTCAACCCATTAAATCAAAGGAGTCTTGGGATCTTGAGCCAGTCAGATGTCTGTGTTCTAAAATGATTAGGTTTCAATTCTTTAGTTACCTCAATTCCGAAATTTTGATTTTTCATGAAAGAAGACCAACACTGACAAGAAAAATACCGTGAAGAATCATGGTTTAATTTTCTTTAGCAACCCATGCTTGTCATAAGAGACACCTTATGGGGTCGGGTGGTTAGGTTCTAGGACTTGGTCGATACATGTCATCGTATCCCAATGTGTAGATCGATGCTTATGCTGTTGATCACTGGATTGTGTGGTCCAGACTTGGTTATTTACAGACCACGGCCATATAGCTGGAATATAGCTGAGTGTGGCGTTAAAACAACAAACAAACAAACTGAATGCAAAGATTGCTTTGATGGTAATCGCTTTTGGGTGAACATATCATGATTTTCAGATACACATGGTGAATAAAATATCCTCAACAGTTTAGTAGAGTGGCCTTTATTGTTTACATTTGGAACTACCTAATTCTTTTTTACTGTTACAGGGCTCGATTTAGTACTTTGTTACTTGCACTGGTGCAACCCAATATTACAAAATGCAATCTAGCTATTAATTGAACTTGCACCTGGTGCAACTCAATTTTTGAGTGGGTAAACTCTCAATAAAACATCTAAATAATTCAATACCATATTTCTTACATTACATATTGCAATAAAAGCAGTGCAACTGGAATTTGGCTGGTGCAACTAGGTTTTTATCTTAGGTTGCACCTGGTGCGAGTAGGTTAACATCTCATAAATCGAGCCCTGCTGTTAGGAAAGTTAACCTGATCTAACTTCCTATGAAGGTGTCCTCACATCTTATGCAGTCTGGTGTCATACTGCAGCTGTAAGGCGTACCTGAGTTGAATCATGTAATTCTACCTTATGATACCCAGGTCCAAAATTCTACCCATCCCAGCACTACTTTCTTCCAGTGTGCTCTCAATACAATGATGTCCATGTGTGTTGTGTTCCACAGGTGACCAAGAACATCGCAGGTGTATCCAAGGCTCTGGACAAAGCAATGCAGTCTATGGATCTGGCCAAGGTGAGGTATGCCAGGCTGGAGCAGACGGCACAGACAGATAACGTGGCTTCACCTCGCCTCGCCTCGATTATTTACAGACTGTCATCATATAGCTGGAATATTGCTGTGTGCAGCATTAAACAATAAACAATAAGATTACATTTATTGTCCCTAACACCCATATATAGGTGGGACACGGGTTGACAGATCAATTCATGGAGCATCATTTAATCTTGCCAGAAACATGTGATTGCTTGTTTCAATCCCAGATTCACCCGGATTAAGTTGATTATGGTTTGATGTATGTCAGCATCATGTCAGTGAATTTCACCAATTTCAAATCAAGACTTCCATCACTCTACGTGGTCACACACTGTTCAGAGCAGAGTGAAGTCAAGCTCACTATGAGTGTAACGCGGTAATGTCTTCTTTCCAATTGGCAATGTTTCGTTGTAAATACATTTGCAGGTGGAAAAACTTCTCCAGGACCAGAATCTGTTTGTATGCAATAGAGATATTTGTAAAACCAATTGTACAAACCCATGCTGCAGCTGAAGATAATCTTCCATGGTAACTGGGAACAATAGAATCTTATTAGATCATTTTGTTTCTCACCAGGTGGAGCAGATTATGGAGAAGTTTGAGAAGCAGTTCGAGGACCTGGATGTCAGAAGTTCGGTAAGTCAACACTGAATTATCTCCCTTTGAACATGGACCTCAACCAATCTCCATGTGGACGAGGACAGATATTTTGTAAAGCTAAAGAGGATCCTTGAAATCAGCATCAACCTTGTGCTGTTAGATTTCACCAAATTGTTAGCATCAGCTGCTTAATATCACTAACATATGGTTCCTATTTGATGTCAAACTCCCAATTATGTCCCTTTGGTGGGAACAGAAGAATATGTCTCCCAAAAGATGTGAAGAGAACTGGGGGTAGACTTGCCACATAATCTAGACTTGCATGGGCTTTCTTGGATATACAGTTGAACATCATTGTGTCGAACTCTGATAACTCGATATCTCGGTTGTCTGGATATACCATCTCGGTCCCGGCAAAATCCTTCATAATTTATCATTATTCAAGCTCTTTTAACTCGATACGGATGTCGCGATATTTCAGATATCTTGATATAATTTGATGGCCCCAACAAGTAAAATTACCCTATTAAACTCGATATTTGCAAAGAAACTCGATATTCACCTACCTTTCATGGACAAGTATCCCTCTGAACTGAGGTTGTTTCCACACGTTTACACACGGTGCGGCATGAATCAAAGGGATGCAGTAGTGTAAACTAATTAGGGCTAATTGAGTTGAAGGTGTCACTTGTTTGTTATTTAATTAGGATTAATTAAGAAGGATTTAATTAGGAAGTACTCACTGTTACGAATAAACACAACTGATAACGAATTGTACTTTCGACTGAGAAGCGTTTTGTTTTCTTTCATAGTGATATGTGATAATATGCCCTGGTCGGATGTCTCAAGTTTGGACAACTCTATAATTTTTCTTGGTCCCATGAATATTGAGACAACAGTGCTCGACTGTATTTGTTTCAGGGTCTGTGTGACAGACTAAACTGGGGGTAGTGTGGCTCATTTCTTAATCTTGTTGTAACTGAAATATTTACTTGCTCTGTGTCAAGATCTGAGGACATCATCATGGTGGGTTGAGTCAGGTGATCCCCGATGAACATTTACCACTTTCTGTGGAGGTGAGGTCCTGAGATCTTCTTTCAGAGAGGGTTGTTACAGAGTAAAAAATTTGGAATTTAGTGAGATGGGCCTTGTAAAATTGCTAATGGTGTGTCTTCACAAGGTAGCGCTATGGCATACTGCTTCTGCTCCACACTTATTTGTCTTGTCCAGACTCAGTTATCTATTGACCGCCATGTTATAGTTGGAATATTGCTGACCCCAACGTCAAACAACATTCACTCATTCATATAGCTATACTATGGTGAACATCAACATGTTGCTTTACCCCTCACTCAGACTCTGGAGAACTCCATGGGCAATGCAAT
The DNA here is from genome assembly GCF_003918875.1 of Haliotis rubra. Lineage (NCBI taxonomy): Eukaryota > Metazoa > Mollusca > Gastropoda > Lepetellida > Haliotidae > Haliotis > Haliotis rubra. The sequence continues at coordinate 1,261,230 of NW_025764926.1, read as the reverse complement.
GACCTTGACCACTCCCGAAGACCAGGTCCAGGCCCTCATCCATCAGGTGGCTGACGAGAACGGTCTCGAGATGGTGGACCAGCTGAACGACCTCAACCCAACCACAGCTTCCATACGGTCCGGGGCCTCCGCGGAACAGAGCAAAGAGGACGATCTCTCGAGAAGGTTGGTCAAAATGACCTTTGACTTTTAAATGACCAAGGCCCCATTTCACAAAGTGATTGTAGCGCTAAGGTGATCGTAATGCCCATACTTTAACATAGACTTGCGATAGTCATGGCTCTACGATCGCTTTGTGAAACGGGTCCCTGATTTGTTTGTGGGAGTAATGTTACTGCCTTTTCATCAGCTCCTGGCCAGAATATGTCCTTACTACCTCCTGCTTGTCATATTAGCTGAATATGGGGACTGGTTGGTCAGACACTGTGACTAGGCTGATTCCTTGGCTTCATGCCCGTATGGTGTGGAATGTTGCTTCCAGTTACTGGTTTGCCTGGTCAAATACATTCTACCATGATGTAGCTGGAATATTGCCATGTGAAGATCCGGGTTAGAATCAATCTTCAGTTGTCCATGCTTATCGTAAGAGGCGACTAAGAGGATCGGGTGGTCAAGCTCACTGGCTTGGTTGACACATGTCATTGTATCCCAATTGCATAGATCGATGCTCATGATTGTCACTGGATTGTCTGGTGCAGACTTGATTATTTACAGACTGTCGCCATATAGCTGAAATATTTCTGAGTGTGGCGTAAAAAGTAAACTCACTCAGGGCCCAATTGCACAAACCGATCTTAGCGCTACAATGATCTTAACTCACATAACGTTAAGCTAAGATCACTTTGTGCAAGTGGGACTTCACTCACAAGACGATCTTAATGTCAAAATTACAGGTTTTAGCAGGAAGTCAAAGACAGCAATGAGAGTGGCTTCAAAGCCTTTATTCTACTGTCGTCGCCTGCCTTACCAACAGCTAATGCCTTATGATACATTGAGACATAATATGTAACACTGTGTGGGAACTGCATGATAGGCAGCTACCATGGAGTAAGTGGTCAGACTTAGTAGCCCGGTGGGTCAGAGTGCTCATCATATCAACCACTTGTTTACAGGTTGCCGTGAAATAGCTCATCCAAACTGAATGTAAATCTTCTGTTCTTTTTTTTTAATGCTATTATGTCTCTGTAAACATGAACAATATTGAAGTCAGTCCTTATGAAGGAACAAGCAAACAAAAATATCTTCACAGACTGCTTGTTTATCATTAACAGCAGGGATTGGGAAAGGCAGGGGCCATGGGCCATTTTGCACATTAGAATACAAAATGGCCCATTAAAATTTTGAAGTTTACTATTGATAGAAGGGCAGTGGCCCATTCTAAATTCAGAAAATGGCTAATAATCTTGAAACTGGCCCATTGTCAAAGTTCTCTATCCTAATCCCTGAACAGACAAAACTGTAGACACTGATGGGGAATCAGAGACATCAGTCAGCACAGTGATGCTGCTTCATGACTTTGAGTGAGTGAGTGAGTTTAGTTTTACGCTGCACTCAGCAATATTCCAGCTATATGGCAGAAGTCTGTAAATAATCAAGTCTGGACCAGACAATCCAGTGACCAACAACATGAACATCGATCTGCACAATTGGGATACGATGATATGTGATGTGAGTTTAGTTTTACGCCGCACTCAGCAATATTCCAGCTATATGGCGGCAGTCTGTAAATAATCAAGTCTGGAGCAGACAATCCAATGACCAACAGCATAGGCATCGATCTACGCATTTGGGATACGATGACATGTGTCAACCAAGTCAGCGAGCCTAACCACCCGATCCCGTTAGTCGCCTCTTACGACAAGCATGGGTTACTGAAGGTCAATATTCTAACCCGGACCTTCACGGGCATGCATGACTTAGAAAGAAGCCTACCAATGGGTGGAGCATTTTTCTGATGGGTGGTGGAATTTTAGATTTCATAGAAATATAAGAGCACAAACAAAGTGCTTGATAAATTCCATGGAATTGCACACCATATATATTTTTTATTTCAAAAAGGCGTTCTAATGATTCGACATTTTGAAAAACAACACATAATTTCTATTTCAGGTTACAAGCCCTGCGGAACTGATTTTGTTAGTGTACTGTGTATATATAGAAGTCCATGCTACGTCATCTCAGCAACGTCACCTTGCAGCTGCAACAACGTGTGTCTATCTTGTCAACAAGCAACTTCTCATGTCAGCTATTTCCAGCAGAACTACGTGGCCTGGAATCAGAGATGGCGAGTTTTGTAAACTATAGATTAATATGGTTCCCAATGCATACTTCTAACACCAGAATCATGAAGTGTATTCTCTGTATACTCAAAGTGTAAAATATTTGTTGTGTCAAAACGAGTTTATACATGGTATATGTATATTATGCATGTTTTTGTTAATTTCCCACGTTTATGTACATGGAATATGATGTTGTTGATTTTACAGTATTTCACTTACACAAGGCTAGATAACCTCGCTGTGCCTGAAACACATTCTGTCTTTCAGAGAAATACTTCATTTTCACTAAACTAAATAAATATACTTCATGGTGAGTCAGTTTCAAATTATGCTATATTTTTAGCAAAACTGACATAGAATATTTGCAGTGTTTTTGTTTGTATTTTGATTCTGTCATTTTTTGACAATGAATGGTCCCTTGTATGTGTAGCTGACATGCATTTCATCCATGACTACTGTAAAACGGATTTAATCAACTCTTAGTTTGTTATAACTGTAGTTTGTCATACGCATTTTGACTAAAATGTACAGCAAGTGGCCAGGCGAAAAAAAGAAACAAGTTTTTTAGGTTATATCCGTAGGTTTATTAGGTGTAAATGTAGGTTACAGTATTTATCAAGTTCTTTCATTTTGAAAGCAATCATGGTTTCAACATCATTCTTTTTGTCAGTGCTCACACCTTTCCTATTATGTTTTCACGAGGTATTTTCACCATCAATATGTAAGTTAATGTTAAAAATGTCAAGTTGTGTAATGTCAGGGTAGTAAACTTTAATTTCATTATCTGTAGAATTTCATCAGTTTTGTGGGGATTTGCCATGCACAGATGATCAAATATGTCACTCTTGGCAACCATCACTACATCAAAAACAAAATGCACATATGCTGCACAGGTTTGTAATTTTCTTATGTTTATACAGGTTGTAGTTATTTCATCATTCAACCAATATAATCTCTGATGCTACCTTGGATATTTTTAACTGTAGGATTAACTGCTTTAATGCACACCATTCAGTACAGATTCACATGCAGAAGACTGTTGTTCGTGTGCATTTCTTCATGCCATTTGCGTGGCAGCTGCCTTATAATGCTAGTCTTCTTGTTCATTCAAAATTTCAAACATACAATTTGAAAAGAATCTAGTTCAGTAGCAGTTTGTCACAGTACGTGAATGCCAGTACAATGTATCAAAAACTGCTGAATGTACACGTTCCTGATTCACTAAAATCAGATTTTAACATTAGAATTTTGGAAAAAATGTATGTTCGATATTGCTTTATTGTTTCTTCCAGGTTCACCTGGAATTTTATGTTACGAGTGGTCATTGGTATGAAAGTGTTGATCCACTGTTCTAAAAACTTCATTATCTATGACATCAACATAAGTGAGGAGATGAAATTTTTCAAGATGGTTTTCTGTGTGAAACGAGTTCTGTGTCATGCTATATTTTAAGTAAAACATACATGGGAATGTGGTTTCAGTTCTTTAACCTTAAAATAAACATGAAGTGACTTGTTTTAGCTTAAAGTTATTTTGTTGCCTGATTGGGATACATTTTTCTGTATTTAAGTTGTTTACTGAACACGTCCTTTAGATAAGTTATGTGGACAGGAGCTGTTTCTTCATCGAGGGTAGACTAATGTTGCCGATTCCATGACTGAACAAATGAAGGTCCCAACTGGCACCATGGTAGCACCTTGTTGATCAGTGTACATAGATATATATAACAGTGCTTTGTTGTACATAGACGTGCCTACATCCACAGTGTGATTTGTATATTCATGATGCTATGTGTCAGTGTTGTGAATTATGTAACACATTTTAGGGTTGAATGACTTTTTATTGGAACATTGTAATTGATTTAAAATAAACGAGCAATTCTAAAAACATTTTGTAAAGACAAACAATTTTCAAAAGTGAAGAAATGAATGTGATTAATAAATTTGAAATAAAATGAATTTCTTGTTTATTTGTGTAGTTTTTCATCAAAGGAAACTTGTTGTTTATAGTGCAATTCTTCTGGATAGGTTCAACTTGGCAGAACTGGATAGATTGTAAAATTAGGCAGTAGTGTAAGTTTTGTCATTTTGCCAAGGCCCCTTACGGCACTATCATTAGGCTAATAAGGTGCATTGTTCACGACGTAATGCTCTTTTGCTTTACAGAAATTATTGAAATGTTTCAACACAAGCAATTAATCACATGTTAGTTATTTTCATTTCTTGATATTAAACAAAAAGTATTCATGAATAAATATTCCTGTTTGTTACTACATATTGGTAAAACATTCGCCTCATGTTGTATATGTTGCAGCCGTATTTCAGATTACTTGGTCGTAGTTGTTTGAACAAAAGTAATGGTTTTTGTTGAAGGGTAACAACAGTGCTTGTAAATGTCTGTGTGCATGCCATGCATACTTTCATAACCCAGTTTGCAGGTAAAATCGAAACTCTTGTTTCAGTGGGCTTCTCTGTCTACATGGCAAGGGTTGTGAATGTTTGTACTGAGATTGGGGAAACTAATTTTGCAGCAACATTTCATTTATTACTCTGATGTTTGGAGGAAGAGGTGCTGCAATTTGAAGTAGAGTCGCACCCCCTGGGCACCCTGAAACACCATACTGGGTTCGAATCCTTGTTTGTCATGTTAATGTTGGTGGCATCCCATGCTCATGGCCTCACTGAAGTAGTAAATACCCAAGACGTGCATCACTCGAGGCAGTTCTCCCACAGTGAGCTGACACACTGACACATAAAAGGAATATTGTCCATCAAAGGTCAAGGTGGAATATTGTCCATCAAAGGTCAAGGTGGAATATATTAAATCAAAGGTCAAGGTTGCATTGAACAATAAAGACTAAACTGGTGTTATTAGGATCCACAGAACAATTCATTGTAGCCAAAACCTTGATCTGTCAAATAAACAACAAAACCTGGACAGACGTTTGCTACAAACACTTTATTTCTACAATCCCCTTGAACCACCTCTACTGCTGCCGGCTTCACAAAGGGACTCTACAATCAAAGCGGACACACATTCATCAAACTAGTCTATTTATCAGCATGGTTTGAGCAAGGGCATAGAAATCATCCATATAACACATGCATGGCTCCATGGAACCAATAACCAATGTACCATAATTAAGATACATGAGCCGTATTCATCATTAACCAGAAAGTCTTGAAAAATATAAATATTCATCTAACTCAAATTGATTTACAATTATTCTCATAATTCTGGATTTCACCATTTTCATCATTAAAAGATTAACATACAATTACAGTTGTAACATGATAGTGGCGGGCTGTGTGGAAGCACTTGACAGATACAATGCCCATACCTTTAACAGAACAGTCTATGCACGACTGGCTCTTCCCCTAATGCATTGAATAGAAGGAAAATATTTATTTTTTAATCAAAGAAAATAATTTAATTTTGATCATTTTGCCCTAAATTAGTTTTATTATAACAGTATGGTTTTGATCATGTTTAGAATTAACAACACATGAAATACTTAAATGACATTCAACAGTGACCTCTGCCTCAACCCATTCTACCCCATACAGTAAAGCACTTAGTTTAGAAAATAAGGCATTTGTCCCTAATGTAAAACAATGCAGCATCAATTGTTTGATCATCTACAATTTGAAGAGTAAATAACGAAGCATACAACTTTAGGACAACAACTTCTTGTCTATTGCATATAGTGATGTTTCGATGTAGATTCTTAGACCGCTATCACACTAAAGCACTTCCGAATCTTCATTTAAACGCCACCATATGCTGTAAACAAGAAGTTGTATCCATACATTTGTATCCTTCATCATATCAGTATTGGTATCACAAATTAAGCTATTTATATCATGCTTCTCTACAAATGTGACTTTAAATACATATATATAGATGCACACGTGACAAAATCCTTTACACCAAAGCACAACCCTACCAACTACTGGTAGCTTTCATAACCAGATGCATTCTGGGTTATGTGTTTTCAAGTAAGCTTATGAAAATCTGGCACATTAGTTTTCATAATTACTACTGAATTTTAAAGCAAAGCATGTACACATTGATCTCCATACCCTGAGGTGATAATTATTAATATAATAATGATATGATATATATAATCACCTAACGCTTGAAAATGCTCAGGTGTTACAAGTAATATGTTATATCTAGCTTGTTATTGGGGGTATAGTATTGAAGTCGACAGCTAGCATTGTTTGCCTGTGCAAAGCTATAGGTATAAAATGTTAAAGGGTTTGAATATTGCTTTAAGTTGAATCACTACTTCATTCCTTTACTGGGATGAATATTTAGGATGTTCATATCCGTGTTCATCCAATGTGTTGGAAATCAAATTTGCACTTTGTGTTATGTATTGTATGAAGCACTTAGGGTGGAATAAATATGTAGCACTGGCATTAATAACTGACTGTAACACAAGGATACATGTATATAGGTAACACACGACGGAGCTATATGCAACTCAACACGTCAAAATCAACTGCCACAAAATACTGTTTTCAACTTACTGACCTGTTGATTCTACATGTCACCATGGAAACACATTTCCAACATCAAACAGTTCAAAATTAGTGATACATACAACAGAATTTAAAATTCATTGTATATACAGAAATAGCACATACACAATCATTTGCCAATAAAAACCAAAATGGAACATATCGATACTGACATATTTCATAAATGTCACATTCACTGTTTGTGCATAGCAAGGTAAACTATTCAGGATTTGTATAGCCTTCTTAAGACATTGGAAACTCTAAATTACAGTTTAAATATACAAAGATTTGTGAGGAAGCAAAGATATTTAGACATAACGTGTTCTCCCCTCTGTGAAAATACGGGTGATACAGTTGAGCCCTGAGAGAAGTGTAGAAATTAATCCCACTGAACAACAGTTTCAGCACAAGCTCCACAACATGTGCAGTATGTAAAGGTTGTTGATGATGATGATTATGTGACTAGAATATGAAATGAGGATGATATATACCACTGAAACTGTAGATGCATGTACACAACATCACTACTCTAGCTAAAAATCTCATTCAAATCAGATCGTTTACATATTTATACAATACCTGTCTGCCTGAAGATATGAGACACCTTCAATGGAGCTTGAATAAGATGTACTTTTGTACCAGGGTCACAGCTCCTAAATTCTCAGTATGAGTCAGTAAAGCATTAAGACAAGCATACCTTACTTCTGTATCTTGGCAATGACTACACTCACAGAGATGCAAATGCCCAAAAATAAAACTCTGCTGTAGTGGATCAGTACTATCTTTTCTCAGCACCATAGTATCTACATCCAAAATAAAGTTAGTTTTATGCCATTTTAGAAATATTCCAGCAATATCACGACAGACAACACCAGAAATGGCAATCTCTCGTGGGGAACTGAACCCGTGTGTGACGAGCAAACATTACAACCACTAAGCTAACCCCATCCTCCAAACCCCCAAGGGTATAGCTATGTATTGTTTCTTTTGCTACAACAAAACTACAAAACTGAAGTGGTAAACATGGCTGAAAAATCCATGTATCATGATGTAAATAGACTTTCAGTTCCCTCTCAACCTCTTCAATATTTAACCTCAGATCTTCAAGCAGAGAGGTAGTGTATCAAGCAGAAAGATCAGATTTGAATGAGACTGTGACAGATAGCTTGTTAACTTGACCTTAACTGTAAGCATGCCAATTTTGTCCCCAAATGTACAATATTTCAAAAGTTGTATACATCTTGTGTCAGTATAAACAGACTGACTTGTAACCTTTTCCTTGAGTTCCAGCCAAGGTTCTATAAACATTAGTTTACACTTCTCCATGAAATGCCACAGAATACACTCAAGCACCATATTGAGATCATGTGCGTCTATCTCCACATAAATGTTCAGCTATTATAGAATACTTAAAATAATTCTCATACAATCATCTTGGCAACTCCCAGTTAACAATCACATAACTGACACCATAATTTCAAGTGTTTGTCTTCAAATCCAGAATAATGTCAAAAGGGAAGCAATAGATTAAATAAATCCACAAATTGTCTTTTGTGATTTTATGTAACATTATTCAAATTAAATTACAACTGAAGTCTGAATCCCTACAAATTCCACATTATTTCTACCACCTTTAAAAACAAACAAACTACATGTATATGTATCTGAAAACTATTTTTTTTAAATTTTAAAAACATTTTCCTGAACAAGTGTGGAGATGACACCCATGAATTACACAACCCTTAGTCCTCCTTGATCTTCCGCTTCGTCCACTTGATGAGCGTCTCCGGGGAGCGGTACAAGAACAGAAGCTTAGAGAAGAGATCCTCCTCGAGGAGATAGTCCCGACTCTCTCTCACCATGTAGATGTCGAGACATAGGTGAAGGACATTGTCCACATCCGGAAGCTCCTCGAACATGATGCGGTACGATGACCCCGTGAAAAATGTCACTCTAAAAAAGCGGCCAATGACTAACACCAATGACACATACAGACCAATGATGCTGCAAGGAAGAGAACAAGGTCATCATTAGAACAGACTGTGGTTGGAGTTGCAGAGAAACTACTCACCTGTGCATTCAGCAATATAGTTATCTAACTATCACGTACAATGAGCAAGTGAAGCAATGCCATATCAGATTAAAATCATGTGTATAGAAGTTTCACATAATACAGGCATATTATTAACCCACATTTTACAAATGCCATACTTACCCTGAAGTGAACATAAACACAAACAAACCAATTGGACCAAAGAAACACCTTGAAAAACTAGCTACTTGACAACCATTTATCAAATCATTTACCCTCTTGGAGAATTCAAACTGATGAAATTGTACACCTGGTAAAATGTGAATTATCTCCCCTTAATTTTCATACACTGTAAAATTCAACTCAGATTTAACCATTACATATTCATACCATCTAAATCCTGCATGCCTTAATGTTATGCTAATATTTTATCAAATTTTGGCATCACGTCTATGATGTAAGGTTTGATAATATCGCAGTTGTACCAGGGTAGTTTCATCAGCTTCGACACAGGTTCTACATGTTACAGTATGTAAAAAGGTAAGAAACTGTACAGTTGACAACATAGTAAATACATGTATGTACAATACAACATGTATACACTGACTGCTAAGAAAATAAACAGTTGTCATCACAACTTTATTGAGTATTGGGATACATGAGGCATCCTGATTCACGACTAACCAGGTACAGCCTTTACCAAGGTTCATAACCCTGTCTTAAATTCTTACATGACAGAAATAAAATTTGATATCAATATGTGTTTACTGGAAAGCTGTCAATGTTAACAGACATGCTGAATTCTAACGGAATATTTTTCATATATTACTAAAACATGAAAATATTTGAAAGAGTATCTGATTTGTACTGTGAACCAGGACATCCACAACAGCATGTGATCTCATTAATACCGAGGTCACAGTCTGAGATCAGAAAATGTTCAATCTCGCACAAGCTTTAAGCCCATGAGAGAAGACAGGCAATACACTCCAGGAAAGTATAGGTAGTTGCAATGGACAAGCATGGCATATTCTGTTAACCATAACACACACACATTATTCAGTTATCTTAGCTTCGCCAACATTATTGCAAGAAGGAAACTTAGTGCCAGGTATGCAAGAAAATGTGTTCAACTAAAAATGTATACAGTATATATGTATATCAGAAAATTATTTTCTGTATTTAATTCATGCCATTCAATCATCAGAATATACTCTCTTGAATTCAAATATGGTGAATCATATTCTCAACATCCATAAACATTAGTCTGGGATGGAGTGCTGCTGTACTGTATTGCAATTCATAAATCAAATCAAATTTCAGTCAGATAGTGTGTTCAGATTCAATTTAAGAAAATACAATATATTCTCCTCATACAAATAATATTGTCTTGTAAAACTGATTCATCTGAAATAGAAGTTCACAACAATCGTTAATACTTTCATCCCCCTAATCGTCTTTCTTGTTGGGCTTGCGCGTCCACTTGATGGCGGTCTCGGGCGAGCGGTAGAAGAAGAGCAGCTTGGCAAACAGATCCTCCTCCAGCACAAACTCCTTCATCTCGCGTACCAGGTAGATGTTAAGGCACAGTTGCAGTACCCGGTCCACGTACGGGTAGTGCAGGAACATGATGCTCTGGTACAGGCCTGTGGTGCTCAGACGCAGGATACGGCCGATCAACAGGATGAACGACACATACAGACCCATTATACTGAAATAACAGACCAGGGGGTGAAGGGTTTGAGGAGAAGGGAATACAAGTGGTGGCATGTACAGTGGGATGGGGTCAAGTGTTAATTAAGATTGTGATGAACTGTAATCAATGGGTTAATCAGGCAGGCATGTGTTAAATCTTGACTAGGAAGTGTTAAGTAGGCATGTGTGAAATCCTGACTATAAAGTGTTAAGTAGGCATGTATTAAATCTTGACTATAAAGTGTTAAGTAGGCATGTGTTAAATCTTGACTAGAAATTGTTAAGTAGGCATGTGTGAAATCTTGACTAGAAATTGTTAAGTAGGCATGTGTTAAATCTTAACTAAAAAGTGTTAAGTAGGCATACCTGAACAATTACATGAAAGTGTAGGCAAGCAGGTCTTGCAATGGTAAGTTATAAGTAGGCATGTGTTAAATCTTGACAAAGTGTCGGTTAAGAAGGCATGTATTCAGTCTTGACAAAGTGATGCTAAAGTAAGCATGTGTTCAATCTGAAAGTGTAGGCACGAGTTGAATTTTGACATATACTGACAGTAAATCAAGTAGGCATGTGTAAGTTGTTGATTCAGAAAGTGTAAATCAAGTAGGCATGTGTAGTGTTGACACGAAAGTGTAAATCAAGTAGGCATGTGTCGAGTGTTGCAGTGTCAAGTAGGCAAGAGTGTTGAAAGTGTAAATCAAGTAGGAATGTAGACATGTGTATGTTGACACAAAAGTGTAAATCAAGTAGGCATGTGTAGAGTGTTGACACAGAAAGTGTAAATCAAGTAGGCATGTGTAGAGTGTTGACACAAAAGTGTTGACACGAAAGTGTAAATCAAGTAGGCATGTGTAAGGTTGACAAGTGTAAATCAAGTAGGCATGTGTAGAGTGTTGACACGAAAGTGTAAATCAAGTAGGCATGTGTAGAGTGTTGACACGAAAGTGTAAATCAAGTAGGCATGTGAAGGTTGTTGATACAGAAAGTAAATGAAGGGCTTCATTGAGGATAGTTTATAGATTGGATTCAGATGAATCAACAGAGATTCAGATGATAAATGTCCAGGTTTTGATTTCATGACAGTGTATGCCAGTCAATGTTACCTCACAAAGCCTCAGCACAAAGCTTAATCAGTATGAGCAGGAAAGAAACATGCAGACGAGCTGCACAGACAGAGCCATGATGCACAGCGTAAGGCTTTCAGTAGAAGCTTAGCATGTCAGAAAGACAATAGCACAGCAACCTGGGGTTTATTTGAAACCCAGTGTTTTTGTACCAGGACCTGACTGGACTTTCATGCTTTGCATGCTCGTATTCTGTCATAACATTTTAAAAGTTCCCAAATAGAAACAAAGATATTAGAGCTTTCGTCCACGCTGATAAAATATGAATATCTCATGAATAGTCATTAGTGCAGCAACACATGAGACTCTTCTTCAAATAAATTTACATATTTATATACCAGGTCATTATACCTGTTTGTGCCATGAATAGGATACATAAAGGTTGATATGTCTTTTGATTGGTTCAGGTTATTTTAATATCAGTAGGTCAAAGGAATCATGGAATACCATGTACGGAATTAGTTTTAAATCATCAGACATGTTACTGCACTATTTTGACAATACCAGTCTTTGTGATGAATGGCCGTCATGGCTGACAATAGTATTGTGAGTAGTCACACTCCTTAGCTGGATTGGTTAGCACCCACAACACAGATTCATGCTCCACAATGCAAAGTCCTGCCAAAACAGCAACATTGCACAACACATTGTTACACATTCTGTAGTGATCTTAAGAAAATCTGCAAATGTTTTAGATCAGTACATTGAGAGGCCTCAGATGTGAGTAATTAGACGGCACTATAAGCATATAGCTTGATGTTTGTGGACAGTAAACTACTACTGCATTTCTTGGATTGAATGCCCAAGGATATATTTCTTCCAGACTCAGTTTTCATAAACACTACCCAGAGTATAATTGAGACCCCAGCGTTTATTCAATGCCCATTGTTTAACTAAGACCCCAGCGCTTATTCAATGCTTGGTGTTTAATCAAGGAAACACATTATGAGGTGTTACTGGGCTTCTCAATGTACAGACTTTCATCCCAACAGAATTCAATATCAGACATGACCGAGGTGAAGGCATGTGTGTAATGCTTACAGTACAAGCTGTAACTAACTTAAGTCCAATCAGGAACTCTGTCCTAGCACCAGGACTACCATGTGATAAATAACATGATAGCGTAGCGCTAAAATCACTTCATCTTGAACTGGACACTGATTCTGCTTTGATTCCCCGAAAGGAGAGTCTCTGATAAACTTGTACTGCTGTTTAGTTGTAAAGAACCATTGCAGTAAAATGTTTCATGGCAGAATTGTCAAAGTAAATTCAGAAAATGTTTTCCACACCATGACTTCACCTCGGACATACCTCGACAGATGAATGACTGCACGCATCATGCATCATCAACATCAGCTCCCAACTTGACCCCGTCAAGGTCACAACACCAGCAGAACTAAGCATATTTTGATCCAACAAATGTCATATATTTGTCTAATCAACTCCAGAGCTGGGAACACCTTTAGAATTCAGCACCACAACTTCAGATGCCAATGGTCTCTGTCGTAGGTCAATGCACAAATTATCCCATCTTTAGCCAAAACAATTAAATCATAAATTTTCAAGTATTATTGTGTACAGGCCCTACATTCCTGTGTCTAAACTTTATGGATAACAACTTATGGATAACAACTTGCTTTTGGATAACAACTTGGTTATGGATGACAACTTGTCTATTACATACTGTAGGGACAAGTCAGAAAACATCCTCACACCTTTGTCAAGCTAGTGTTTCTTGTTAGTGAGTCGAGATCTGTACTGAAATGTTGCTATCACAGTTCAATAAACTTGTTATTATCCATAAATGAGTGTACTTTGTCTTCTGTTATCTTCCAATAAATGTCCATGACACAAGATGTTACTCATACTGTGCTACAACTGATCACTGAGTTTATATATATAAAGTTTATATATATCCTGCATCAAGCATAAATTCCCTCTGAGACAGAGATCAAGTTGGGAAGTTGAGAGCTTGCACATCATTGAAAATATGTACACATTTCATCTTCATTGACAACATGTCTATCACAGGTTACAACACAGACATATTACAACATTACATTGTCAGGTATAACAGTATCAGTATTATACATACAACACTATCATCAGACAAGTCAATCACAGAACATATGTGTCTTGAACAGCTAAGCATTTCAGGCAAAGATATTAACAACAACTACTACTACTACTGCTGCTGCTACTGCTACTAGTTTTACAACTACTACTACTACATACAAAACACATCCTGCTATTAAAAGCAAATCTGTTAGTAACTAGGCAACTAGATGCTCAAGCAAGGATATATAGCTTTATATCCCCATAGAAGGATATATAGCTTTATATCCCCCAAGTGAAATGCTAGAGTATCACTCCATGCGTCATGCAGGTCATGTCATGCTGACTAGAACACCCAGAGATTCTACACAGGAACACAACAAACTCTAGTTTTCTAGTTTTGTATTCCTTTGTTATTTCTCAAAACTTCAAAATCAATAAAGAACTGTAACCCAGTTGATATTCAGTGGGGCTGTTACTTTAATAAATCCACAAAACAAAAACTAAACAAAAATCCCAGAAAATAAATTCTGGAAACGAAGTTCATTTGTCCTGAACTTTTAGATTAAACATGTTGAGGGAAACTCCAAATTTTAAATAAGAAATTCTGTGTCAGTGATGACTTATAATTAGTGTCCCAACAAACTGTCCTGGTAGTACACTCTTGATGTCACTGGTTTATTTGGTACACCCATAAACCTGCTGCAGTTTTGAGATATTCTCTTGCAGTTCTCCAATTCAGTTCGCCAAGACAAAAGTTGTACAGTTGATCCTAACACAACTGATTGAAAATGTAAATTAAGTGCACCCCAACAAAACCATATCTTGGAATTTAAGAAAACATCTTTTTCAAAAGTGAAATCTCATTTGCAGCAAGCTTTATACTAATCAATTGACACACATCAAGGGCAAAGACAAAATCATTCTTGCAAGATGACAGCATGATGTGATGAGGTTGAACACACTAACTACACAACATTAAAACAGGGTCATATCAAAAGCTTCAACAACTATTTCATGTGACTTTCACAATTATGAAGACATGATCAAGAAACAGTATATTCATAAAACAATTGCAATCTGTTTGCTATAAACTAGAATCAATATTTGACTATGAAACTTATACAATTAAACAATACCAAAATTATAACCAGAATATCTTTATATATAACAATTCATGTTAACATATGAAAGCAGTGAAATGACTTACCCATATCCAGTGATAACCGAGAAACCTGCTGGCGCTTTCCTGTCATTGAAGGTGAAAATGGTGAGTTGATCTACTTCATGGGCTTTTTTCGCAGGGTCATATTCCAGTATATCATCCCCCTTGATAAGCTCCTTTATCTGCCACCACTGGATGTACTCAGACAACGAACCAGCGTCAGAGTCCCGGAACAAACCCATTGATATGTTGCTCATGCCCACACCAAAATCACCTATAAAGGAAAACAAATTTGTAGGTAGGTAAGGTTTTAGGGCGACCTTGGGCCTGAAAAGGCCTCTATGGCCCAACACTTAACAAACTTATATTTATGTTCAGTTAAATTATGTCATACTTCCCAATCTGAATGAGGAAGTCTACCACAGCTCTTTGTATCCAACCATACATATTATCCCGAGTACTGTGTTGTATTATTAATGAAGATGTGCCTCCCTTTACCGACAAATCACTCTACAAGGATGAGTCTTGAAAGTCTGTATAGGATTTGAAATAATTCCACATTTATCCCTTATAAATTCCTAATTGGACAATATCAACTTCTGACACTAAGGGAAGCTGAGCAGACGCCTATATCCACATGTAGTTTGCAGTACAACATAGACCTCTATGTCCAAGAGGCCTCATTCATTTTATGTACAACCAAATGTGGAAACATACTGGCAATCAGTTGAGATTGATAATGCGATGTGCCGTTGAGATTGACATCCAATGATTGAGGGAAGAAATACCAGCGCCTTGAGCATGCACTAGTGCATGGATATGTGCGTTATATAAATATCCTATAATAATAAAAACATATTGGCAATCAAGTCTTGTATTTGTGGCTAACAAGTGAGTGAAATACCTACCATATAGCAATGGTTTGATGCCTGTTGGTCGCCCCTCCAAGGCCAGGCGCATAAATCTCGGGAAAACCCCAGATATATTCCTGCAAGTTGAAAAAGTTGGGGTTTTTTTAAGAACAATTGGAGAGAATCTTCAAGAATTCCCAAAAATTCATCACAATATCCATTTTTAACAAATTTACCATCAAACTCTTTGTACAGTGTATTTTAGAAAAACTGAAACATAATTTCACCTGTACTTTAGTATACAGTCCTATTTGGATTATGCAGAGACTGTAAAAGCACAAAGCCAGTAAAACTTACACTGTAGAATTGGATGTCCCATTGATGATACCTATTAGCTGCTTCTTGGTCGGATCGTCTAGCAACATGGTGAAGTCGTTGCTGATACTGCCCGACTGGCCTCCAGACGGGTCCCTGCAGAAGCAACCAAAACAAGGGATGAAAACATGCTCAATGTATTCAATACATTGCTTGACTATATGTCTGGTTGTCTGAAAAAGATGGGTCTAAACAGATGATGCATTCATGATCAACAGTGGCAGATGATGTTCTGTTGATAAGAATAATCTAAATTTATCCATGGAGCCACAGTAAAAGTCTCACCTGACAAAGCTGATGAAGAACTCCAGCTTCATGTTTCTATTATTCTGCAGAGATGTGACAAGGTCAGCCTGACTCGGGGGACTGATGCCCCACAGGGATGTGGACTTGCCTACCAGTGTCACCTTGGTTACATCAATGGCCTCGTAGTTGGACAGGAAGCCCATGGCATTCTGGGAACAACAGGGAATGAACCAATTGTCATAATTGCAGCATACAGGTAGAGAGGTAGAGTGAGAGAGGTAGAGGTAGAGAGTAGTAGAGGAAGATGTAGAGGAAGAGGACGATGTAGAGGTAGAGGAGATGTAGATGAAGAGGAAGAGGAAAATTTAGAGGGGGTGGTAGATGTAGATGTAGAGGAAGATGTAGATGTAGAAGAAGATGTTGATGTAGAGGAAACAGTAGAGGAAGAATACAGATGTAGAGGAAGAGAGAGGAAGATGTAGAGGAAGAGGGAGATGTAGAGGAAGCGGTAGAGAGAGGCAGAGGTACAGAGAGAGAGAGAGAGAGAGAATGAGGGAGAGAGAGAGAGAGAATGAGGGAGAGAGAGATGAGGGAGAGAGAGAGAGAGAGAGAGAGAGAGAGAGAGAATGAGGGAGAGAGAGAGAGAGAGAGAGGGAGAGAGAGAGAGAGAGAGGAGAGAGAGAGAGAGAGAGTGAAAGAGAGAGAGAGAGAGAGAGAGAGAGAGAGAGAGAGAGAGAGAGAGAGAGAGAGAGAGAGAGAGAGTGAATGAGGGAGAAATACATTACGTCTTATCTCCACATGCATAGTAACAGCATTATAAGTATTTAAGCTGCTATCCCATATCCAGCTATTGCATTATTACCACAGACCATATTTGGTGCCAACAAGGCTGCTACTACCTACCCTGTCTTTGCTGTAGCGACTCTGCAGGATGTTAAACTGGGTGGGAGTCAGATGTTCAATGTTCTGTTGCTGTGCGGTCATCTTGAAGATTGGCTGGTACCCTCCAAGGGTAATGGTGACGGTGGACTCGAAGGGTGGGTTCTGCTCGAACACAGTGTTCGCGAAGGAGAAGAGTACAAGCGGGAACCAGATGATGAAGATGATGACGAGAAGCAGCAGGCCGCCAACGCCATACTTGATGAGGGCCTTCCGCTTCATGGCACGTGGGGTCGGGTATGTCTGCAACAGGGAGTCACATAGAATTAGGATACTGCCACAGATCAGTGGGTTTTTTCAAAAAAATACACACACCTTATAACTATATAATGCACATGGTGACTTCATATAGTTGTAAATCTAAGTTCAGTCAAAAGTCCACACACACAAGAATTATAACATGGCTGATCAGTTTCATATCCATTCAATGCAACTTCAGTATACAGTTTAAGTAATATTCTAATCAGAGTGAGTATGGTTTTACGCCACTTTTAGCAATATTCCAGCAACAGCATGGCAGGGGACACCAGAAATTGGCTTCACACATTGTACCAATGTGGGGAATTGAACCTGGGTTTTTGGAGTGACAAGCGAATGCTTTAACCACAAGGCTACCCCACTGCCCCAATTTTCATCAATTTTCAAGACAAACATGGGTCACTTGAGACTTGCAGAATCTCTGGATACAAGCAATGCCCAAATGAAAGAATCTGTTTTGGTGAACTGAGTGGAGGGACCTACCGCCTCTGCTCTCCTCCAGCACTTGAGGACGAAGATGTTGGCGTAGATGTCCTCCATCTGTAGCCAGGAGCCGATGGCCAGAGTGGTGTCCGTCCAGATCCAGTCCATCAGGGCCCTCAACTCCAGCAGGAACGGAATAGCCAGGAATCTGGAACCAAGCCAGGATTTCTTTAACCAATTCCAAGACAGGGGATGATACATAATGGACAGACACAAGCAGCTCTTTCCTGCCTCAGAAAGATTTTTAATTTGTGACAGGTGATAAATATTTCAGGAAACCTTCTTTCCATTGAGTCTTCAAAACCAGCAAGGGTATAATACACATTAAACCATGACTTTGTGGAAAACTATTCTGACTGGACAGTCAGAGTGATCAAATCACAATTAAATACTTCTGATTTATTATCCACATCAGTAGAAAATGTTGGCTTCAGTATGTGTAACACATTTGAAACCTTCTTGTTTGACTCCTAGAGGTATTTTATCTACCATAGCTTACATCAATATGTGGCTTCCTTCATGAAAGGTTATGAGTGAAGCCTGTACCAACAAGATGAACGTACCCCTTGAAGAGGAACAGGTTCAGATAGTTGTACTTCTTGGTGAGGAAGTTGCCAAGGATTCTTGTTGGGTAGCCACACCTGATCTGGTACGCAGACAGCCCGAAGTAGATACACTTGACAAAGTACCATAGCAGAGCTGGGATGTTTTTGTTGAAACTCCTGTAAGGCAGAAATACCAATGGTTAAAACAAGCGCGTAGCAAGCCAATTCTTTCTTGTAAGCCCTATAGGTTGCAAAGCTTTATATTTAGATAGTATTGACAACTTGCCCAATTTTCATATGATCTTTAGCAAAAATCATGAGTAAGCCCAGGCTTTTTCTTATAATGGTAGCTACACCCTGAAAACAATTCCTTATAATGTTCCTCATGCTAGACATAGCAATAGTTCACAGATTCTTCCAAAGGTGACATATGTAATGTGTTTTGAGAAGAAAAATGCATAATGTTTGGAATACAGGTAGTGTTTATTAGCTGAAAATGTCATGAAAGATGACTAACGATAATGCAATTAAACAGGAAATGCATTCTGGGTTATCTCCCTTAAAGACATGTCAAAGTCACATGACCAGAACTGACCTATCAGTGACAGCCGGAAGCACGAAGAACATCCAGATGTGGATGAGGATCACCAAGATGATCTGGAACATGAACTTGCCGAGGACGTTCTTCCTCAAGAACAGAGCACGGTCGATGATGATGAGAGCGAACTGGCAGATCAGCATTACCAAGAACGGAACAGGAACCTGTAAAACAGGGCAACCATACTTACATACATACTAGTCGACTAGTATTCAAACTTGCAAGCACTTATCTGTACACTTTGTCATCACAGCCCCCTTAACTGACCAAATACTTTTGAGACTGTCCCTCAGATTCCTGTAACATGTAACACGACTGCACTCTCCTGACTTACCCTGTTTTCAGAGATGTAGCTTGTTACGTCACCACTGGCTGTTTGCTGGAAAACAAAGATCGTATGATTTAGCTACAGTTCTGTCTTGAGAAACCCTTTCTTTTCATATTGACAAATATCTGAACACAATGATACATAACCAACAAAGCTTCACCATAGTATCTTTGTACTTTAAAACCAAGAATAAGGATTTAAAGCACCTGTGTACTGGATGTGATGAGGGAAAGAGACAACAACTGTATTCTAGTACTTACAGATGGTCCGAAGGCCCAATACCCAAACACGACGATGATGAATGTAATGAAGTCGCAGCAGAACATGGGGGCATAGACGTCGACAGTGGCGTTGTACGTTGCTCCTGTCACCTGCTTGAAGAAGTTCGTGAACGGAGCTAGACACTTCTTTAACCTGTGGGGACAATGACACAATGTGTGAACAGAGACATCATACACGGACTACTCTTCTTGTCAACAGAATCTAGCACATGACTCGCAGGTCTCACTCCTTTTTTCAAAGTCATACATAAACATGACTTAAACATACATATAATCCACACAAATGCCCACTATTAAACTTTTTCAGGTGTATCACTGGGAGCACCACCCCATTTACCTGTGTGGGGTTGCAAACACGAGTTTCAGGTGTATCACTGGGAGCACCACCCAATTTACCTGTGTGGGGTTGCAAACACAAGTTTCAGGTGTATCAAACACGAGTCTCAGGTGTATCACTGGGAGCACCACCCAATTTACCTGTGTGGGGTTGCAAACACGAGTTTCAGGTGTATCACTGGAAGCACCACCCAATTTACCTGTGTGGGGTTGCAAACACGAGTCTCAGCTGTATCATTGGAAGCACCACCCAATTTACCTGTCTGGGGTTGCAAACACGAGTCTCAGGTGTATCATTGGAAGCACCACCCAATTTACCTGTGTGGGGTTGCAAACACGAGTCTCAGGTGGGACATATGAATGATTTGATCTCTGAGTCAAACACACTGCTTTCAAGAAAATGTTTCCCAAAGTCTTTCAAACACTCAGTTGTAATTTGAAGCACTTCTAAAGGGTTATTGTTGAGCTTGGTTGAATGCCCTTTGAATGGTGTTTAAGTTAGATGTGGAAGAAAGACCAAACTGATGCTCAAACTATATTACCGTAGTTAAGCTGAATTTTGAGGACCCCAAAAATAGCAGTCTGTAGAAGGGGGTCAGCTTATCTATGGGTTACACTTTCGACAAACTTTTTTTCAGGGGGTAAAATAAAACGGCATCGCGTGAACAAACAAAAGACGTCAAATTTGCATTTAAACATCACTAGACAAGATTATTTACATGTTCAGTTCTAATTTGTTTTTTAAAGAGATTGGCTTGTATATGGAACATACCATTTTGATACTGATTCAAAGTGTCAAGTTAGGCTCAAGATCATAGGCTTCTGGCACACTGAAGGGGCATAACTCTGCACAGAAAAATGTGGTGCCTTCAACATAAGGGCCACTCTTGGCCCCAGATTATTTTGGGGCAATTTGACATACCCTGCTTTGACCTTGCTGGGCTTTTTCTTGCCTTCCTCTTCTGATGAAGACTGCAGCTGACCATCAGATGCGGCTCCAGACTCTCCCATCTCTGCAGACTCCATGGCATGGGTAGTGTTGTCTCCCTTTACAGAAAAGACATGGGTCAGTGAGTGTCCCATGACTAAACACGCAGCAACATGCCAATGTTATATCACATTTCATGATAGTAATTAACAAACACATATACCTATATTGGAAATTAAACCCCACACAGGTATTTTGTTGATAGTCTCACAATCACTCCGTTAAATGTCACTGACTGCAAACAAATACGCAAACAAAATCTGTATCTTCTAAAAACCTACAGGAAAACCAAAATTTTCATCAAAATTCAGCAAAACTGCACTGGATATTTGTCAAATACCTTCCAAACTAAACATGGTCAAAGCTGAACATCTTACCTCTGGGGCAGGAGAACAAGGGGGGAGACAACTCCTTCTCTCCAGCCTTTGCCAAGTCAGCAGAGATGTCATCAGTGTCCCTCCATAGTCCGTATCTCTGTAATATTAAGTTCAGTCGGTGATAAAATAGAACATAACAGTGCATCCAGTACTGTATTCAGAAACAATTTAGCAGGATCATGTTCCCTTAAAGGTCACATAAACCCTAGGGGGTAAAAATACATAAATCACTAACTGGCATCGTTATAAATGAAACCCCGTCATTAAAACTACTCATTTCGACCTTTAATTGACTTAAATCGACCTTTTTGACAACAGTGCACAATTCTCACCCGCGAACGAAATTTCAACCAATCAGAGCGGCGCGCATCTGTGACGTCATATGAGGAATAGCTTTGAGGGCCGATGCAGAATTCATCTACATTTTAGGGGTTAAATTATCTTGTTTACAGGCTTGTATAAACCTGAAATCGTGACTATTGTTGTGGAAAATGAAAGCTATATGTTCTCACAATCTACTGTCATTTAGTTTTGTCTCCTGCTTTGCCTAGTTTCCGAGTTACAACTTGTTTTCATAGACGATTCTGTCAAAATCGATTGATGTCAGTAGGGCCCTATTTGCATAATGACTGATTCAAATTGATCCCATTTCTGTGTTTTTTTTACCTCGATATTTAATCATGTCATGTAAAAATCTGTTTGTATTCTCAAAACAGTGTCGGCCCATAAGTTTTCACATGCAATACAGCAATTAATACTCCCTTGTTGTAACCCGTGTTAGGTGGTATATACCTACATATGTTATTTGTCATCATTCACTTGATGGTCAGTTAATGAATTTATAACAGGTATAATTAGTGGTAACACACTTAGATTACCCCGACAAAGGTTCCCATTTGGCATTTCTTGTGTCTGGAGTAAATATTCAACATTATAAACATCGATCAAAGGATTAACCGATAACACGCTGATTGATTAATTACTTTTATCTTACACAGCCGGAATTGTCAAAAGGTAGTGTTTATGTATGTAGATTTACTAATCTATACTGAATACACTCTGTCGTGGTCGGTGTCATGCGTAAAAACAACGCCCTTCTTTCAAAGGATTAACCGCAATACATTGATTGATTGCCCATTATTGGCTAACTAAATTACTGTTTTTAAAGAAAGGCGGACATTATGCAATTAGTTGCCAGGTGTGCTATCTTGGGTGACCAATGAGACTATACACCAATACCTGAAAAGATTTATCACTTTTTCGTATATTAAACTGTTAAAAGACACATCATTTGGAACAGTTTTGTGGATATTGATGGATACATTCCTAACAAGGTAATGGCCTGATATTGTTCCTATAACTTTAATCTGTTTTAATTTTAATATTTGCATTTTGTTTTTATTCATTTGTCGTAGCATATCAACAGAATCATTGTTTTCACCGTGAAGTGTAATGAGACAGACAACATGCACTAGGGTGTGTGTGCGAATTATGATTCACATTGGCAAACTATATAATGTCTAGATATTACAGTTCTGTTATAAATTCACTATAAGTATTCAGCAGATCGCCTGCTTTTTATTTAGTTTCAAAATGCATACAAGTATTTAATTAGGATTATAAGACCAAATATAAAGACGCACATTGACTAGTATCTACATACTGGTGAGTGGACATTAACCATGGGAATGTAGCAAGAAATTTATCGCGCAGTATTGTGACTTCGACCCCACCTCGCCTGCGGAAGAAATCGTTATGTTATAAGTTGTGTCATGCAAAATCCGTTTGGTTATGATTCCAATACATATTTAACTACGAAAGTAGAAAGTAGTCTTGATTTTCTAACTTGATGAAAACAAACTATAATCTCATTAATTCTAACAGATTTTTTTATTTTTAAAATGGCGGCGCTCTGTCGGGAACATCCGCCAGTCTGAGGATAAATGGTATTTAGGTTTGTTTTCACCGAAGTTACAAAATCAAAACTACTTTCTACTGGTAGTAAAATATGTATTTTATTGATGGCCAATAGGATTTTGCATGATATAGCGTGATAACATAACAATTTCTCTCCTGGCAGCTGCAGGTGGGTGTCAATATAATACTACTTACAATATTATTGTTACTCGACCACAACCTCGCCTCGAGGAAGAAATCGCTATGTTACAAGTTGTGTCATGGAAAATCTTTATGGTCATCAATCATATGCATATTTTATTACAACTAGTAAGTAGTTTTGATTCTTTAACTTCCGCGGAAGCGATCTGAACACAAGTAAGATATCGCTTCAGGCTTCCACAACGCCGCCAAGACTCACAAACATAACCCATTTAGCATTTAACCGCGGGTCCTGTGGAAATCTGTGCATGGGGACACCATCGCCCGACCCCTAGGAGCAATTGACGACAAAGCAACGATTCGCATGTCTTCGTTGATGTCGAGAAATCATCAAAATGATGAGCGTGCTACACATTTTCTATACAACTAACTGAAAATCGTTCCTCATATGACGTCACTGCAGTGCTCTGGCGACAGAGTTACGTAACTTGTCTGGGGTTTCGCTTGGCATGGCGAGAGGGAAGCAGGCGACTTTTTGGCCACTTTTAATCGCTCGGTATTAATTAACCACAAGTTTTTAAAGAATAAATTTGGTGTTCCGCATAAGACTAACCACAAATCTTTCATATGTAATGGTTAAAAGAGTAACAAAAAACAAAGTTTAGTGGTTCTTTAATATCACTAAATTAGCATTCAATTTATATGCTGTGTTTGTTTAATAACAGTTTCATCACCTAGATACTGTCACCAAACTGCAAAAAAAATCTCCTCAGCCTTAAGTCAATTGTCATGGAATCAATAATTATGGTTTTACACCATTTGGTAGCAATATTTCAGCACAACCACAATGGACATCACTGAAACTGGGCTTCACACGATGTTCCAAAGTCTTTGGTATGATGAACAGACGTCTTGGGTACTCCACCAACCAGCTTACCTTAAGAAGTGACCGATGTATGAAGAGGGCTAGCAGGAGGGCAAGGTCGGCTGCAGCGTAGTTGGACTGTTTCTCGATACCCAGGATACGTGGCGGCCAGAAGGGACTCTCACGAACCGTGCCGTCATTCCACGGGAAGAAGCTGAACTGGAACAGGTACTTCACCACCACGACAGCCTGAAACAAAGACACTTTGTACAAACACTCTGCATAGCCTGAAGCAAAGACTCTCTGACTCACACTAGACTCTTAACCGTGGTAAACAATGAAAAGATTAAGCCATCTTGTTGTCAAATCATGGCAGGGAATGTAAAAAAAACGAAACACTATTGTGCCTCAAAACCAAATTCAATAATTGTAACCATGGTAACAGACAATTTTTTATTTGCTCTCTGAATCAATGTCAACCCCTTGACCTCCATAATTTGAGTAAGCAGATTCTAACCATTCAATTTGCAGGTATTGTAACCATGGTAACCGACAATTTTTCATTTGCTCTTTGAATGAATGTCAACCCCTTGACCTCCATAATTCGAGTTAGCACATTACTGAGTTTAAACATTTGATATGCAGGTCAAAACAACGTAGGGAATACTTCAATCAAACAATCCTAATTTGGCTTGAATAAACATTCAGTTCATAGGCAATGGTGACTGAAAAACTCGTGACTGAGTTGCTCTTTTTTTTCCCAGCTAACAAAATGTTGTTTCTTTTATGTTTTCAAAAGAAAAAGTTGAAATAAAATCCCAAATGTCTCTCTCTTAACCTTAGAGTGTTGTATAGTTGTAAGTGTGAGGTTCAAACAGCAATTGACAGCACACACAGCTGTCCATGCTTATGACAGTACCTCAACATAGGTAATAACGGTGATCCAGAAGGACTTGGATGGGCGTGGCACGGACAACATCCCCCACAGGAACACCATGAGAGGCAGGGGCAGGGCAAGCAGCGAGGCGTAGATCATCTGGTTCAGGATCATCAGGAAGTAACAAAGCAGCTCTGACCGAGACACCAGCATGTAGTACGTGGCGACCAGTAGGCGGTACACGCGTGGCTGACTCTTCTCAAACTCCTCCTCCTCCTTCTCTCTCTCTTCCCAGTCCGAGAGACTGAAAACAACACAACCACATCCAATCATCAACTGTTACAACCATATGTTACCCCACACATCCGTTAATCAACTGTTCAACTCTGTTGCTACCATATCTGTTATACACCAACCACATCCAATCATCAACTGTTACAACCATATCTGTTACCCGACACATCCGTTAATCAACTGTTCAACTCTGTTGCTACCACATCTGTTACACACCTACCACATCCAATCATCAACTGTTACAACCATATCTGTTACCCGACACATCCGTTAATCAACTGTTCAACTCTGTTGCTACCATATCTGTTACACACCTACCACATCCAATCATCAACTGTTACAACCATATCTGTTACCCGACACATCTGTTAATCAACTGTTCAACTCTGTTGCTACCATATCTGTTACACACCAACCACATCCAATCATCAACTGTTACAACCATATCTGTTACCCAACACATCCGTTAATGAACTTTTCAACTCTGTTGCTACCATATCTGTTACACACCAACCACATCCAATCATCAACTGTTACAACCATATCTGTTACCCGACACATCTGTTAATCAACTGTTCAACTCTGTTGCTACCATATCTGTTACACACCTACCACATCCAATCATCAACTGTTACAACCATATCTTTTACCCGACACATCTGTTAATGAACTTTTCAACTCTGTTGCTACCATATCTGTTACACACCAACCACATCCAATCATCAACTGTTACAACCATATCTTTTACCCCACACATCCGTTAATCAACTGTTCAACTCTGTTGCTACCATATCTGTTACACACCAACCACATCCAATCATCAACTGTTACAACCATATCTTTTACCCGACACATCCGTTAATCAACTGTTCAACTCTGTTGCTACCATATCTGTTACACACCAACCACATCCAATCATCAACTGTTACAACCATATCTGTTACCCCACACATCCGTTAATCAACTGTTCAACTCTGTTGCTACCATATCTGTTACACACCAACCACATCCAATCATCAACTGTTACAACCATATCTGTTACCCCACACATCCGTTAATCAACTGTTCAACTCTGTTGCTACCATATCTGTTACACACCAACCACATCCAATCATCAACTGTTACAACCATATCTTTTACCCGACACATCCGTTAATCAACTGTTCAACTCTGTTGCTACCATATCTGTTACACACCAACCACATCCAATCATCAACTGTTACAACCATATCTTTTACCCCACACATCCGTTAATCAACTGTTCAACTCTGTTGCTACCATATCTGTTACACACCAACCACATCCAATCATCAACTGTTACAACCATATCTGTTACCCCACACATCCGTTAATCAACTGTTCAACTCTGTTGCTACCATATCTGTTACACACCAACCACATCCAATCATCAACTGTTACAACCATATCTTTTACCCCACACATCCGTTAATCAACTGTTCAACTCTGTTGCTACCATATCTGTTACACACCAACCACATCCAATCATCAACTGTTACAACCATATCTTTTACCCGACACATCCGTTAATCAACATGTCTGTTATTTTACAACTACATCCATGACTCAACTGCAGCATTAAACAACAAATAAGCAAACCTAACAACCACATCTGTTACAGAAAAACATTGTGCATCTCTACTTTGAGACTTGACATTTATCCAGTATGAATATATACTCGAATATTTTGTGATTATTAGTACTTTATTAATCTAACGGGCAAGTGGTCACAAAGTCCATCATGGTAATAAACTCATGAGACATAAAGTGAGCACAGATTGAAACATTGCAAATTAATTACTGCCTAAGGAAAGATCTAATTACGGAGTTGATGTCCCTTGACACTCACCTGACGGAACTTCCAAACCTGCAGAGGTTTTCAATTCTTTGAAGAGAGTCGCCCTTGGGGTACATATTATGCATTTTCCGCTGTAAAATGTCCTGTGACAGTTGTATCAATGTTTTTGAATAAAAAGATTGTACAATAAATAAACTCTTTATTTATTATAACGGACCTCTACCTCACGGAGTTACCTCTCCTTAGCGATGCGCACTCAACTGGGTAGGCTCCTAGACCCGATCATCATTCCTTCTGCTGAATTCTCATCAGTGAACAGAATGCGGGAGGTGGGGGGTTCTACCCCAAGGACGACTCTCTTCAAAGAATTGAAAACCTCTGCAGGTTTGGAAAATTCTTTTCAGAGAGATCGCCCTTGGGGTACATATTATGCATAAACACAGACTCCCAAAGACCGGAGGCCAGGGAGGAGGGAATTCTGTCCAAGCACACACAAAATATAGCGATCGTGATCATGGAAAAAAATTGAACAGACGCCATAACACTCACCTGTCACTGACCCAGTTTCGCCTCGCCAGAGGCATTATGGGAGGGGAACTGACAGGGAGGATTTGTGCTCAAAGATCTACCTCTAGCATAATGAGACATTGCACGAGTGCTAATGTCAGTGAAACCGACCCACTAAGTGGCTTCTTCGCGGAGAGCACCGAGGGGAAAACAAAAATACCACTCACTAACGATATCGTGAACTCCTTAGAGAATCGAAGGGGTACAGGTTCTCTGAGTGCTCAGAGCAGACATGTCAATAATGGAATCATTGTACAGGAGCGCCAACACAAACCAATAAACCAAGACTCACTTGGTCAGGGTGGCAGGACACTGTCCACTGGAGAGAACGGTAACGACCAAAGCTCGCGACGACATTGCTGAATGTGTATCGAGCTGATAATGGCGATAAAAGTGCTTGGCCGGCTCCAAATAGCGCAGAGCAGATCTCTTCAATGGGGAGTGCCGCTGCAAAGCTTTTGATGCTGCTACTGCCCTGACCGAAAGTGAGCCTTCAACCCCTCAGGGGAGGCTTGCCCTTAGCCTGATAAGCCGCACAAATATTATACGAAACAAGCCAGCGAGACAAAGTTTGCTTGCTCGCTGGCAGACCAGCCTTCCCGCCACCGTAATAACAGAACAGCTGGGTACCCGCACGGATCCCCCGCGCTCGCTTGATATAGACTTTGAGCGCCTTACGGACATCCAACGGGTGAGTGCTCAGAGGAGTGGTCCCGATGTGGAAGGCTGGGTAAGAGTAGGAAGTTCGATAGGAGCTGTCACATGGAAAGCGGATCGACCTTCGGTCGGTAAGTATCTGGGAGGCTTAATGCTGACACGATCCGCGGTGAAACACAGTCAGCCGGTCGGACGACATAGCATGTATATCGCCGACTCTTCACCAGATGTTACCGCCACCAGAAACACAGCTTTCCAGGTCAACAACTGAATGGAAATAGCCGATAGGTGTGAGAAAGTGGGACCGACAGCCAATCGAAAGCACTCCATCGACAAATCCTAAGGTGGACTGGTTCGCCTGAGAGCAGGTCGAATCCGCCGCCGCCAGCTAGAAAGCGCTTGCACGAGAGGGTGCTGCCCCAGAAGAGCACCATCGACAGGTGTGAAAAGTGGAAATAGCGTGGAGTAGCCACTTAATGGTCGGGGCCGCCAGGCCTTCTTCCAAACGAGCTTGCAAAACTCCAATACCGGACTAAACCGCAGAAAAGGGATCTGCAATGCCCCTATCTGAACACCAGCGCCGCATAGCGACCACCTATCCTCATACTGAACGCTTTGTCTAATCCCACCGGCCAGAATTGTGTCTGCAACTGCTGCAGGAATTCGCGGCCTCGAGGTTAGACCTGACAGAGGCCAAGCCACCCACTGAATCTGCGGATTTGGGTGGGGCCCGCTCTGAGTGAGAATGTCCGTCGCGCAAAGGTAATAGAACAGGAGGCTGAGCCAGAAACCTGAGAATTACCGAAACCAGCTCTGTGACGCCAAAGCGTGCCAGTAGCACAAGTAGCCGAGCTGGCTGGGTGGACAGCTGTGAAAGGACACGGGAATGAGTGGTAACGGCGGAACGCCCAGAGCACTTTGCCCGCCCAATCCAGCAGGAAGGCGCCGGCAGCCAACGCCTCTGGTCCGTATCCGAGCAGAACATCGGTGTCTGATGCGCCCCGCCGACGCAAACAGATCCACCTCGAACCAACCCGCATAACTGGGAGATTACTGTGAATATCTGCCTGTCGAAAGCATCCACTGCAAGGGCCAGGATCCGCGAGAGAGCGATCTGCTCGCGACGCTCTCCAGCCCCGGAGATAAACAGGGAGTACCTGACAATCGCATTGGTCGCTTCCAGAGGAGAAAGTCCCACGCTTCCCGAGGAGCTTGGGGACACCGCGGCCTCCCTGCTTCAGGATGTACGACATGGCCGCCTGGTTGTCTAACTGAAGACGGACTACCTGGCCACGGACATGCTCTCTGAAGCCAATACCAACCGCGACAGCTCTCAGCTCCAACACGCTGATGTGAAAGTGAGCTTCGCTTCGACCAGAGTCCGAAGCCGACAGACTGCCCAGAACGCCCCAGCCCGTGAGGGACGATCTGTCTGAACTGTGAGAGCTGGCGCCGGATTTCCAAGGGGAACCCCTGGTGAGATTCCCGACATTTGTCCACCACTGAAGGTGAGGTGTCAACCACTGGGACTGTGAGACTGCGCCCAGATCCTCCGCGGTGAGTCCACAGCCCAGCCAAAGCTTGCTGTATGGGACGATCTCAACCGCTACCGCCACACTACAGAGATCGTCGCCGCCATATGGCTCCAGTAGACGGAGCCAAGTCCGTGCTGGTGCCTGGGGCTGGGAGAGGAATGAAGATACCATCTCCCAACTCTGGTGACCCGGTCGGGCGACAAGGAAACGAGATCCTTGTTCGCTTGAATCGCGCCCAAGAAAACCAAGTCCTGGGTGGGTACCAGGTCGGATTTCTTGAGGTTGATGATCCACCCCAGTCGAAGTTAGAATGTCTATCACTGTGTGAGTAGCATCTTGACTCGCTGGCTGTGTTAGTGCTCCGAGCAACCAGTCGCCTAGGTAAGGGTAACAACGCCTTCCTTGGCGAGCGCAGCTAGGGTAGCTGGGACTAACATGAGCTTGGTGAACACCCTTGGGGCAGTCGATATGTCAAGGGGAGCACCCTGAATTGGTAATACATCCCGGCCGTGAAGAGAACCGGAGGTACTGCTTGAACGAGGGATGTATGGGTACATGCAGATACGCGATCCTTTAGGTCGATTGACGGAGCCAATCGCCGGGCTGAACAGATGAGATCACCGAGCGCAGTGTCTCCATCTTGAAGGATGGTACTGAAAGCATGCGATTCAACCCCTTGAGGTTGAGAATCGGACGGAACCCGCCGCCTTTCTTCGACGAGGAAGTACGCGGAGTAAAAATCCCGCCTGTTCCTCTCTCCGTGGAATGCGCCGATTGGCGGACTTGTCCAGCAGAGCCTGAACTTCGTCGCGCAATATGTCCGCCTCTGGCTTGGCATGACGGCACCGAGTGCGCCAGATGCCGGTGAAGTCGGGCGGATCTCGCCCACAGTGGGAGATGGCCTATGCTGACCGTGGCCAGCACCCAAGTTGTTGGTAGCCTTCTCCCATTCCGCAGGAATAGAGAGAGGCGGCCTCCCACTGGGATATGGGGTAGGAGCGCTGCGGCGCGGACCCTAGTAGCGGAGCTGACTGGGTGTGACACACGGCTTGAGCGGCAGCCTGTTGGGTTAACGGAGGTCGGGCAGACCTCCCGCTACCGCTGAAAAGGCTGGGAGCTAGTCGAGGACTGCTCCTTGCCCCTACCCTTGGCGGACCCCTCCCGCCTACCCCTACCAAGCGCCGGCCAGCCGGCAGACTCGGGTGTAGGCTGCACCGGGCGGAGGAAGGTGGCACGGAGCTGGGCGCAGACACCGCTGGGTGCTCCAACAAGGCCTTAGAATCCTTGAAGGAGGTAGCTGCAGCGCAGCCTCCCCGCATGACCTGCTGTGCCCCGGAAAGAGGGTCGCCCCAGACGGAAAGGGAGAGCCAGCAAGGTCTGCTGTGTTGCTGCCGAAAGTACCTAGACGCCGACAGCCACAGCCCGCGATCCCCATGATGACGCGACATCACCGCCGACGCAGCAGACCGCAAAGAGTCGCGCAGGTGAGCCTGAACTTCCGACAGCTGACGGAGTAGCACGACATGCGCGGCGACATCGCCGCCAGCATGCCCTCCGCCTTCCAGGGCCGACCTCTGTATCGAGGGAGAGGTAGGCCTCATGGACCACCATTCCGCACCTGCTGCATCGCGCTCCGCAGACCCTCCAGAGGTCCGCACGCTGCGTCGCAGGGGATGCCGCGCCAGGGCAAAGGTGGAGTGAGGCGCCTTTGCCGAAAGCAGCCGGAGCTGCTCCGAGGAAGCCGAGCCCCCAGGGCTTAACGGAAGTGAAAACACACTCGCCCACGCATCGGGTACGATTTAACAGGGAATCCTCCCCTGCTGGTAGCCAAGACGAAGTTCAGGTAAGTCAAACCTGACTCGGGTACCAGACAAGAGGGGATCACCACGCCCGCCACCAACGATGGCAGAATGCGAGAGCTGCGCCTGTGAGGGTTGCCTAGGGGCAAACGCCTCACCAGGCAAGCGGAACTCAGTCGAGTCCACGCAACCAGCAGGCACCGCTGCCTGGGGTAGGCCCTCGGCAATTCTCTGCCGGACCCCCCGCAAGGTCGGCAAAACGGAAGCTGCCGCCATGCTCCTCGACCTCCCCGAAGCTCCATTGCCTCGGCGTCCGGAGCCCGAAGTCAGAGGCTGGGCCCTCCGTGAAGAGGACCCTAACCCCACCCGTGGACTGCCTAGCTGGGCACCACAGGAAGGGAGGAACAGACCGACTGCTCCACGCCAGCGCCAGCCGGGCGCGGCGCGGGACTCCCGTCCCAGACGCAGGAGGCAGGCCAGGCAGAACTGGTGCCTCCGCCTCATGGGCGGGTGTGCGCAGGGACCGGAATACCAGGAATACTCAACGCCCAGCGCAAGCTCCGGAGAGGGGACTGGGAGCACCTCCCTCTCCGAGCAGCCGAGGCGCCCGACCCGGCCAGAGGCAACGGATCGACAGACGCCAAGGCTGAGGGATCTAGCCGAGGCCGGGCGATCCCACCTCGACTCTCCGCCCTCCGCCCGAGTGGGCGAGGAACTCCTGGCGGAGACCTCCAACCGACTCGAACGAAGGACTTCATTGAGTCCATCTGCTTCTGAAACATCGACTCCATTAGAGACATGTCAAACCACTGGGCGGTAGGAGAGGGGAAGGGCCACGGGATTTTTTCCTTTTGGACGCTCGCTTAGATTTTGACGGGGAACCCTGCGCCAGGTCCCTCCCCACCACGATCTCTCAAGGTAAAACAGGGTGTCGGGCCGCCTCTTCTGTGCCCGGGGAAAAGGCCAGACAAATTGAACATGTATCAGCCACATGGCCCGCCTTCTCCAGACAGGCCACGATTGGGAGTGACTGTCAGCCCGGGAATACTTCCCCACAGACCTAACAACAGGTAAAGCCTGAAACAAACACGTAAACATGTTAGTTAACTTGTGGCCAGAAGCAGAGAAACACGAGAAAACATTGAAAAAAATACGCGGAAGGTTACCACGGAAAGTAATAGTTGGTTTTAAAACGCAATATTACGCACCACGCCGCACGCTTAAACTTCCCGCCATGGCAGAGCAAACTTGGCGTGAAACCACGGAAAGTTTATGTGATTTTGATAGTACTTATACAAAGTCACAATTATGAAACAACCACTGTAAGGCTTTTTACTGTTATTGTTTTAGACAAATAAAACCAAACATACAGGTGGTGTCTCAGACATCTTAAAATACAGCTACCGCACGGCTCATGAAAGGTAATCACAAATCTAACGCCTGTTCAGGGCCGTGGACAGCAGAAGGAATGATGATACGGGTCTAGGAGCCTACCCAGTTGGAAAGCATGCTTAAGGGAGGTAACTCCGTGAGGTAGGGTCCGTGATAATAAGTAAAAGAGTTTATTTATTGTACAATCTTTTATTCAAAAACATTGATACAACTGTCACAGGACATTTTACAGCCGGAAAATGCATAATATGTACCCCAAGGACGCATCTCTCTGAAAAAGAATGCTGCTGGGTCGTTTCTCCTTCATTATCAACTCCTTTTTCTCTGCTTGAATCTTCTCCTTCTCCAGGATCATCTCCTTTTCCAGTTGCCTAGCAACACGGCGGTAGTTCTTGGAAATTTTGTTGAATAAATTGATCAGCCAATCAGCAATGCTGCCCAAGAATGCCAGGATGAACATAGTCAGACGCTTGGCCTTTCCAAATGCTGAAAATGTCAACATCATCATAAACAGACAGTCAACAGGGAACAGATGTGAACCAAAGAACTATTACAGAACTCCCCTGCTATAAACACTTCACACATCTTAATGCCTTACGACTTATTTCATTCTGTTTCCGACAAAAGGGCAGTGGGGTAGCCTAGTGGTTAAAGCGTTCGCTAGTCACGCCAAAGACGTACCCCACATGGGTACAATGTGTGAAGCCCATTTCTGGTGTCCCCAAGCGTGATATTGCTGGTACACTGTTAAAAGCAGAGTAAAACTAAACTCACTCACTCACTAACTGTTCCTGACAAATTCATAAACAGTAAACACATAAACATTAAACGATCTGTTAAATGCATGGTATTGAGGTGAGGGGAGTGGGGATCTCTTAAGGTTAAAGAGTTGGGTATAATGCTGCTTGGAATCCAAACCCGTTTCTGGTGTGCTAACAGAATAATCTATGCACAGGGTGTTGAAGGACTTTAGAAACTGTGTCTATAAGAATAAACACAGTCAATATATGAAACGGACACACAGACACACTATGGACTTGCCTTTCTCTGGAGCCCCCTCTTCACTCTCGCCTTCAGTCTTAGCATCCGCGTCACTGCTGGGGCCAGCCTTAGGACCTGTTGGGCTTGTTGGAGAACGTTCACCCTGGAACAAAACAACCACAGATTAACAACCATCCTTAAATATATCTATAACTCCTTAGAATACGATATAGGTGAGTGAGTGAGTGAGTGAGTGAGTCAGCAATATTCCAAACTATATGGCAGCGGTCTGTAAATAATCAGGTCTGGGATACGATGACATGTGTCATCTGGTTCTGTTTCTCTTCTTCAGCGTGTACAAAACAAAGCAGCCCGTATCATCACCCTACCAGATAGCGCGAACACATCACCCCAGTACTGAGACAGCTCCACTGGCTTCCTATCAAACAGCGCATCACCTTCAAGATCCTCAGTCTGACCTACTCTGCACTCCACTCCGACTCAGCTCCTGTTTATCTAAAAAAAATTCTGACTCCACATCTCCCGACACGCAATCTTCACTCATCTCAACAACAACTTTCACTTCCTTTTACAAGAACTAAACTGGCTAGCAAAGCCTCTTCTGTAGCTTCACCAACTCTGTGGAACAGGTTACCACAGGAGATCAGATCCTCTGAAACCTGTGACATCTTCCGCCAGAAATGAAAAACTTTTTTACTACATAACCATGATTCAATAGTGGCAAGTAACTAGTTCAATGGGACCTGATGGGGCTCCACAACCTAACAGAGTCACAGTATGAACAGGAGTGTAAACCTGTGTTTCATCCCCCTGCAGGCGGTGGGGCAGCCTAGAGGTTAAAGCGTATGCTTGTCTCCCTGAAGGCCCAGGTTCTATTCCCCACATGGGTACAATGTGTGAAGCCCATTTCTGGTGTCCCTGGCTGTGATATTGCTGGAATATTACTAAAAGTGGCGTAAACGCAACTCACTCACTGACTCACTGACTCAAGCTGATGAGGCTCCACAACCTAACAGACTCACAGTACCATATAAGCCAGCGTGTACCCCTGCCAGACTCACAGTACCATATAAGCCAGCGTGTACCCCTGCCAGACTCACAGTACCATATAAGCCAGCGTGTACCCCTGCCAGACTCAGCCAGTACCCCCGCCAGACTCACACCATATAAGCCAGCGTGTACCCCTGCCAGACTCACAGTACCATATAAGCCAGCGTGTACCCCTGCCAGACTCACAGTACCATATAAGCCAGCGTGTACCCCTGCCAGACTCACAGTACCATATAAGCCAGCGTGTACCCCTGCCAGACTCACAGTACCATATAGCGTGTACCCCTGCCAGCAGTACCATATGTACCCCTGCCAGACTCACAGTACCATATAAGCCAAGCGGTACCATATGCCACCGTGTACCCCTGCCAGACTCACAGTACCATATAAGCCAGCGTGTACCCCTGCCAGACTCACAGTACCATATAAGCCAGCGTGTACCCCTGCCAGACTCACCTCCTTGGGATTCCTCGAGGTCCTTGGCCTTCTGTACAGCAGCATCAGTCCCTGAGTCCATGGCTGTTGAGATCATCTGCAAACAGCGACAAACAGGCCCTTAGTTATACAGTGTCTTGTTATACCTCACACAGACATAACAGCTGATAGGTCTGGGAATAATAACTAAAGCACTTTCAGAACCAGGAATGCAGAATTGAAAAGAATTTTGTTGCCATTTACAAAGTGATCTACTTTAACATTTAACACTGTGTGTTTGTGTGAGTGAGGATTTATGCTGCTTCACTATCTACTAACTGATACTGATAGTGCCTGTCACATGATTACTTCTATCCAAAATTGGTTCATTGCCATTGGATACCTTCCTTTGAGTGAAAATAACTTAATGCTGTTTAGTATTCTTCAATATCCCAAATCATCAAAAGGCACCAGTTCATCATGAGATTGATCTGTACAGCAAGTTTCACACAAAAATATTCGTTTAAATACAACTGTTTTCGAGTTACGCTATAAAACCCTATTCTTCAAAATGAGTATAGTTAAACTGTTCTGCCATGACACCAACTGCAGTAGTGAGAAAGAATTGTGTGTCCTTAACTTCTCTTGAGCAGCACATATAGCCCAAGCAAATAAGAGGTGCCAAGTCCTTTCAGTATGCAGCTGCTATCTTTTGGAACTCTCTGACCTAAAACTAATACTAACTCTGCTACTCTTCAAACTACAGACTCAAAACACACCTCTTTCAATGCTTTGTTTCATAAATCCTCGTATTTTCTTGTACATGTCAGCTGTCACTTGTCAGCGCTTTGAGCATTGTCCTTGAGCACTATACAAATACTCTTATTATTATCATTATTAGGACTTTGAGCTGTAGGTCAGCAGGATGGAAACAAGTTTGTCTTGTCGCCAGGTTAGCAAGACCAAAATAACAACTTTATTGCTCATTTCCCAGACAGTACAGCACCCACCTGTAACGGTCCCATCTTGGCGCCAGTGTCATCCGTGTCCTGTCCGAAGGTGATGGGGTCAGCCTGATCCGGCGCCTCGTCCTCGGAGTCATCGTCAAACAGGTAGTAGTCACCTGACCGTATAGCTGTCACACAGAGAAACACTTCTGTAGTTCATGTAAACAGTGGCCCTTCCAGGACACGACCACATTACGAGTTAGTATGGCAAATAATTAATATCCTACCTATCCCTTTCAGGTCATGGGTTTTCGAACATACACAATTATTCATATCTGACACTTGTGTGCTTGCAAGGCACCTAGTTAAAATATATATGACAGAAAGACATACTGACTGACAAATCTGTCAGTGTGCAGAAAATAAATTTTGGGTATTTGACTTTAACGTTCCACAAGGTGTCCGAAAACCCACATCAAAATGTTACCACTACATCTTAAGATAAACACAATGACTATCCCTAAAAATTGTTAGGCCTTGTTAGGAATCTGTCTATACATTCCCAGATCGTTATATAGTTAGTGGGAAAGTGACCATCTTTGCATTAGCCATTCAAAAAGGAAAACAGTTATATAATCTCAGGGAAAAGTGACAATCTTCATGTTAGCAATTCAAACTGAAAAACATCTATAATTATGGAGAAAAGTGCCAATATTTTTGTCAAAACTTCAACTATGTGTTATGTAGGGCAAGTGACACATTCTAAGTTCACACTTCAGTCTGGAGAACTCGTAATAAAAGATGCAGGAATCTCTACTGCTTACTGTTGTGTAGTGTGACACTATGGAGCAGGAGGGTTGGGATGAATACACATAAGGGTCAGATCCATGGGGTCTGTGGCAGGTGGTTGGGACAGAAATGTACACCCCTTCATCATATTATGACGTAATTCATGCTGTGATGTCAACTAGATCTAACTTAGGAACACAGGCAGCTGCTTCACTGTTTTGTATCAAGATTGCTATTGTAACCCTAGGGTACACATATTTACCTTTAGGATTGATAATGGAGACATTTACAGAAATCCAAGCGAGAATATTCATCATATTTATAGAAACATAGAAAGCAGTGTTTGCAAATAGGAAAGGTCAAGCTATCCTTGTTATAACCTTAAAGATTTTAAAATTTAGGGGATAAATAAGATTCAGTGATTGCAGAAGTATCCTCAACAGCCCCAGGACCTCCTAAATTTTTTAGACTGAATGTATGAAAGTCGGGACACAAATCTGCCTTGGATTTGAGTCCCCCCATGGATCTGAGTCTTACAAACAAGAAGATGAGGCTTGCATACTTTGCTCACTCTCCTTGAAGCAAACGCAGGATAATGGAATCATCTACAAGCTTGCAGTTCTCACATTCACACCATGCAGATGAAATGGTCTACAGCATAATATTGCCTTGCAGCCATGATGACATGTGTATGATGATATATCATGTACACACTATGACTGAGTAAAACTCAGTAAAAGTCATCGGTTTGTTGTCACATGATAACACATAAGAATGAACCTTAGAATAGTAGCAGTACTAACTAAAAGCTTGTAACTAATAAAACAAATATACAACATAGTTCATATTTGGCATAAAAAAGCTTACTACTTAAAAAGAAATTGTTTTAGTCATATATTAGGGGCATGTTAACATGTTTCTTTAAATCAACAAGACGATATACAGATCATTGCATGACAAACCTGAATTAACATAGGAAATATCTGTCATGTGATTCAATAAGCTAGTAGTCATGATCGGTTGGATTCCTATTATAATGAATCTAGGATTCATATGCACATTATGCAGATCCTGATTTGACTAAGGGTCACAACTCTGCATGACTGAGATAACTTGGCCACCTGTACCCCAGAATTGTCATATGAAGTGTAACAAAGTAACACAGGCTGCTGTCCATACAATTCATCATTGTTGATGGGCATTTAATCCTCCTTCGAACAGTATTTCAGCCATATCAGAGTGTGTCAGCTTGAGAGCGGGAAAACAGGTCATATGATAACCATCAATAGAGGTATTGTGCTTCATTTCATGAATCAGTCCACGTTCAAGAATTCAAGTCAAACAACCTGTGATGTGGGGCCCAGCTAAGGGAAACAACTCCGGAGAGCCTCCCATGCACCTTACTGAAGCATACTGTACTCCAGAACTCACGACAATGTGTGCTGACCTCTGTCATTACACACAAATCTATTACCCTCAAAATTACAAAAGTACAAATGAGAGATTACTGAAACTTAATACAAAATATTGCTCAACATCAAATTGCAAAATATATAAAGGGCCTACAAGCACATTTGCCCTTGATTATGAGGGTATGAATAATGTTGCTATGATACACTCTGACTGGATTGGTTGCACAAACTTGAGGTTTGGAGTTTGGGATGGATACTATAGGTGTGATGAACTCACACACAAGATTACCATTCATTGTATGTTGCTACAGCTAATACGCAAGCAGAAATATAAACTGGGCAAAAATATTTCAAATAATAATATACCTTCATCATGTGAAATATTGGAATTATTTTCTGAAAAATAAACAAAACAAAACAGTAGAAAAACGGAAGTCATTGGAATTTTCTCAACGGCCTGGCTGCATCCTGCAAGAACATATCACTCTTATATACACCCTGCATGAGCAGACACAGTGGCAGACGGCAACAAACACAGTCTCACCATCAAAATGGTCCTGTGGTTCCCGGAAGTTCTTCTTGAGCTTGGCCTGCTTTGCCTGCAGGTTCTTCATTTTCTTCTTGATGTTCTGGAGAATTTCAGCTTCCTGGGCGTTCTGGAGAGCCACCTCTCGGATCATGATTCTGTTGATGAGCTCTGCACCTCTGTGTAAAGATACGAGAAGAAACTCTGTTAACTGGTGCTAGATTGACAAGTCTCTGTTGGGAACTAAGTCATGTAAATAGTATGCACATGTTACTTTGTCTAGACAACATAGAGTTATGTTACTTTGTCTAGACAACATAGATTTTGTGGTACTGAAAAGCCTTTGGGCTGTAACCAAGAGAGTTGGCATAAACTTATTTGCCACTGAAGTTCCGAAGGGGTGATATGAATCAGATATATAGGCTCCTAACTAGTCCATTTGTGCTGTTACAGGGGAGGATTGGGGCTTCCATGGCATTATAACAGGATTTGGGACACAAACTGTCCTGAAGGCTCAAATGATGTTATACATGAAATACATGAAATTTCACAGTCCAATGCCTGAGGTATGGGCAAGAATTACCTGGATGCCAGTCTGTTCTGGGCCTCCAGTTCCGACACAACATGTCTGAAGTAGTGGCTGCTGTAGATGCGGCGCTGCAGCAGGAGGAAGACGAAGCAGATGACGTCCCAGGTGAGGCCGGTGTTGTCCTCCTCGATAGTACAGGTCCCAGCAGCTGAAACAACACAGATTATTTATTTGACATCCCCAATGGGAAAGAAAGCACAAGACAACTTGAAACAAATGACAGTACTACTACACAAAAGGGGATTGTACTGGAGAACATGTAGCATAGACTAGTGGAAGACTCACAAGGCATGTCGATGGTTGAGGACAGACAGTTGACACCCAGTAGTTGAATCAGCCAGCACTCGTTGACCACCAGTCGGTCAATGTACACACACCCTACTAGCTGGAACACAAAACAATGAAACCATGGCAGATTGGAGTGGAGTGAGACGATTTGTCAGTAGTGTTTGGATTAGGTAGCATGAATTACAATGCCAACTAGACAACTGCACAGATCTAACCAATAGATATATTAGCTGTTGTTCCAACTCCAGAGGTAGATATATTTCCTGCTCTACTTTAGACTGATCAAATTATGCCTTTTGTTAGTGATATAGCAGTGGTGACCTATAAAGTCAGACACATCTGTATTAGTGAGACACAAATTGGTAAGTCAGTACAATGTAATATTTACCTGTAGGCAAGCTTTGCAGAACAGCACAAAGAATGTGTAACCGACTAAGAAATCCCACCTGAAAAGAAAGAACCAATTGTGGTTAAAACTCCACATCATGCCCAACAACTCAGACAAATAGTACGTGTTTTCTATGTAACATTTACCATAACAAATTCTAATGGTTTCTGAAAAACATCTTAATTGAGTGAGTTTAGTTTTATGCCACTTTTAGCAATATTCCAACAATATCACGGCTGGGGGACACCAGAAATGGGCTTCACACATTTTACCCCTGAGGGGAATCAAACCCAGGTCTTCCCCCTGATGAGCGACCGCTTTAACCACTAGGCCACCCCACCACCCCCAAAACATGTTAAAGTACAGATTTACACAGCACCATGAACACACAATGAAATTTAGAAAATGGTCAAATGTAACACACATTTTATTTGGTATTACACTTTCTCAGAAAAGTACAGATTCCAGTACTCTTGTAGGGTTGAGTCCCATGCGGGATTTGAAACCACACCCTCAGTCAGACACCTAATCGCCAGCACACAAAGTCAGTCATCTAACCCACTGAGATATACAGATACTTATTCTCTCCACAGAGATACTCACATTTTCAGCAGCTTCCTCAGGGGTTTGATAAGCAAGTCCTGGCCATACCACATGAAGCAGAATACCCCAATGACATATCCCATACTGAACAGGTTGATACGAGCTGTACCGGTGATGAAGACGATGGCCAGGGTCACCCAGAACATGTACTCAAACACTGCATACTTGACAACATCCAGGTAGGATCTGGCAACAACAGGACGATATTACTACCAATAGTTTCAGTACATGATACAACCTGTGCTGGTCAGTGATTACCAAAGGCTGGACAATGGGAAGGCAGGCAAATTCAACAGAAATATCTTCATTATCAGAATTGCCTCTTGTGATGTTCTAATGAAACAAGTAATAAACAGTGTTTGTTTGTTGTTTTAACACTAATAGTGAGTGAGGGACTTTAGCTTTATGCTGCACTCAGCAATATTCCAGCTATATGTCGTCGCTCTGTAAATAATAGAGTCTGGACCAGACAATCCAGTGATCAACAGCATAAGCACCGATCTACACAATTGGGATATGATGACAAGTGTCAACCAAATCAGCGAGCCTGACCACCCGAAGCTGCTAGTCACCTCTTATGACAAACATGGGTTGCTGAAGACCAATTCTAACCCGGATGTTAACAGTGAAACACCATTGTGTCCAACTCTGACAGTTGTCTGGAATTACAAGCTCTGTCCCTGCATATTTCTATTTAGTCATTATTTACAGTTGTGTAAAATCTCAGACTACACAAAGTATTTATAAAGGTCCCACAATGTTGTTTAACTGTATATTATATTTGTATCAGCCATATTCTGGTATTCAATCGTTCCTGTTCAAAGACTTTTCTACAGATACTTCAGTACAGTAATCCTCAACATCAGATACACAGGAGCTGAGGAAGCCTCCGATTCATGAAGTTGCTCCACAGATGAGAGTTAAAACTGTATACATCTATAAATCCTAAATAAATAAATGATGTACATACTTGGACGAGGTGGTGAAGTCGGGGACAGGGAT
The DNA here is from genome assembly GCF_003918875.1 of Haliotis rubra. Classification (NCBI taxonomy): domain Eukaryota; kingdom Metazoa; phylum Mollusca; class Gastropoda; order Lepetellida; family Haliotidae; genus Haliotis; species Haliotis rubra. Next base: position 1,218,879 of record NW_025764926.1, on the reverse strand, counting down.
CTCCATGTTGGCCTCCACTTCAGGGAGTATGTCCTGGTTGTCTCCTCCTCCGTAAGCCTCGCTGTCAGGGCCACGCTCAACACTGAACACTCGCCATTGGAGACATGCGAACAACAGTTGAAAGAAGTCCGCTGAAACCGCAAAGAGAAACATTTTTCATACAAAACATATCGACTCATCGATAAATGGAAAACAAGAGGGTCAGATTTGCATTCTCATACTGTTCATAATGCAAACACAGTGATACAAGGACAATACATTTAGCTAAATTCCTCAATGTACATCAAAATGCAGTACATATACTGGTAAATAACACATACTGAGTGAGTGAGTATGGTGTTATGCTGTTTTTAGCAAAATATTCCAGCAATATCACCTCTGGGGACACAAGATCTGGGGCTTTACACATTGTACCCTTGTGAGGAATCAAACCCACATCTTTGGTCTGACAAGCAAACACTATAACCACTAGGCTACCCCACCACCCCATAACACTTACTGCTTACATTGGGTAGCCTAGTGGTTAAAGCACTTGTATGTCACGTCATAGACTCAGGTTCAATTCCCAACATCAGTACAATGATTAAAGCCCAATCCTGGTGTCCCCTGCAGTGATATTGCTGGAATATTGCTAAAACGGGCCAAACACCACACTCACTCACTCACTACTGCATAAATGCCTTCATTTTACATGTTATGTTTTCAATATGGTATCACTTTGATATGGAATATTCACTCGGCTCATATGACGGCGTGCATGCGCAGGTGTATGTGTATGTGCGGCTGCTTGTACTAGACCAGACTTTAGCTGGTTGAGGCTCTAACCACTACACCATGCAGGGATCATATGGTATTACTTCGAGAGTTATGCAAGAACATAACAGAGATACTATTCTGGATCATCCATGTGATGATTCATCTGCAAAGAACATACGCTCACTTGAACTAAATAAGCTTACACCTTGTGCCAATAGGTTTTTTAAAAAAATTTGATTGGTTCCCAAGAATACAATGTCACAGATACACGAAGCTGTGATGCGTACGGCTTATAGTAATACAGATGCATGATGTACAGGTATGTCATCAATAATTCAATTCTTCATATACACGCATAAATCATTAAACAAACAGATGATGTCAGGTACAGACTGATACAGTTTGGAGAGAAGGCTCCATTTGTGATTGAAACTGTTTAGTTTATTATTTTGTTGATATGTGATTTTATCATCTAAAAGTGTGTTCCACAGGAGATGTTGCTTGTGTGAGATCAAACGATATCTCCTTGGAGTTTCACTTTGACCGTAGATTTTGTACAATGCCCTGACAATGTTATGACGTCATGTACTTGATGACGTCACAATGCTATGACATCGCTGCACTGCAAGTCTAATGGCAGAACCGTGTGCAGAGATGTACATTTATCATTGAAAACTAATGAAGAGTGATTTTTGATGATAAATAGAATCTCACCCTGTGTCTTCTGATATCAAATATATCAACACTCGTTGATAAAAGTAATAATATCCTCAGCAAGCCTTGGATATCAACTTTATCAACTCGTGGTGATATATTTGACATCAAAAGACACTCGGGTGAGATTCTCTATTATACAAAGAATATTTCTTTTTGAGTTTTTATATATAAAGTTAGACTTGGATGCATATTTTTGATACTGCATATGTAAATACGTCTTTTCACAGCAATGATGATGTGATTAAGGTTTCAATATCGTTGATGGACTCACCAACAAGTTTGAGGGCATGCGGGGGCTTGACATAGTCCGGTAGGAACAGCCACTGCTCCAAGTTAGAATCAGTGATTTGAGATGTCATGTGCCAGGGGTAGTCTGAAAATACACACATGGTTATTTCCCTTTCATTAGTGTAAGGGCTATCTCCAGTTTAAAGTTCAATGGCAAAATATTTTGCATCATCAACTGAAATCATAAAATTCTCATCTCAGCTGAGAAAATGTTCAGCTCTTAAACTATAACCCTAGTTGAACTTTTATCAAGTTTAAGTAAACCGCCATTGTGATTTGACAGTGATGAAAAGGACTTGGGTATTTGGCAGACTTACTGATACAAAGTCCAAACGGGAATCCGACACAAGACATGAACTGTACAGGAAGAAGTATTGTGAGAACGATCACATAGAGGGGCCAGACACGTGCATTGTTACGCCGACTCATGAACAGCAATATGCCCATTAAGATGGCATAGATGACGGCGTAGGCATCCACGCGGATGCAGATGGTGACTGCGGACATGATGTAACAGATCTGAAAGAGTTGCATTTCACAATTAATACATGTCTTTTTAATAACTGCAGATAGTCACTTCATGTTTACGTTTTTCACTTTCAAGAAGCAAGCATAATTGAAACAGTGTACAGTCAATCCTTTTGTGTCTTTGTGCCACACAATTAATGCCATTTGTACAACTAAAAATTCTTAATTAACACACACCTAACTCTTGATTAATATTACCGTATTTCCTCTAATAAGTGCCTGCTTTTTTTTTTAAACGGACTTCCAGGCCCAGCGATTATTAGAGGCCCAGCAATTATTGGAGACCAGGTGCTTATTGCGCTTACAGGGTGTACCGTAATTAATTGTTAGTAAGCGTCACATCAAAGTTAGGGAGCATTCCTGAATAAATTTATTTTTGGATCAAGGGAGAATACATTTATAAAGAACCTACCCGCTTATTAGAGGCCCAACGCTTATTTCTTAAACCGCGGCTTTACCCCCGGCACAGACCCAGCGCTTATTTGAGGAAATACGGTATCTTATTTGAAATTGAATCCCTTGCTATACAAGACAAGTAAACTCGTTATTTACATCTATTGTCAGGTATTGCTTTCTCAAAACCTCAACCATTCCAACTACTTAGAACTATGAAAGCTATCAATATACAATGCCTTTTAGAAAGTGGTCAAATGTAACAGATGTTAGATTTGTTATCACACATACTCAGTATAGTGCAGTTTCTACTCAGTTGAACTAGAGTTGATATGATATAGACAAACTTTATGGACAATGGTACAAGAATCTGTATTGAAATGTTGCAATCATGAAATAAAGAAGTTGCTATTCATAAAGTTTGTCTATGTTGTACTTCCCAGCTTCTAAAATGTCACTCAAAGATATGCGAGTTGATATTGTGCTAATGTCTGCTCTGTCATACTCACTTCCAGACCAAACTTGTAGAAGAGGTAATTGGCAAAGTATTTGAGACAGGAGGAGATGTTCTTGTCGGCTTCGGGTCGCTTGATGTCCTGGAAGATGATGCCAGGCCGAGGGCGGTCTACGTTGGGCTTGTTGTAGTGCTGGATCTGGTGGTAGCGTGTGATGCTCTCGAACGCGACAACAATCAGGATGAGCAAGTAGTTCTGCAATAGACACAGAATTAATGAAATAATCTGTGTTAAAATTACACACTGCGTTATAAGTTGTGAACACTACATGTTTCATGTTGTGCACATGTTGATAAAATCATTCATCGAACATTGAATTATACTGATAGAGGGTAATGGTGGTTGTACAGTTTAACAAGTCACAAAACAAACACTAATAGTGAGTGAGTGACTTTAGTTTTATGCTGCACTCAGCAATATTCCAGCTATATGATGGCGGTCTGTAAATAATCAAGGCTGGACCAGACAATTCAGTGATCAACAGCATGAGCATTGATCTACACAATTGGGATACAATGACATGTGTCAACCAAGTCAGCGAGCCTGACCACCCGATCCCGTTAGTCGCCTCTTACGACAAGCATGGGTTACTGAAAATCAGTTCTAACCAGGATCTTCACGGGTCACTAATAACTAATAGGTTTACTATTAGGTGTTCCCCCAAAGGACAATTGTGAGTGTATGTACAGCACACATGAATCCATAGAGAATAATTCATTTAAATCATTCAAAGTTACTCACTCTGATATAGTAGGCGATGGTCACTTTGAGGGTGCTAATCTTTGCCAACCCCACCCATATTGCATTGTCCACTTCGGTGACGTTCCCAGTGCTGTTGACAACGATGCTTGTGTTGCCAAAGTCAACGCCGTTCTGTAGAACAAAACATTATTATAACACTTGCTAAGACAACATGTAGTATCACAGGACTCAACCAAAACGGTTTCAGAGAGACTCATCCATCAAGCTGGTACATACTAAAGTTACAATACGGCAGACTTTTTTCCATATTATTGTTTTGGTATTATATTATATAAAATTTGCAAATGACACTTTAATGGCGTACATTTTTTTAAAATCTGAAAGTGTTACTAATGTGACAAGACATCAAACTCCACCACCACTTGACATGGATGTCGTACTATCTCGGAAACAGTATTGTTTACATCCAGTGATGTACATTGTTAACACCCGCCCTCCTGACATGACCAGTTAATGAAAGATTGCAAGGCATCAATAGGAAACATAAAGCTTATTATTACTCAGTTAGTAACTGACAGACTGTTAACACGATGGTAACTCAGCATTAGTATAGTACAAATGATTCCTTGGTGTTACGTCTACTACAACAGTACTTGGTGATACTGAGTGAGTGAGTGAGTATGGTTTTATGCCGCTTTTAGCAATATTCCAGCAATAACGCGGCAGGGGACACCAGAAATGGGCTTCACACATTGCACCCATGTGGGGAATTGAACCTGGGTCTTCGGCATAACGAGCGAATGCTTTAACCACTAGGCTACCCCACCGCCCCCTTGGTGATACTAACAATATGCAAGTGTGTATTGATCATGCATCAAAGTTTACTCCAACTAGATATGAATACAAGTGACTCCTAATGAGCCTATATTTATACAGAACATTTTCCTATGTTATGAATTTTATGATTCATAATACATATATTGATAGTGTATATTAGTCTGTTATATCAATATCCAGGGCTCGATTTAAAAACATAAAACATGCAGAAAATGGGTACCCGGTGGGATAAGTCATGTGACTATAACCTTCTGGCGCCTCACAGGCAGCTTGGGTTATCCGGGGTAATAATTAACTGTCTGCGCTAAGAGCATTCTGTCGTCATGGATTTGGTGCAATATATATGGACTAAATATTATTATCATTATTATGTTTTACAGATTAAGAAAAAAATGCAGCAAAGAGGGTTTGGGTGATCCTGGCACAGTCAGGCTGGTAAGGCTCATCATCAGTTCAGGGTCCTTGCCCCCTCTACACGGTAATATTGAAAATGGGTCTCATCACTTATTTCTACATGCAACCAGGGCATGTCAAACTTTGCAACTGCCTGACTAAGCAAGTGTACATCACAATGATCTAAAACTCAATACACTGTATTTACCAAACCACATTTACTTGTCCCCATTTTATGTGTAATTTGTACTGGTTCCTTGGGCTTGATGTCATCAAACTGTGGGCATTTCGTGATAACCCATATAACTAGTCTGTGATGTTTTACAGCAATATGTTTTTAATTTTGTAAAAAGCAGACCAGCCCACATACTTGGTTCATCAAGTTTGGTTATATATCATGAAAATTAATCATGACAAGCAAATTGAAGAAACAAAAGTCAATAACGACATTTTTAACCATGCCCAACAGTTCATTCAGCTTCTGTCACAGACACAGGGCATACATTTTGGTTAATCTTAAACATAATGAGTGAGCATGAGAAACTTTCAGATGTTTCAGTGATTTCATCTGCAGTGATGTCAGTGAAACAAAAACATGGAATTTCTGAATTCTAATAAATATCCCAATTATACACATCTAGAGTAAATAGGTATTGTGTGCAACCTGAAAACAAGTGCAACCTGTTTCAATCTGGTGCAATTAGGTTTTGATGTCGACATGCACCAGATGCAAACTATTTCTGGTTACTTAAATCGAGCCCTGTTGTCTACAGCTGGACGCAACACACAACATCGTCCAGCTGCTGAAATGTTAGTCTGTCACATGTGACACTGTGAACAAGCTTGCATGCAGTATGGTGTGAGTGTACCTGTCACTCTTATTACATCTCATCCGGACACTAGTTTCACAATCTACACGTTACTACACAATGTAGCTCTCAACATAATCACAACCATGCACATCCTGGTAGTCTTGTCCTGAGTCATCAATGGACAAACAGTTAGTGAAGCTCTCGGCTCATTTTCATTTTTTTTTTTCCAGGTCCAAATGAACCAAAGCTAATACTGGAACTAGTGTCTTTAATGTTACTGAAAATCCAGCTATATCAGAGCAGACGACACTTCACACATCATACTGATGTCTTCAGCTTGACAAGGAAAGATTCTATCTAACCAATAATGAACAACCCTGAAGATTTATTGGAGCAGAATAGTCTTCTCTTTCCCTGGGGAATCAGCTTACAAAATCTATAACAGATTAAGTGAAACACCCAAAACGACCCACCCTGTGGTGATCAGGTGTAATCATGTAAGGCAAACTGTGTGCTCTCGACAACATATGGTCTTCTTTCATGCTGTCAACCACTGGCTTATAGTGTGCCACAGTGATATAGCTGGAATATAGTGGCCAAAACTAATTAATTCTATGGATGTTAAGGTTTAACCATCAACAGATGAGTAAGACAGTGACACAGGGTCACTTCCGATTTCCTGTACAGAATGCCACATCTACGAGACCCTACACCTGGTATGTGTTAGTGCAGGTGGAGTCAGTATGTCATGGTGTTAGTCTTATGCTGACCAGGTGATTAGTTCATGCTGAAGGTCTCGGACAAATCACATCTAACTGAAAGGTTTATTGGTGGAGTATGGTTTGTGAAAATCTCAATAAAATCAGATGTTTTACTCCAGTTTGTTAATACTGTGTCAAAACCTGACAAACCCTCTTGAGGAGGCAAACCATGTAGTGGCCAATCAAGGATGCATCAGAGTTTAACACAATCAGTGGTCAGCTTTATAATATAACTCTGTGAGCATAAAATGTTATAACTTTTAGAATCAAGACTGAATATTTCAGACAGAACAAACATAAACAACCAGAAAAATAACAAATGCTCCTTCGACAGTACATCATTAAAGGCGCAAATGCCTCAACGCACAGTGAGTGAGTGAGTGAGTGAGTGAGTGAGTACATATTGCTTAACGCCATATCAGCAGCTATTTGTGGCGACTCATTTAACAAAGAACAGGGTGTAACATATCCACAACAAAGTGTGGTCATTGTTATCCATCATTCAGGACTGCCTGTTCAAGTTTGTTTTGAAAGACACACTGATTGGCTGAATCGAAAAGTCACATGTCATGATCTGCAGTGGAAGGTTTTGTCAGGTCCTAACGGAGGCAGTAAAAGATCTGATTTGATTGGATAAGATTTCTAACTGTGGTCATAACTTCAACATAATGATAAATACTACATTTGATTGAACAAACAAAACCAATTCAACCATAAACATGGTAAATAATCTAAATTATATCAATGTCAATTAAGTCTTACTTGAAGCCAAAGCATTGTTGTTTTTCAACCAAGACTACAAGCTATAATACTCCACAGATCATATTTAGTCATGTCAAACGTAGACAATATGTAAGTGCTACACAAATGAACATGTAAACATGTGTTTACAGGTAAAACACATCTACAGAAATGGCACATGCAAAGCCAAAACAACAGATACGGCTGCCCTCTGGCAGAGACATAGCTTACATTGGGGACAAAAGTGCCATTTTCATCCAACTGAAAGTGCAAGTTGTTAGAGAGAACTGGTAATATACATCAAGACAGAAGATGTCAACACTGGATACATACAAACAGAAGAAATCCAAATGATATTTGAGAGGGGATCCTTCATACAAGCTTTAAATCCCTTGTGGACCAAGATTGACATATTTACTACCACTGCACGCAGATATGAATAAAGTAATATAATTTTTTTTTAAAGTTTCCTAAAAGGCATCTACACATCACTGGAAAGAAGGGATTTGTTACCTTTGTATTTGTGAAGCAAATATATCACTTCACAAGTACTTATATATCATTAGAAAATGCAACACAGAGACAAGGGTCTAGACATTCCCTTTTAAATAGAAATCAAGAAGTCACCGATGAGAAGAGAAACAGTCACAATATTCTACAAAGGATTATGTCTTTCAAATGCAACAGCAATTTAGATTTTCAATTTATCAAAGTAATTCAGCAATTAAGTCTTACAGAGTGTACAAGTAAGAAACTATTGTATACTGATGAATTTCTGTCAGTATATCATGTCGTGTTGAATGGACATAATCCCTCCTAGAAGTTCTTCACATATCGGCAGTATAATGCAGCTGTAGTGAAGTGTAAAGTCTTCACAAGAGACAGGAGAAGAAGATGCATGAAGTGTTGTCAGAGTTAGTTCATTCCGCTCAGTCAGGTTAAATTGGCACATGGCAAGCGTATCTGACACAATCACCTGGTACATCCAAAAAACATATCTGACACAATCACCTGGTACAACCAAAAAACATATCTGACACAATCACCTGGTACATCCAAAATATATCTGACACAATCACCTGGTACATCCAAAACATATCTGACACAATCACCTGGTACATCCAAAACATATCTGACACAATCACCTGGTACATCCAAAACATATCTGACACAATCACCTGGTACATCCAAAACATATCTGACACAATCACCTGGTACAACCAAAAAACATATCTGACACAATCACCTGGTACATCCAAAATATATCTGACACAATCACCTGGTACATCCAAAACATATCTGACAGAGTCACAATCAAAACCTGACAGGTCACATCCAAAACATATCTGACACAATCACCTGGTCACATCCAAAATATATCTGACACAATCACCTGGTACATCCAAAACATATCTGACACAATCACCTGGTACATCCAAAACATATCTGACACAATCACCTGGTACATCCAAAACATATCTGACACAACTCACCTGGTACATCCAAAACATATCTGACACAATCACCTGGTACACATCCAAAACATATCTGACACAATCACCTGGTACATCCAAAACATATCTGACAGACAATCACCTGGTACATCCAAAACATATCTGGTACATCCAAAACATATCTGACACAATCACCTGGTACATCCAAAACATATCTGACACAATCACCTGGTACATCCAAAACATATCTGACACAATCACCTGGTACATCCAAAACATATCTGACACAATCACCTGGTACATCCAAAACATATCTGACACAATCACCTGGTACATCCAAAACATATCTGACACAATCACCTGGTACATCCAAAACATATCTGACACAATCACCTGGTACATCCAAAACATATCTGACAGAGTCACCTGGTACATCCAAAACATATCTGACACAATCACCTGGTACATCCAAAACATATCTGACACAATCACCTGGTACATCCAAAACATATCTGACAGAGTCACCTGGTACATTCAAAACATATCTGACACAATCACCTGGTACATCCAAAACATATCTGCCACATTCCCCTTGTACATGGGAAATATAAATCTGACACAGTAGCCCATAGGTAATATATTTGATACTGATTAATACATAATCAAGCTATTAAAAGATACTGTCCAAAATTCATTCTTTTCACAATGAACATTAACTTCTATCATTACTACAACTTTAAAAAGAAAGTCACAGAGAACCTGCCTACAAGGATTTTTCAAAATACGCCATGACAGATTTTCTCCCACAACTTGATTGTATACAGTGTACTTACAGTGCAGCTAGTGATCCAGAACTCGGTCTTGACAATATTTAACTGGTACATCATTTTGGCTAGGATCACCAGAGACGTCCAGATCATGGTCACATGGGATAGCACGATGTGGATACGAGAGATGGGCAAAATGGCCGCCATCAGGATGATGTACACCGCGCTGATTGCTGACACCTTCAAATGACAAAATCATGCCTTGGAAACACTTAAGAGTTGTCACAAGTATTTCACCGATGAGAGGGCCTGATTGATTTGTGCAAATCAGGCTAAGTTTGTTTCAACAAACAATCCTCTGTACAATTACATTATCTTAGCAAAACAAGACTGCAGGTTTGCATAAGGTGCCTTGATGGCGATACGACATGGTGAGGTCATTATGTTGGTTTGTTGTTTAACGCCACACTCAGCAATATTCCAACTATATGGCGGCAATCAGTAAATAATCGAGTCTGGATCAGACAATCCAGTAATCAACAGCATGAGCATCGATCTACACAATTGGGATACTATGACATGTGTTAACCAAGTCCAACCACCCGATGCTTTTAGTCCGCCTCTTACGACAAGCATGGGTTACTGAAGACCAATTCTAACCCAGATCTTTACGGTATAGAGGTCAGTATGTCTAATTTATTAAACAACACACACTGTACTGGCAAACTCACATGATGGTGTTATGAAACAACAAAACCCAGATCCGTAAGTTGCTCAGACAAAAGTCTGCAGAATATTAAACAAGTATCAATACAATTGGTGGAGATATACTCAGCATTCACTCTCAAAATTGTATTTGAAACCTGTGAATGAAGGAATAATTAAATCATGTAACTATAATGTGGCTATATTTTCTATACATATCAAGGCTCAACAACTGTACTGGTTTTGTTACTATACCAAAAAATCAATAATGAACATGGAATAAAATATTGGACCATACCTCATTGGCTGCAACGATCATGATGATAAATACGACGAGCTTAAAGATGTGTATCTCCGTGAGCCTCCAGAGGAATGTTGAGACAGAGCACCAGACACTGCTGGCTTTATTCCACAGACTGTAGAACAGTAGTGTCAATCGTCGGCGCCAATCTGCAACAGTGAACCACTCAGGTCACATCAAGAAACAATGGGGGAGGCAGTGTTGTTCTGTATTACAGTAAGGAGTTTACCACTTTGATGAATTCCATGACAAACGAATTGTGCTGTAAACGTATAATTGAATTCGAACCCTTGATAAATGAAGAGACACAACCCTCCACAGAAAGGGCGCATTAGACGGCTAAACCAACCATGCTTTAAAGTACATGCTTTACAGTTACGTAAAGTAAACAGCTGTTCTCTGGGACACTTACGTCTGGATTTCTTGCTGATTTCAGACTCCGTGTCTGTGGTGCCACCTGCCTCATCAGTCGTGTAGTCTGCCGGAGTTGAGTCCGTCTGGTCCTCATGTCTGTCCAGACAAACATGGTTCAGGAAATCATAGACTCCAGCTGATAACACTTCCATACACAGTTTATATATATACCAATCAGCTGGTATAAACAACAGTACAATTTACTTGCATGTCCATCTAACAGAGGAAGCTGTATACTGTCGCTTTATTCACAGATGGTAACCATTGGCTTGGTTAGTTGGTTGTTGCTTAACGCCGCACCCAGCAGTATTCCAGCTATATGACAATCCAGTGATCAACAACATGGGCATAGATCTACGCAATTGGGATAAAATGACATGGGTCAACCAAGTCAGTGAGCCTGACCACCCGATCTCGTTACTCGCCTCTATGACAAGCATGGGTTACTGAAGACCAATTCTAACCCGGATCTTCACGGATCATAGCAGTGTTCTAGTTTGACGTGAAGCTTTTTATTATCTTTGCCTGCAGTAAAACTATTCTCCACGCTGCCAGCAATTAATAAAATTTCCACAAAAACTACAAAATACTGTGCGAAACCTAAAATGTGGATCGTTCACTTTGTCCAGCTGTTTTGTGGTGTGCTCCAAAGGATGTTTACCTATCGGGGCCCTTGTCACATATGCTTACTCACTATCTCTTCAAAATCAGACAGCACCATCTATGCAGATGATGTATGTTTTTACATACATTTGGAATTACTTAAGTCAGTATGTTCCGTCTGTAGCTATGATATCTGAATCAACGTGACTCACTTGTATCTGTCCAGAGAAGACATCTTGAGGAAGGGACTGTGGAAGTAATGGACTTGAAGGATGACGACAATCAGGAAACTGGTTGGCGTCAGCAGTTTGATGAACAGACCAGCCGTGTCATACAGCTCCAAACCAAGGTCCTTCAGTCTAAACACAGAAAGCAGAAACATGAATATTAATGACATATCCTGTTTCTTTTTAAATTTAAAAATCCTAATCTGGAGTAAAATAGTTCTAAAGTGATGGCTCCATACCCTGTTACATGCATCAGCATTGTCTGCAAGGCTTACAGATATGTACCACAGATATGGTTCAGTATGCAGAAATGCACCCTAGCAAAAGTAAGAATATGAAACTGTATCTGGTACCCTACGTGGTAGACTAATCCATATTCCTCAAACTGGAACCGAAAAGGTTCATGTTGTAGTTCCAGTGTGCCTGATTGTGAGTGGATTAGCTGGATCACGCTGTGTATTGTGGAATATAAGACAGTATGTACCTCACTGTGTATGCTTGCATTATTTATGTAGCACACTGGAATGACAACAGTCTGATTATTCAGATCCAGAAACTTTATTTGCTCAAGGTTACAGAACCAGTTACGAGCATTGTAGAAGGCAGAATCGATAGTTCCTAATGAAACATTCTAGGGTTTCATTTCTGCATACAAAAATCTGCCTGAGGTACATATCTGTAGAAACCATACCGACAATGACCCTTGCAGCCACCGACAATGACCCTTGCAGCCACCGACAATGACCCTTGCAGCCATACAGCTGTATAAACAAGCAAGATTCAATCATTGTCTTACGTCTGATCGGACAGTCCAGTGCTGTTACTCCAGTAGGCAGGGAACTGCTTGAACTGGTAGGTGTAGATGATGATGAGGACTGCCATGGAGTAGACCGTCACCACCCACCAGAAGATGTACATCACCCCTCGCCACACCGTGAATGACAGCTACAAGTATACATCAACATTAGTTCTTGGTTAAACAATACGTCATCACTGATGATGATTAAGACACAATGGACAGAATTTAACAACTTGCAACATTCTAATTTTCTAAGGATTTTAAATAATGAAACAATACTTAGTGGGCAGGGAATTTAAAACTCTCCTACATTTGCAAAAAAACCTCCAAGATGCCTGGCAACCCATGTACAATGGCAGGAACCAATGATGGATACAACATGAGGACAAGATGGATCTATAGCATCCACCATTGACATCATGATGCGGAACAGAAGGAACAGACTGACACGAGCTGCTGAATTTCCTTGGTCATCACTAATTGAGGGATAAAAGATAGTTCACTAATCGTGAAAGCATCCTGAAGATGTCTTCTAATATCAGTTTAGTCCTTTTAGTGATATTTGAATGAATTTCAGATTCTTGCAGTTATCAACTGCAATGGAAGAGACTAATCACTCCTACAAGGTTTCATTTTCCAGGTTACATCAGTTGATTGACGGCAAAGAACAGGGAGTAATTTCACAGAGCACTATTTCAGTAAAATTGTATTTTGAAACATTTAGTAAACATAATCCTTACATTATGCATTAGGTAAGGGACACAGGGCATGAGATAAGGCTTAAACACACATTGAATAGCATTGCATTTATGTCAGAGCACGTCTGAGCAAACAAGGCCTTAAGTGCAGCAAATCTACTAAACAGAACAGTTAATGACAAGAATTTGTGATTTGAAACATAGGTACCAGATCCTGGCACTAGTAAGGGAGAAAACACACAAATCGGCCAGTCTCCAGGTATCTCCCTGTGGTTAACATGGTACAGTACCTGGAAGGCGACAACAAAGAGCAGGAACAGGAACATGTAGATGATGCGGTAGACGACGACGTCCTGGATAGCGATGACCAACATGATGGTGGCGCAAGCGAAGATCCAGTACTTGCACAGTAGGACCTTCAGGTAGTTACCTAAAGGGGAGTAACTCTAGATCACCACCACGTATAGGTAGTTTTAAGGCAATAGCTTAATTAACTTAATGTTTGGATGTAGATATGATAATGAATCCAAATATTATGATAGGGATCATGAGAGAATATATTTTGTTAATAAACTGGGGTTTATATTTTGTATATTTACAGTTTATATTTTAGGGGCATATATAGATGAAGTACACATATTTACGAGACATATGCCATATGTAGGGTTATTCCAAATATATACTTAATAAATGGAAGGTGATTACAATATAGTAATAAGTGTAAAAATATATAAAAATCAGGAAATTATAGATTTTATAATAAAAATAAAATGGAAGTTATGTGATATTTCAAAGCTATATAAAACATTCAAATGCCAGGTACAAAGCATTGTGAATGTTCAAGCCTAATACCTGACAATCACATCTGGTCATAATTTATTTTGTCAGAGTGAACAAATGTTCACCTTAGTCACAATAACGGAAGATGAAGACCCTAATCCACACATGGATGTTGCAACCATAAGCAGTCTTTAAAGCATGGGTATTATGAACATCTTAGTGCTAACATTCATGCGTGGAATGAGCCTCAGAATTGTAATTTTGTACGTCTAAGCTGAGGATGTTTATGCGTCTGATCAAACGTTTATAAACATGAATCTCAAATGATGAAAGGCAGTCCTTTCTTGCCCTGTTTTGAGTGATATCATTATTTTTTGGGTGATTCAAGAATATAAACAGTGAGTTGTTTTTTTCCAAATTTACACTGTCAAAAGTGAAAAAAACCCCATATTTTCAGTAAAAATGATCTCTAAAGACGACATATACCTTCATAACCTAATTTAGATCAGATGTCAGAGCTACATCGGAAAAACAAACCATATATTTCTAGAAAATAAACAAAATATATATTATACTATTTAAAAAAGAGAAAAAGATTCAACACATGTATATTTTATAAAATTTGTAAATTCAAACACAATCACAACCCCCCAATAACAACAATCAAAAAGCATCAACATTTCTGAAAGCAGAACAATAGTAAAGGTAAGCAAAAACCAACCCAAACACCCTCAGTTCTGTGATGGTACAACCCGATCCTATACTAAACACAATGTCAAGGATCATACCATTATAGAAATGAGGGTGAGAAGAGGCACAAACAAGAACCTTGGCATTGGCCTACCTATCATCTTGGTGGAATTGCTATCATATCCATCGACCATGTCCGTCTCTAGAGGAAGATCTGCAAGCCATGCAACGTAAAGATATCCGAAAGTGAGGAACAAGCATGCGCAAAGAAATACCACTAAGTACGTACCTCAGGCCTGAACATCACCACGGCACCTACAGTCATGATCGCTTCAGAGTGAGTGAGTGAATATTGTTTTACTCTGTAATCAGCGGTGTCACAGCTCCGGAAGTTGATTGATATTGTAACGGTAAGACATGATTGACCATACTAACAACCAAATCCCAAAGTCTTCACCAAGAGAGCTGATGGTTAGCGACAATGTAGGCCATCAAGGTGCAATCAGCTGGGTCACACAATGTGATGACTCAGCCCTTGCTAGTCAGCTTGTACAACAAGCAAGGGTTTGATTCTGCCCTGGAAGCCACTGGACTCTGAGGACATGGATGGTACCTGTTCATGGGGACCTTTTGTTTTAAAAAATATTCAAGTTTTGAGCACAGAGGCCATAGCTGTGACAAGTCGAACAGACTTTAGAACAACAGAATTTTCAAATAAAGCACATTTCATCAACGTGGTGGGGTCACAATGATGAAAGGCTCTAGATCTTTTTCTTTTAATCAAAACAAAAGGGACTTTGATAGGCAGAATAGCAGTTCAACTTTTCAACACAGCTGTTTCAGTGATCAACCCAACACCACAAGACCTGAGAAACCAGGCAGTGCAATCACACGAGAGTTGACAGATTCAGACAAAACGAGCAGTTTGAATCAAGACTGAAGGGAGTTAACTCTGATGATAAGTCAGTTCCACTTAACATCAGTATTTGAAATAGATCCAAGGATGACCACCAGTAAAGGATGACAGTTAGCAGGAATCGATACTTTTTCAGAACATAAACCCTAATGAAACCTGCTTTACGAGTAATAGCTGCTTCTTTAACATTACTTAAATCATGGTAATTGTTTCCGTGATCACTTTTATCAAATAGCATTTTCATCTCAATTATAATTTTTAATAATGAATTAATCACTCATCATTATTTTCATCAAATTTCACAGCATAACCTTGTGACTGACAAATAGAGAGATATAATATGACTACTACTAAAAAGTGACAAATTTGCCTTCTGAAATCAGTAATGCAGAAATAGGCTACCATATGCTGTTAAGGCGATAAAGATGATTTCACAAATGTTTATAACTACCATCTAAGGCTCACAGACCATATATACCAAACAAAAGGTTAGGGATTATGAATATTTGAGGCGACACCACGGATACGTAGTGAAGATGGAGCATACAACTTCATAATAATATCCCCAAAATAATCATGAGCACTAACTTTATTTGTTCAGTATAGATGTGTGTTTTCTCTCTGCATCCCATGAATTGGAGCCCTGTGAAACACTGGACTTGGTAGTTGCTGTGCAGGGCTTACATACACAGAGCCAGCGTAGTACTACGCTTATCGTAAGTATGGGACTTACGAGACATCTTTATGCAACAGAGCCCTGATTTTACAGAAACTCACTCTTTTTGTTACAAGACTGCTCAATACAGTGATGATATTCAGACAGGGTTTCCACAGATATCTGAATCTGCCAATATGACCATCATTAAATCATCTATCTAAATAACAACTGGTGCTGTTAGTATAAGGTATGTTATAGGGTTATTGTGTTACATATTTATGATGATGATGATGATGATGATGATGATGATGATGATGATGACGATGTGATTTTGTTAATCGGTGAATGGGGGTATTATGACTTTTTTAGATCATCATGATGATGAGTGAAAGGAGGTAAGTTTTGTTTATGATGATGATGATGATGATGATGGGTGTGTGAGGGATACATAAAGTGAAATATAATGACAATGATGGTGGTGATAGTGATGATGGTAGTGGAGGTTGAGGTGATGGTGTCAGTGATGACGGTGATGAGTTAATGATGATATGAGGGACACAACACAAAAGCAACACAAAAGCAAACACAAAAACATGAACCATCGAAAGCAATAAGTCAATTCATTCAGAAGGTGCATGATTGTCTCTCTTAATCTATAGATTTATACTTAACCAAATTCATTGATTAAACAAACACATTGTCAGTTAGAAATGTGTGAGTGGCTTGACAAACATTTTTCATGATGAAAAAGTGCAAGAGAGAGAGTATGATTTTACGCTGCTTTTAGCAATATTACAGCAATATCAGGTTGTGGATGTCGGAAATGGGCAGTTAGAAATGCAAAGTATATAATGCTGAAACTGCCAACTAATTTCACAAAGAGAGACGACCATGATAAAAGCACATGACATTAGGATGAGGGTGAAAGTTGCTTAGTCAGCACATTGAAAAGCACTTGAAAAGTGAGCTGCAGGCTATGGGAGCGTTATTTATCAGGTCAGAAGCAGAGCCAGACAACCCTAACAATTTTAAAATCTTAACCGATAGATTAAAAAAATAAAATAATGTCAACCTGCAGTTTTAGCAACTGGCCTGAAGCCAGGGTCTAGTAAAATTCTGTTTGGTCTAGAAAGATAATTACTGAAACTGTGTATGGTAACACTAACATGTGATGAAAATAGTGCCAAGAGCCAAGTATGGGCAAGTGGCCACTACAATTTGGGCACAGATTTTACTATGTGAACCACAGCATTGCCAGAACCTTAATTGCAACAAGAGCATGATGCATCAAGAACAAGGATTATTGTATTAATGCTGATGTTATCCACCTAAAGATGAAAGAGCTTCTTCTAGAGTCTATCAATCTCTATAAGGAAACCTGTGATGTGGGGGAATCCCCATACCCCTACACGCGTTGATTGGCTGTTTTATTTTCTGAAACAGCCAATCAAAGTTCACCAAAAGGTGTAACCTCCCTTGGGACTTACAGGAGACATATTACCCTGTGTCCTCCTTCCCATATGGGTAACAACCTGTGATACAAGCCTAGTATAAAACTCCCAGTATAAGACAACCCTTAATCAGAACCCTCGTTATCCTTACATACTGAAACAGTATTGTGAATCAGTATGCTTATTACATCATCAAACGCCATTATAGATGCTTCTGCTTCTGAAAGCACCATTAGCAAATGTCAGACCCAAATGTCGTGAATTATTAATCAGCGGTAAGCATTGTGTAAATCAAGCAAAATACAAAATGATTATCGGGAAAGGGTGAAAAACTAAAGTGGCTTGATGACAGATGATTGACAACTGGGATGACATTTAGCATTGATACGCAACAAGGGTGGTGATATGATATTATGAGTACAACACAGATGAATGAGGAAATCATCACACAAGGGGGCTGCAGGTTGGATAAACTGCTTATACAATCACAGGACATGATATATGAGGCTCATATCATACATCACAGATGGTAAAGGCTTGTGACACATAAATACAACTAGAATAATTAATTGATGAGCTCTGATTAGCTACACCTGTGACAACTGCAATCTTCATATTGATGCATTAAACGTGTTTTCTATGTCTTATGAAATGTATTTTTACAAGTGCCACAAATCTTATCACAGAATTAGTATGGGATATTTTTTAGTATTTGATCACAATTAGCTTTAGTGATGCTAATGCTAAAACTTAAAATAGTTATTTTCCATAGAACATTTAAATCACAATGTAGGGACTGAATATTTGCTAAGCAGGAGAAAACATCTGAACAAATACCTAACTACAGAAATCATGTCACACTTTACTATGACTACCTGTAAACAACTGTTCAACTGCATGATCATCGTGCAATTCAATGTGGTGCCAGACAGAGTTGTGCATTGGGAATAACTTTCTTGATAGCAAGCATGCC